>NC_137357.1:14457589-14758495 GCF_965287045.1 Carcharhinus amblyrhynchos | reverse complement strand
TTGAGTGAAGAAGTTCCTCCTCAACTCCGTTCTAAACCGCCCCCCCTTTATCTTGAGACTGTGCCCCCTAGTCCGACTGTCCTTTCTGAGCGGGAAGAGTCTCTCCACCTCTATCCTATCCATCCCATTCATCATCTTATACGTCTCAATGAGATCCCCCCCTCATTCTTCTAAACTCTAACGAGTACAAGCTTAGTTTATTCAGCCTCTCTTCATAGTTCAACCCCCTCAACTCCGGTATCAGCCTAGTAAACCTCCTCTGCACTCCCTCCAAGGCCAAAATATCCTTGCGTAAGTACGGCGACCAAAACTGCACACAGTACTCCAGCTGCGGCCTCACCAATGCCCTATACAGCTGCAGCAAGACCTCCCTACTTTTATATTCTATCCCCCTCGCTATGAAGGCCAGCATCCCATTCGCCTTCCTGACCACCTGCTGCACCTGCAGGCTGGGTTTTTGCGACTCATGCACAAGGACCCCAAGGTCCCTCTGCACCGTCGCATGCTGCAGTATTTTGCCACGTAAGTAATAGTCCTTCCTACCATTATTCCTACCAAAGTGGACAACCTCACACTTGCCAACATTAAATTCCATTTGCCAGTTCCTGGCCCATTCGCCAAGCCTATCTAGATCCCTTCTGCAGACTGTCCACACCCTCCACGCAATTTGCCGTTCCCCCAATCTTGGTGTCATCAGCAAATTTCGACACCATACACTCGGTTCCCTCCTCCAGATCATCTATATAAATGGTAAATAGCTGAGGCCCCAGCAACGACCCCTGGGGCACTCCACTAGTCACCAACCGCCAATCTGAATAGCACCCATTCACCCCCACTCTCTGCCTCCTATTTGACAACCAATCCTCTATCCACGCTAACACCCTACCCCCAACTCCATGCCCCCTGACCTTCTGTAATAACCTCTTGTGAGGCACCTTGTCAAACGCCTTCTGAAAATCAAGAAAGACCACATCCACCGGCTCTCCTCTATCCACCGCCCTAGATACATCCTCATAGAACTCCAATAAATTTGTCAAACACGACTTCCCCTTAACGAAACCGTGCTGCGTCTGCTCTACCAAACAATTCTCCTCAAGATGCCTTGCTATTTTCTCCTTGATCATGGATTCTAACATTTCACCTACAACAGACGTTAAACTAACCGGCCTCTAATTCCCTGCCTTTTGCCTGCCACCCTTCTGAAACAACGACGTAACATTAGCCGTTTTCCAATCTTCCGGCACTTCCCCGGAATCCAGCGACGTTTGGAAAATAAACACCAAGGCATCCACTATCACTTCCAGTTCTTTCAGAACCCTCGGATGCATTCCATCCGGTCCTGGGGACTTGTCCACAATCAGTCCCTCCAGTCTGTCAAGCACCGCCTCTCTAGTAACAATAATGTAATTCAGGCCCTCCGTTCCTACCATCTTTCCATTGCAAACATCCGGCAAACTATTCACGTCCTCCTCTGTGAAGACCGAAACAAAAAAGTTATTCAAGGCCTCAACCATTTCCCCATCCCCTACCACTAAGTCCCCCCTCTCATCCGCTAAGGGTCCAACGTTCACCCAAGTCAGCCTCTTGCTTTTTATATATTTATAAAAACTCTTACTATCCTTTTTTATATTAAGCGCTAGCCCAGCTTCATAGTTTCTCCTACACTTCTTTATCAATTTGTCAGTCTTTGTTGATATTTAAACCTCTCCCAATCCTCTTCTTGCCCACTACTTTTAGCTACTCTAAACACATCCACTTTTAATTTAACACTTTCCTTTACCCCCTTCGTTATCCATGGCTGATTATCTCTCCTCCTACGATCCTTTTTAACCATCGGAATAAATTTCTGCTGAGCACCAAGAAAGATCTCCGTAAAGATCCTCCACTGTTCCTCAGCAGACCTACCTTCCAACACGCTCCCCCAATCAACATTCGCCAATTCCTCTCTCATCCTACCGTACTCCCCTCTGTTCAAACAAAGGACGCGTGTCCGGGAACCCACTTTCTCCTCCTCCATCTGCATCAGAAACTCCACCATACAATGATCACTCTTCCCAAGAGGATCCTTCACCTCAAGGTCCCTAATTCTACCCGCCTCATTACATAGCACCAGATCCAAGATAGCTCGCTCCCTCGTCGGCTCCAACACACACTGTTCAAGGAAACTAACCCGGCAGCATTCCAAGAACTCCTCCTTGAGCCCACTGTGTCTAACATGGGTCGACCAATCAATACGTAGATTGAAATCCCCCATAATTATCGCCGTTCCATTCCTGCACGCCGCACTTATTTGCACGTTAACAGCCCGCCCCACCTCCAGATCATTATTCGGGGGCCTATGAACGACACCCACCAGCGTCTTCCTCCCTTTGCTGTTCCTAATCTCCACCCACAACGATTCCACTTTCTGCTCTTTGGCTCCTATATCATCCTTTACTACCACCCTGATGCTATCCTTAATCAGCAGAGCTACACACCCACCTTTTTTCCTCCCGCCTATCCTTCCTAAACACTTGATAGCCCTGGACATTCAGCTCCCAGTCCCTGTCACCTTGCAGCCACGTCTCTGTAATGGCCACCAGATCATATCCATTTGTGCTGATCCGCGCCACCAGCTCATCCACTTTATTCCGAATGCTTCGTGCCTTCATCCCAGCCTTCACCTGGACCCTATTTGCCAGAATGCCACCAACCTGACTCACGCCTCCTACTCCCTTTATTATTGGGACATCCTCGGCCTCTTCCCTTACCTGTACCCTCTCGTTAACTTTAGACCCTGTAATAGAACATAGAACATTACAGCGCAGAACAGGCCTTCGGCCCACGATGTTGCGCCGACCAATTAAAAAGCAATGACCCTCTAACCTAAACCAATGCCTTTCCATCCATAAACCTATCCACGGATCTCTTAAACACCCCCAAACTAGGTGCATTTACAACTGCAGCAGGCAGGGCATTCCAATCCCTCACCACCTTCTGGGTAAAGAACCTACCTCTGACATCCGTCCTATAACTACCACCCCTTAATTTAAAGCTATGCCTCCTCGTGCTAGCTTTCTCCATCCGAGGAGAAAGGGTGGACAGTGATAGCCTATCTAAACCTCTAATCACCTTATATGTTTCAATAAGGTCCCCTCTTAGCCGCCTTCTTTCTAACGAAAACAACCTCAAATCCCTCAGTCTCTCCTCATAGGACCTCCCCTCCATACCAGGCAACATCCTGGTAAACCTCCTCTGCACCCTCTCCAAAGCCTCCACATCCTTCCTATAATGTGGGGACCAGAACTGCACACAATGCTCCAAGTGCAGCCGCACCAGAGTTTTGTACAGTTGCAACATGACGCTGCGGCTCCTAAATTCAATCTCCCTACCAATAAACGCCAAGACACCGTATGCCTTCCTAACAACCTTATCTACTTGATTCCCAACTTTCAGGGATCTATGTACACATACACCTAGATCCCTCTGTTCATCCACACTATTCAGAGTCCTACCGTTAGCCCTATACTCGACACATCCGTTATTCCTGCCAAAGTGAATTACCTCACACTTTTCCGCATTAAACTCCATCCGCCACCTCTCGGCCCAGCTCTGCAACTTGTCCAAGTCTCCCTGTAAACTACGACACCCTTCCTCACTATCTACCACACCTCCGACTTTGGTGTCATCAGCAAATTTACTAATCCACCCAACTATACCCTCATCCAGATCATGTATAAAAATTACAAACAGTAGTGGCCCCAAAACAGATCCCTGAGGCACACCACTTGTAACTGAACTCCATGACGAATACTTACCATCAACCACCACCCTCTGTCTCCTATCTGCTAGCCAATTCCTGATCCAAAATGTCACCTACCAGCCTTCGTAATGTCACCTACCCTCGCACCCTCCCCCCCTCTAATTAGTTTAAAGCCCTATCTACAGTCCTATCTACACAATTCGCCAGGACTCTGGTCCCAGCACAGTTCAGACCAATCCCATCCCACCTGAACAGGTCCTACCTACCCCAATACTGGTGCCAATGCCCCATAAATTCAAACCCATTCCTCCCACACCATTCCCTGAGCCACCCATTCACTTCCTCAATCTTATCAACCCTACGCCCGTCTGCACTCGGTTCAGGCAGTAGCCCAGAGATAACCACCTTGTCGGTTCTACTTTTTAATTCCATTCCCAGCTTTTCATACTCCCTCCCCAGATCCTCAGTTTGCATTTTGCCTACGTCGTTGGCACCCACATGTACCACAACGACCGGATTCTCACCCTCCCACTCCAGGTTCCTCTGCAGCCCAGATGCGACATCCCGGACCCGAGCACCAGGCAGACAACACACCCTTCTGTGCACTTTGTCATTGTGACAAAGGACAGTGTCAATACCCTTAACCACACTATCCCTAATTACTACTACATTCCTTTTCACCTTCTCTCTGTCTATGTCCTGTGTCTGCATCACTGTACCGTGTGCGGTTTGCTCACCAACCTCACAGCCCTCGTTCTCGTCCACACTGGAAGCAAGAACCTCAAACCTGTTATGCAGATTGAGAGGCTGAGGCATTTGGTCCCCACCCTCCTTCCTCCAGTCCCCACCCTCCTTCCTCCTCTCAGCAGCCCCCTTCTGTTCCTGACCCTTAGAGTTAGCCAGTCTGGGGGGGGGTGGATGTCTCTTGCACCCCATTATCAATGGCACCCTCCCTCCCCCTGATGAGCCTCAGTGTCTGTAGCTCAGAGGCCAGCTCATCTACCTTGAGCTGGAGCTCCTCCAGCAACCTGCACTTACTGCAGACATGGTCACTGGGAAGGACCCTGGGGTCCACCAGCTCCCACATCATACAGAAACCACACATCACATGCCCCTCCATTATTCCCTGTAGTAATATTGAACAACGATTTCAACGCAAACTTACCTGGTCCTTTTCTCCCAAGCCCTTTGATCCTAAGCCCTAGTAGCTCAGTCTGCTGCCCTCTCACTCTGCTGCCTGCTCCAACACTGCCTGCTGTCTACACCAGGCCTCCTTTTAAACCTGGCGCTGTTTAAAAGCCTGCTTACCCACAAACTCCTGCTATCCACTCCCTTTGAATTCTTAAAGCGGTAAACACAAAAAGCCCGCGAAAATGCTTTTGGATGATTTGAACAGTTCTACAAGGTAAGTTCTTGCTAAACACTAAAAAGCCCCCGAAAATGCTTTGAAATGATTTAAACAGTTTTTAAACAGGAAATTTCTTACCTGACTCACTGCTCCTTCACTCCACCTGCTCCAGCAAACAATCTCAACACTGCATGTCTCTTACACTGCATGTCTAGCCTAAAGTCATAAAGGTTTACAGCGTGGAAACAGACCCTTTGGCCCAATTGGGCCATGCTGTCTTTTTTTAAAATCACTGAGCTCGTCCCAATTGCCCACATTTGGCCCATATCCCTTTACACCTACCTTACCCATGTAACTGTCTAAAAGTTTTTTAAAAGACAGAATTGTACCCGCCTCTACCACTACCTCTGGCAGCTCGTTCCAGACACTCACCACCCTCTGTGTGAAACAATTGCCCCTCGAGGCCCTTTTGTACCTCACCTTAAACCGATGCCCTCTAGTTTTAGACTCCCCTACCTTTGGGAAAAGATATTGACTATCTAGCTGATCTGTGCCCCTCATTATTTTGTAGACCTCGATAAGATCACCCCTTAGCCTTCTCCGCTCCAGAGAAAAAAGTCCCAATCTATCCAGCCTCTCCTTATAACTCAAACCATCAAGTCCCGGTAGCATCCGAGTAAATCTTTTCTGCACTCTTTCTATTTTAATAATATCCTTTCTATAATAGGGTGACCAGAACTGTACCAGTATTCCAAGTGTGGCCTTAACAATGTCTGGTACAACTTCAATAAGACATCCCAACTCCTGTATTCAATGCTCTGACCAATGAAACCAAGCATGCCAAATGCCTTCTTCACCACTCTTAACCTACATGTAACTGTTGCAATGTGGTTCACTCCTAACTGTGCGCTGAAATGCCACTCAGTTCAAGGGCAATTAGGAGGTGATAGTGGATGCCTTGGTGGTTATTTTCCAAACGTCGCTGGATTCCGGGGAAGTGCCAGAAGATTGGAAAACGGCTAATGTTACGCCGTTGTTTAAGAAGGGTGGCAGGCAAAAGGCAGGGAATTATAGGCCGGTTAGTTTAACGTCTGTTGTAGGTGAAATGTTAGAATCCATGATCAAGGAGAAAATAGCGAGGCATCTTGAGGAGAATCGTTTGATAGAGCAGACGCAGCACGGTTTCGTTAAGGGGAAGTCGTGTCTGACGAATTTATTGGAGTTCTGTGAGGATGTGTCTAGGGCGGTGGATAGAAGAGAGCCAGTGGATGTGGTGTTTCTTGATTTTCAGAAGGCGTTTGACAAGGTGCCTCACAAGAGGTTATTACAGAAGGTCAGGGGGCATGAAGTTTGGGGGTAGGGTGTTAGCGTGGATAGGGGATTGGCTGTCAAATAGGAGGCAGAGAGTGTGGGTCAATGGGTGCTATTTCGGATTGGCGGTTGGTGATGAGTGGAGTGCCCCAGGGGTCGGTGCTGGGGCCTCAGCTATTTACCATTTATATAGATGATCTGGAGGAGGGAACCGAGTGTATGGTGTCGAAATTTGCTGATGACACCAAGATTGGTGGAACGGCAAATTGCGCGGAGGGTGTGGAGAGTCTGCAGAAGGATCGCGATAGGCTGGGCGAATGGGCCAGGAACTGGCAAATGGAATTTAATGTTGGCAAGTGTGAGGTTGTCCACTTTGGTAGGAATAATGGTAGGAAGGACTATTACTTACGTGGCGAAAAACTGCAGCATGCGACAGTGCACAGGGACCTGGGGGTCCTTGTGCATGAGTCGCAAAAACCCAGCCTGCAGGTGCAGTAGGTGGTCAGGAAGGCTAATGAGATGCTGGCCTTCATAGCGAGGGGGATTGAGTATAAAAGTAGGGAGATCTTGCTGCAGCTGTATAGGGCATTGGTGAGGCCGCAGCTGGAGTACTGTGTGCAGTTTTGGTCGCCGCACTTACGCAAGGATATTTTGGCCTTGGAGGGAGTGCAGAGGAGGTTTACTAGGCTGATACCGGAGTTGAGGGGGTTGAGCTATGAGAAGAGGCTGAAGAACTCGGCTTGTACTTGTTAGAGTTTAGAAGAATGAGGGGGGATCTCATTGAGATGTACAAGAAGGTGAATGGGATGGATAGGATAGAGGTGGAGAGGCTCTTCCCGCTCAGAAAGGACAGTAGGACTAGAGGGCACAGCCTCAAGATAAAGTGGGGGGGGGTGGTTTAGAATGGAGTTGAGGAGGAACTCCTTCACTCAAAGGGTGGTGAATCTCTGGAATTCTCTGCCCGTTGAAGTGGTGGAGGCTGCGTCGCTGAATATATTTAAGACGCGGGTTGATAGGTTTTTGATAGGCGAGGGGATTAAGGGTTATGGGGAGAGGGCGGGAATGTGGAACTGAGCCACGACAGATCAGCCATGATCTTATTGAATGGCGGGGCAGGCTCGAGGGGCTAGATGGCCTACTCCTGCTCCTATTTCTTATGTTCTTATGTTCAATTAGGGATGGACATATCTTGAGAGTAATGACCGCAACTCATGAAGGGATAACAAGAAATAAAATGTAAACGGCCTTTTACAAATAGTTTTAGTGATGAAAAGTTCAACTTTTGGGAGATATTAAATCCACTCAGGATGGCATCATCACTGTTAAAAGATGGGCTGATTTGACGGGAGGTTATTCCACACAAGGTTTCAGAGTAAGAGACACTGGATGCTAAAACAGCGGGTGATGCACTCAACAAATGACTGAACCAAAAACTAGAAACTGAAGATGGAAACTCCAAATGGAGATCCAAGAAAAGCAACTGAACCGTTCTGTTTCTCAGAAAACAAAAACCAAATCTGAGATTTAGAAACCAAAACTTCTCGTTAGATTGAAACTATCTGATGTGATATCAGTGGATGTAAAACCTTCCAAAGATCCAAAGAATAGTTGCAGGGTCTGGAACTGGCGTGTACAGGTTACAACTCACTGAGAGAAGAAAGCCAAAGTAAATGACAGACAGATAAACCTGCGCTCTAATCAGAGAAAAAAAAACTTCATCATTCACCCCATGGAGTGTGGGGGAGGCTTCAACTCCCAGTCTGAATTTTGAGAGGTGGAGCTTGCCCTGTTTGAACTAAATGGAAGAAGCAACAAAGGTCCTCACAGAATCTTGAGACAGGTCTGTGCAGTTCTGGTCACCCTATTATATAAAGGATATTATTAAACTAGAAAGAGTGCAGAGAAGATTTACTTGGATGCTACCAAGACTTGATGGTTTGAGTTATAAGGAAAGGCTGGATCGACTGGGACTTTTTCCTCTGGAGCGTAGGAGGCTGAGGAGTGACCTTCTACAGGTCTATAAAATAATGAGGGGCACAGATCAGCAAGATAGTCAATATCTTTTCCCAAAGGTAGGGGAGTCTAAAACTGGAGGGCAAAGGTTTCAGGTGAGAGGGGAGAGATACAAAAGGGTCCAGAGGGGCAATTTTGTCACACAGAGGGTGGTGAGTGTCTGAAACAAGCTGCCAAAGATAGGAGTAGAGGTGGGTACAATTTTGTCTTTTTAAAAGGCATTTAGACAGTCACATGGCTAAGTTTAGAGGGATATGGGCCAAATGCAGACAATTGGGATGAGCTGAGGAGTTTCAAAGAAAGGGGGCATGGATTAGTTGGGCTGAAGGGCCAGTTTCCATGCTGTAAACCTCTATGACTCTATCACTCTCTGAGAAAAGAATACAACCAACAGATTTGCTTGGAAGTATTGGAAAAGTAATCAGAAGCAGGATTGGAGTTACTCACAGTCAAAAGATGGCAACTGAAAGTTTTCCCTCTGAAAATTGCTGGAATTGGTGAGAATTAAAGCAGTTTCTCAAGGCATTCATCTGGGCAAGCCCCACAGAACCAAAGAGTTTTAGTATTGAACTGTCTGACAAGAGAATTCTTTATTACCACATTATTAAGTTCATAGTGTTTGTTTAGCTTGAGTCCTTTACAAAGAATGAAATTTGCCTTTTTGTCCAGATGTGTTAAACCTTGCGATGCAGTTCTATTATTTCTGCAATGTTTCAATTTCGTTTTAATGGTTAATAGTTCCGAACTGGATTGTGACCATTTGTGGAAAGAAAAACACAGTTTTATGATGATTTGAAGAACAGGAACTAATTAGGGCTCAAAGAAACATGACATGATTCTAGATCACCAAGTCAGGAGAATATTTGATTTGATTTGATTTGATTTGATTTGGCTTGATTTGATTTATTATTGTCACATGTATTAACATAGTTAAGTTTTGTTTCTGATGCACTATACAGACAAAGCATACCATTCATAGAGAAGGAAAGTTGTGAGTGCAGAATGTAATATTACAGTCATAGCTAGAGTGTAGAGAGAGATCAACTTAATGTGAGCTAAGTCCATTCAAAAGTCTGACAGCAGCAGGGAAGAAGCTGCTCTGGAGTCGGTTGGTACGTGACCTCAGACTTTTGTATCTTTTTCCTGATGGAAGAAGGTGGAAGAGAGAATGTCTGGAGTGTGTGGGGTCCTTGATTATGCTGGCTGCTTTGCTGAGGCAGCGGAAGTGTAGACAGAGTCAATGGATGGGAGGCTGGTTTGCATGTTGGATTGGGCTACATACACAATCTTTTGTCGTTCCTTGTGGTCTTGGGCAGAGCAGGAGCCCATACCAAGCTGTGATACCACCAGAAAGAATGCTTTCTATGGTGCATCTGTTGGTGGCACATGCAGAATTAATATTCCGAATTGTACAAAGATCCCTGTTTATTTCGTAACTTGAAATCAGAAATGCAACCCAAGCACATCGTGAAGGTTGTATCCTTCAACAGAGCGCAACATATGAAATGTAACTGTCATTGACGGGGCAGTTGCATCTTTCTCCCTTGTTGGGTGGAGGCACAGCTCACTCTAACTCCATTTCAGAGCCTTGCCACAGGGCTCTCTCTTCCAGGCGGACAGCGGTTGAACATCTGTTTGCTAAAGGCCCCAGTGAACCCAATATTTCAGCGTCGAAGTGGAACTGCCGTTGAATCATCAGGTTATTATGGGCTGCCCGAGAAAAGATTTTAACGCTGTCAGAATACAGAAACATTCATTATCTAAGTTGAGCCCTTCTGTTCACGGAAGCAAGCACACGGTTGACATTATATAATCCATTATCTTTCACATTCCTCTTCCAAATAAAATGACATTTCCATTAAATTCTTGCTGCAAACCTGCTCTGTCCTCACACTGTGAACAGAATTTCAAATGCACTCTTCATTTGGATCTTGGAAGATTCCAGGTCACGTGGCAATTGTGCTAAGCCCATGTCATCTCCCGCTTTGAATTCACAAAGCGGTTTGTTTTCATTTGGGTGTCATTAACTTGTATATTTAGCGACAGGCTGATCAGGCCAAGGTCCCTGCACCTCATCAGGAGCCATCCTGTTGCTTCAACTACTTTCCCCTGCCGTCCGTGTGTCAAGACGCACCTTCAGCTTGGATTACAGATCAATTTAAAACCAGGCCTTTGCAGGTCAGAGCAGTTAGCTTTGTTAAATATCCCTGCTGGAAGATCGTGAGGAGAATGCGGAGAAGAATCGGATCATTTCACTGGGTCAGCTTTGCTCGGCAAGCACATCTTAAATGAGACGCGTAAGGGACAACACTCAAGAAGCTCAACACCAGCTTAACATTTGATTTATCACTGAAACATGCATGGGGATACAGCATTGTTTCTTGCATGTGACACAGAGAAAACATACAACTCAGAGTACATAGGGGAGAAGGAAAGGAGAGAGTGCAGAATGTAGTGTGACAGTCATAGCTAGGGTGTAGAGAAAGATCACCTTAATGCAAGGTAAGTCCATTCAAAAATCTAACAGTAGCAGGGAAGAAGCTGTTCTTGAGTTGGTTGGTACGTGACCTCAGACTTTTGTATCTTTTTCCCGAAGGAAGAAGGTGGAAGAGAGAATGTCCGGGGTGCATGGGGTCCTTAATTATGCTGGCTGCTTTGCCGAGGCAGCAGGAAGTATAGACAGAGTCAATGGATGGGAGGCTGGTTTGTGCTTCCTCAAGATTTAACTCCAGAATTTGACCTTGTACGAAGTTGGTCCAATTTTCTCCATCATGATTCCAGGGACGCAACTGGGACCATCCCCAAAGTTTCTCAAACGACCCAGAGTACACGGTGAGCACGTTCTTTCTGTCCTTGCAGAATTGTAGTTTCTACTCTGCTTTTTGTTTGATTGAGACTCTACCCTCTCCACCAAGTTTGGACAGAGACAGCCCCCAAATAGATGGCGGGAAACCGAAGAGTAAATGTGTAAGGAGATTACCGATAGCTCCAAGAAAAATAAGGTGGTAATGGTCGGAGAATTAAACTTGCGCAACATTGACTGGGACAGTCATGATAGAGGGTTGGAAGGAGAGAAATTTGTTGAGTGTGTTCAGGAGGAATTTCTCATTCAGTGTGCGGATGGCCCGACTGGAGAGGGGGCAAAACTTGACCTCCTCTTGGGAAATGAGGAAGGGCAGGTGACAGAAGTGTTGGTGAGGGATCACTTTGGGACCAGTGACCACAATGAGTTTTAAGATAGCTACCGAGAATGATAAGACTGTCCCAAAAGTTAATATTCTAAATTGGGGCAAGGCCAATTTTGATGGTATCAGGCAGGAACTTTCAAAGGTTAATTGGGGGAGTCTGTGGGAAGGCAAAGGGATGTATGGTAATGGGAGGCTTTCAAAATTGTGTCACCAGGGTTCAGGGTAAACACATTCCTCTTAGAGTCAAGGGCAAGGCTGGTAGAAGATGGGAACCCTGGCTGACTCGGAATGTTGAGACCTTGGTCAGGAAGAAGGAGGAGGCACATGACATGCACAGGCAGCTGGGATCAAGTGAATCGCTTGAAGAGTATGGCAGGTGTAGGAATAACGTTAAGAACATTAGAAATAGGAGCAGGAGTAGGCCATCTGGCCCTTCAAGCCTGCCCCGCCATTCAATAAGATCATGGCTGATCTGAAGTGAATCAGTTCCACTTTCCCGCTTTCTCCCCATAACCCTTAATTCCCTTGTGTGTCAAAAACCTATCTACCTGTGACTTCAATATATTTAGCGAGGTAGCCTCCACCACTTCAACAGGCAGAGAATTCCAGAGATTCACCACCCTTTGAGTGAAGAAGTTCCTCCTCAACTCCGATCAAAACTGCTCCCGCCCCCCCCTTTTATCTTGAGGCTGTGCCCTCTAGTCCTGCTATCCTTTCTGAGCGGGAAGAATCTCTCTACCTCGACCCCATCCATCCCCTTCATTATCTTTTTCCGTCTCTATAAGATCCCCCCTCATCCAGCGAGTACAGACCCAGTCTATTTAGTCTCTCTTCATAGTCCAATCCCCTCATCCCCGGTATCAGCCTAGTGAACCTCCTCTGCACTCCCTCCAAGGCCAAAATATCCTTGCGCAAGTGCGGTAACCAAAACTGCACACAATATTCCAGCTGCGGCCTCACCAGTGCCCTGTACAGTTGCAGCAAGACCTCCTTGCTTTTATATTCTCTCCCCGTCACGATAAAGGCCAACATTCCATTCGCCTTCTTGATCACCTGCAGACTGGGTTTTTGCGACTCGTGCACAAGGACCCCCAGGTCCCTCTGCACCGTAGCATGCTGCAGCTTTTTGCCCTTTAAATAGTAATCCCTCCTACTATTATTTCTGCCGAAGTGGATAACCTCACACTTGCTAACATTGTACTCCATCTGTCAGGTCCTCACCCACTCGCTCAGCCTTTCCAGATCCCTCTGCAGACTTTCCACACCCTCCGCACGATTTGCTTTTCCACTCATCTTCGTGTCATCAACAAATTTTGTCACCCTACACTCAGCCCCCTCCTCCAGATCATCTATATAAATGGTAAATAGCTGACGCCCCAGTTAAGAGAGAAATTAGGAGGGCAAAAAGGGAACACAAGATTATTTTGGCAGATCAGGCAAAGGAGAATCCAAAGAGCCTGGTCCTGTGCTGTAATTTTCCTTGCTCTTTGACAGTGCAACACTCCTCATCTTTGGCGTGTAACCCAAGCGATGACCTGAGGAGTCATTCAAAATGTTTACGTAATGATGTCATGGAGCCTGGAACGTTAACTCTGTTCCTCTCTCCACAGATGCTGAATAGTTTGAGCACCTCCTGTATTTATTGTGAAATATTACCCACTCGGCTGTCTGGCAGCTTTAAGACTTTGAAATTAGCCACTCCGTCACTCGGTGGGGAAACGTAACGGAATACAAATATTGTAAAGATAAAGGCAGCCTCAGCGCAGGGAGAACCTCACAACTCCCAAACAAAGACGTGGCAATTGTAAAACAATTTAATCATCACTTTCACAGTTTGTTAACAATGGAATGTGTAATTATTTCTCTCTGCTCACCGTTATTTGGCTATATCGGTCTGACTCGAGGAGGAGGCGGCGCACTGTGTTTGTGTTCCAAACTGGCTGTTGCATTGTCACATCGCACTGAGGAAACACAGAGGGAGAGTTCCACCATCCAACAGGGTTCAAGCCTGAAGGATTGGGAGAATTCCGAATGTGCTTGGCACTGCGCGAGCTGGAATGTGCCGCCCAATATAACCTGATTCCATAGAATTCCTACAGACCACAATCCCACTCAGGCCTTATCCTGTACCCCCCTACATATTCACCCTGCAATTCCTCCTGACACGAAGAGGACAAGTTAGCATGGCCAACCCCCCCCCCCCCCCCCCCCCCCCCCCGAAGCAGTGGCCTCAGTCAGCTACCCATGATGTCATGCACTTCCCTGTCAAGAAAGGCGAAAGCATCTTGGTATCAATGAATCAGACCCCACCCTCTGATGCTCGGCCCATGGTTCAATCTCATCACCCCCAGGAACTGGGTGTTACCCCTCTGTGCCGGCCATGGAACTGATCCCAATCCTGAGACTGACGGTAGGGTCAGAGGACAAGGTGGAGAGGGTGACACAATCGTGGCACCCAATCTGTGCTGTCCTATGTCCTCCAGACTTTGAATTGTCAATCTGACCTACTGCGCACAGGGAGTCGAGGGTCCAGTATTGAGAGGCTGGGAGGGTATTTGTGATGGATGGGAGGGGTGGGACCCTCAGTGGCACTTTCCCCAGCACCCCACTCCCTGCTGCGCTTCTCAGTTGATGTGGAGCCCCACCTCTCTGCTGCAGATACAGTCACGTCAACATCCCATGGAGAGATGGCACCCCAACACTGCAGCAGTCCATCACCACCGCTTGTCAAGAACCAGGGTCACTTTGGTGCTCGAGTCCCCGGAGCAGAGGAAATGGGGCTCTGGGGTCACAATTAACTGGTTACTTAAGGTCCTCAGCTGGCCCAAGGCCCTTATCTTGTTGCAGTTGTGAAAAGTTGATCGTTTGAGGAATCTTCAACACTCAATCCTCCAAGAATGAGGATCTTCACATGAAGCATTCATCTTCCATCAAGCGCTGGTAGGAGTGAAGGAGTCCAAACACAAAACAAACCTGTTCTATAGAGCATTCCAGTACTTTCAAAGGGTCAAGAACTTCAAATTTTTAAGTGTCCAGATCACCAACAACTTGTCCTGGTCTCCCCATGCCAAAAGTATAGCTAAGAAAGCCCACCAACACCTCTAATTTCTCAGAAGACTAAGGAAATTTGGCATGTCAGCTACGACTCTCACCAACTTTTACAGATACACCATAGAAAGCATTCTTTCTGGTTGTCTCACAGCTTGGTATGGGCTCCTGCTCTGCCCAAGACCACAAGGAACTACAAAAGGTGATGAATGTAACCCAATCCATTACACAAATCAGCCCCCCATCCATTGACTCTGTCTACACTTCTCACTGCCTCGGCAAAGCAACCAACATAATTAAGGACCCCACGCACCTCGGACATTCTGTCTTCCACCACCTTCCATTGGGGAAAAGATAATGTCTGAGGTCATGTACCAACCGACTGAAGAACAGCTTCTTCCCTGTTATTGTCAGACTTTCGAATGGACTTAGTTTGCATTAAATTGATCTTTCTCTACACCTATGACTGTAACACTACATTCTGCACTCTCGTTTCCTTCTCTATGAACGGTATGCTTTGGCTGTATAGCACGCAAGATTACGTTTCACTTTATAGTAATACATGTGACCATAATAAATCAAATCAAAAGAGCAGCTTCTTCCCTGCTGCTGTCAGACTTTTGAATGGACTTACCTCGCATTAACTTGATCTTTCTCTACACCCTCGCTATGACTGTCACACTCCATTCTGTATTGTCTCCTTTCCTTCTCTATGAATGGTATGCTTTGTCTGGACAGCGCGCGAGAAACAATACTTTTCACTGTATTTTAATACACGTGAAAATAACAAATCAAATCAATATTAGAGAATAATGTGAGCCAAACAAATTCAAGTAAGGTGAAAAAGTGGAGAAGGCAGAGACTCGGGAAGAGTATTTAAAGCTTCAGTTAAACTTGTAAAAATGGAAACATAATTTTTTCAAACTCTGAGTGGAACTGCAGCAACATGCGTATGTGTTGGCCAGAATTCTCTCACCTTGCTGGCAGTTGGGATTCCCCAGTCCCATTGCAGTGAATGGAGTTTTGGCTGAGTGCCAAATTCTGCCTTCTCACTCTGAGTGGTGGCAGGGCGAATGAGGTCGGAGCATCCCAGCCCCTTGTGTTTCATTCCAGGAAGGTGTCCCAAGGTTTCACAAGTGGTTTCTCAACTCAACTTTCACAGATCACATTCGGCGAGATTCAGTAAGTCATTTCACAACACCAGGTTCATGCCCAATAGGTTTAATCTGGTAGCACATGCTTTTGGAGCGCTGCCCCTTCATCAAATGAGTGCAAGATTTGCAGGGCATATATAGACACAAACTCAATTACAAGATAATGGTTGGAATGTGAGACTTCACGGTATCAAGTCTTTACAGGTGCAGACAACATGAGTGGAGAGAGGGTTAAGCACAGGTTAAAGAGATGTGTATTGTCTCCAGCCAGGGCAGTTAGTGAGATTTTGCAAGCCCAGGCAAGTCATGGGGGTTACAGATTGTGTGACATGAACCCAAGCTCCCGGTTGAGGCCATCCCCACGTGCGCAGAACTTGGCTATCAGTCTCTGCTCAGCGATTCGCATTGTGTGTTGTGAAGGCCGCTTTGGAGAACGCTTACCTGCAGATCAGAGACCGAATGCCCGTGACCGCTGAAGTGTTCCTCGACAGGAAGAGGACATTCCTGCCTGGTGATTCTTGTGTGGTGTCCATTCATCTGTTGTCATAGTGCTTGCATGATCTCCCCAAAGTACCATGCCTCAGGACATCCTTTCCTGCAGTGTATCGGGTCGACAACGTTGGCCGAGTTGCAAGAATATGTACCGTGTACCTGGTGGATGGTGTTCTCGCGTGAGATGATGGCATCCGTGTCGATGATCCGGCATGTCTTGCAGGGGTTGCTGTGGCAGGGTTGTGTGGTGTCATGTTCACTCTTCTCCTGAAGGCTGGGTACTTTGCTGTGGACAATGGTCTGTTTGAGGTTATGTGGTTGTTTGAAGTGCGGGTTGGCCTTAGTGAGATGTTCGCCTTCATCGATGACAGAAAAGACGTCGTAGCTTCTCCCGCTCCGGAGAAGTACTGGACGACGAAGGGTACTCTGTCCACCATGTCCCATGTTTGGCTTCTGAGGAATTCTGTGCGGTTTTCGCTGTGGGGCGCGTCAGAACTTTCGATCAATGAGGTGAGCACCATGTCCTGTTCTTATGAAGGCGACTTTGAGCATCTGTCAAAGAGGTAGGTTTTCAGGAGTGTCGAAAAAGAGGAGAGAGGAAGAAAGAGGAGAGACGTGCAGAGACAGAATTCCAGACCATCAGACACAATTACTGATGCTGAAGAGATTAAAATCAGGGAATTAAAATGGGCTACCAGTTTTCTAAGAATGTTCCTGAAGGGGTTTGTCAGAAGAACAATGATCCCATCATTTGAAGTTATTTAAATGAGGAAATAATTGGTGGTGCTGAATTTCTCATTGAAAAAGACAGATGGAAAGCTCAAAGTTCATGTTAAGCTGTAGTCCATGAGGGGACCAAATGTGTTTCTCGTTGTTAGAGAGAAAGCAAATGTGGCAACTGAAGGCCACAAATCAAGTAGTCAAATGCATTGTTTAAAACAATGAACTTCTTTATATAAATAAATCGCAAAGTTTAACAATAACGGCATAGAATCATAGAATCCCTGCAGTACAGAAAGAGGCCATTCGGCCCATCGAGTCTGCACCGACCACAATCTCACCCAGGTCCTACCCCCATATGCCTACGTATTTTACCCACTAACCCCTCTAACCTACACATCTCAGGACACTAAGGGGCAATTTTAGCATGGCCAATCAACCTAACCCGCACATCTTTGGACTCAGTGATAACTATGAAAACAGGAGCATGAGTAAAACAGGTCTTGTTCACAGGCTGAAAAGCCCACCCAAAACCCACACACGCTCTGAATCCTCAACAGGCGCCAGTAAAATAATCACACAAAGGAAAGGCTGATAAAAACAGTTTGTACCCAAAACCGGGACCTTGGGTTCACGTCACATTGGTGCGGGAGATTCAATCGGGACCTGAAAGTTCTCGGTCATTAAATGTAAAACATGTTTCAACCACATTAAAAAAAGCTTTAAAGGACTTCCCTGCCTTCCCGCGTGGTCTGACCTGCGACTGTTCTCCGGCTCTGGGAGATGCACATGCGTCCCCAGCGCAGGCACAAATCCCGGAACAAGCCCGGTGACGCGTATCTCCCACATCGACCCAACAGAAAAGTTGCGGGTCGGGATGGGAGAATTGCAGCTGGTGTTTCTATTTGGTCTTTCTGTCTCTCTATCTTAGTGTTCTGGGGTTGTTACTCAGCACCAGGACATCAGCCTGTGTTTTTGCTAATTGATTTTGAAGAGGGATTATAAAGAGGAATTCTGCTTGAATTTGAATGAATAAGGGTAGGTGTCTTGTGTAAGTATTGTTTAATTGGTAAATGTTCAGCTCATTCATTCATGTTAAATCAAGGTGTTTGATAAAAGCTTTCCTCGTGTGTCAATAGAATCACACCTAAAGTGGGACATATTATCCTCACACTCATGCCAAGTATCTAGTTTGGCTTCATAACATAGCTTGGGGTCCTGTTCTTGCACCCTATAAACTGGCAGCTACTTCCATGCCCTGCAAAGTTTGCAGAGCCTTCTTTGAAGTCAGTGTGGCTTCCCCCAACCAACAACACTGAATGCTGGTTCATGCCGCAGACCTGCCCATCTCTGAGCACACCTTCCACAACTGCTCCAGAGTCACAGCGTTCTGAAAGCTGGCATAATTCTGCCACAAGGTTAACAGTTGCTTTTCGGCGATCGCTGTGAAATTGGAATCTTTGTGCAGTCAGTCAGGGCTTCAGGGTATGCGTGATTCTGGACCAGGGCAAATAAGTCTGAAAATAAAATCTCTGCTGACTGTGTGGCATCGCCAGGTTCCTCATCAATTTATAGATCTGCACTTCACACATAAGCATGAGAATTGAGAACTGGTTCGCCTCATCTTGTATTCCATTTTGAAATCCCGTCGGCTAAATTCACGATGGAAACTAGCCACTCACTCAGCGCAATGTTATTTTCCCAGGTGGCGTGTTTGCTTTCTTGCCACTTGCTCAAAAGCAAAGTTTAAAACTTTATTTGTTGGTTACAAGTGAGGCTTACATTAACACGACATTGAACTTACAGTGAAATTCCCCCCGTCGCCACACTTCGGGCCAATGCACCTAGCCAGCACATCTTTTGGACTATGGGATGAAACTAGAGCACCTGGAGGAAACTGGGGAGAATGCATAGACTCCACACAGGCAGTGACCAAAGCCAGGAATCGATCCCGGGTCCATGGAGCTGTGAGGCAGCAGTGCTCACCACTGTGCTACCGTGCTGCCCCTCCCCTCATTGCCAAAAGGCTGTGGGTGAGTTGAGACCACAAATATGTGGTCGAACATGTTGTTTAAAACTTCTTCATACAAATAACAAAGTTTCACAACAACAATAAGTCAACACAACAGTATTGAGTATGAAAACAGGAGCGGTGGTAAAACAGGTCTTGTTCACACGTCAATCTCTTGCAGACTGAAATCCACCTAAAACCCACTCCAAAGATGTGTAGGTTAGGCCAATTGGCCATGCTAAATTGCCCCTTCGTGTCAGAGGGATTAGCAAAGTAAACACATGGGGTTAAGGGAATCGGGCCTGGGTGGGATCGTTGTCGGTGCAGACTCAATGGGCCAAATGGCCTTCTTCCCCTCTGTAGGATTCTATGATTCTATGTCACATTATCAGAAGGATGTGGTTGCGCTGGAGGGGGTGCACAGGAGATTCACCAGGAAGCTACCTGGGGTGGAATATTTAAGTTATAAAGGGAGAGTGGATGGGCTGGTGTTGTTTTCATTGGAGCAGAGAAGATTGAGGGGCAACCCCCTGACCAAGGATTATGAGGGAGATGGACAGAGTGGATAGGGAGCAGCTGTTCCCCTCAGTTGAAGGGTCAGTCACCAGGAGACATTGGTTTAAGGTGAGGGGCAGGAGGTTTGGAGAGGAAGCAGGGAAAGACTTTACCCAGAGAGTGGTCTGGAATGCACTGCCTGGGAGAGTGCTAGGAGCGAGTTGCCAGTAAGTACCTGGATGAACACTCAGCACATCATAAGATTCAAGGCTGTTGGCCAAGTCTGGTGAATGGGATGAGGTGGAGGACAGCTGCTTCTTGCATGTTGGTGCAGGTTCGATGGGCTGAAGGGCCTCTTCTGCACAGTATGACCCGATGCTCAAAAACCTCAACTGACGGCAGTAAAACAATTACAGAGGAGAAAGGCTTTTCAGAACGCTGTACTCAGACTGAGAGCCTGTAACAGAAAGAGAGAGACAGAGAGAGAAGTGGTCATATAGCTTGAAGGGTACCTCAAGCGAGAGGCAAGGCAAGGCAGGAACTTCTTGGTCTGATTTAATTCATCATTGTCACATATATTAGTGTGCAATGAAAAGTATTGTTTCTTGCGCACTATACAAACAAAGCATACCGTTCATAGAGAAGGAAAGGAGCAAGTGCAGAATGTAGTGCCACAGTCATAGCTCGGGAGTAGAGAAAGATCAACTTAATACAAGGTAAGTCCATTCAAAAGTCTGACAGCAGCAGGGAAGAAGCTGTTCTTGAGTCGGCTGGTACTTGACCTCAGATTTTTGTACCTTCTTCCTAACGGAAGAAGGTGGAAGAGAGAATGTCCGGGGTCCTTGATCATGTTGGCTGCTTTTCTTTCGGCAGCGGGAAGTGTCGACAGAGTCAATGGATGGGAGGCTGGTTTGCGTGATGGATTGGGCTACATTCACAACCTTTTGTAGTCCCTTGTGGTCTTGGGCAGAGCAGGAGCCCATACCAAGCTGTGATACAACCAGAAAGAATGCTTTCTATGGTGCATCTGGAAAAGTTGGTGAGAGTCATAGCGGACATGCCAAATTTCCTTCGGAACTACCACAGTCAGTACAGGGATTGAAACTGCAGCGTAAGGGTAAACAGAATGGATATGTGAATGTATGACGTAGATGTTTACGTACTGCTAACATGTCTTCGACTCCCTGTGTTGCATCTCACCGTGCTCAGCATCAACACACCTACTCTGTAACCTGTTAAAATCTAGTATGAATACGCAAGTGTTCAGCAAGCGTCAGAGCATGACTACAGCTGTCTGTCTGAGGAAAGATAGCTCACGCATACCAATGACCTAGAACCACGGCAAGAGTCCACAGATCAGAGGAAGTGTCGAAACAGGAGCTGAGCCACTGATGGCATTCTGCATCACATTCTCGTCTTTTAGCCAGCTGAGCTAATTGACTTCAGACAGCATCTCATGAAGAAGCTTGAGAGCGTGGTTTGGAAAGCTGCAAGCTTGTTGACTGACTTGGATTTTGAGTAGCCGTGTTTTAAAACTAACAAGCTTGAAAAGAAGAGTCAAGTAATCTGTCCCCATGTGATTGAGAATGTAGAGTGGAGTCCAAACAGAGGCAGAGCCAGGAAAGCTTTACTCCTGATCCCCTCTCCACACAGGATTACCAAATGGCATAGTGCAGAGTTCTACCACAAACCTCAATGATCCTGCAGAGTGGAAAATCAGCAAGTCTTCCTGTTGCATATTTGATCTCCCTCAGAGGTGGATAAAAGTACTTTATACCTGCCAAAGAAAAATATCTACACCATGCTTACAGCATAACTTCCACAAGCTTCACTGTATATGGTTACTTGGACCTGAGGCTAGAAGACATCGGAGCAGAATGAGGCCACTCAGCCCATCGAATCTGCTCTGCCACTCAATCATGGCTGATATTTTTCTCATCCCCATTCTCCTGCCTTTTCCCCGTAACCCCTGATCCCCTAATTAATCAAGAAGCCATCTATTGATTGAGTCAACACCCAAGCTTAACTCATCAAGCACAATGAACATACGCCAGACTCTTATAACTGAACAAAGAACAAATTGAACACTGATGATGAACAATGCAAAATTTTCAGTGGAATTTTATATATACATGTGCGCGTGTGTTAAGAAAGATAAAAATGGTTTCAGTTTCATTTCGGGTTCGTTATGGACCTTGGTACCTTGGAATCACAGAATCCTACAGTGCAGAAGGAGGCCATTCGACCCAGCGAGTCTGCATTGACCACATTCCCACCCAGACCCAATCGCCATAACTCCACGCATTTACCCGAGCTAGTGACCCTGACAACAAGGGAGAATTTAACATGGCCAATCCACCTAACCCACACATCTTCAGACTGTGGGAGGAAACCGGAGCGCCCGGAGGAAACCGACGCAGGCACGGAGAGAACGTGAAAACTCCACACAGACACTGACCGGAAATTGAACCCGGATCCCTGGCGCTGTGAGGCAGCAGTGCTCACCACTGGATAGACTGGTGACTGAAAGGTTTCAGTGGCCCCTGTGTACATATCCATTTTTCTTGAGGTTGTGCATCCCCAAGTGAAAGAAATGCATTAGTTTTGAGGAAGTGCGACTGGAAAACTGACTTTCGGGAACTAATTTCTTTGGTCTGCCACTGCGAAAACAGTGTGTTTCGAGTGTGGATTTTGGGTGTCTCAGGGAGAGATGTGAGTTGGGTGAGAAGTAAGAAGTGAATGCTTGAAAATGCGCCAGAAGAAAATTGTTGGGCAACTGTGCCAGTCCCAAGTGAGAACCCTTTGTTTCAAGCTTGTGGTAAATCTTCACTGGTTTATGCGTCTGTAAAGACATTGCTGCAGCAGAGAAACAGCAGGCGCTTGAATCATCTTGTTGTGCTGGCATAGAATAGAATCATAGAATCCCGACAGTGCAGAAGGAGGCCTTTTGGCCCAATGAGCCTGCACTGACAACAATCCCACCCAGATGCTATCCTTGAAACCCCATGCGCACCTACTACACTAATCTGCTGACACTAAGTGGCAATTTAGTACAGCCAATCAACCTAACCTGCACATTTTTGGAATGTGGGAGGAAACCGGAGTGTCAAGGAAACCCATGCAAACACGAGGTGAATGTACAGACTCCACACAGACAGTGACCCGAAGCCAGGATTGAACCTGGGTCCCTGGTGCTGTGAGGCAACAGCACGAACCACTGCGCCAGTGTTTTGCCTAGGTTCTGAAGCATTAGGCTTCAGTAGCTTTTGTGATGATGTTTCTTGTAAGAATTAATGAAAAAATTCAGTTTTGCAGGGTGATGGTTTTAAATTAGTAGCTGGGAGAAGAAAGCAACTTCTCATTTTAGAAATGGAGGGTGGGATTTTCCAGCTGCCTCAAAACCAGAAAATCCCCCCCCCCATGTCAATGGGCCTTTCCATGGTCCATCCCCTGCCCAGTATGATCCCATGACAGACCCCCACGAGTGTTTGTTTCAGCAGAATTAATGCACTTGTGTTTACTTAGGTTCCCATTGGGGTTTGAGAATGGATTTTTGGTTAGGTTGATTAATAGATTCTGCCTGGTGTACAATCGTGAACTTTTCTTGTTTTAATTAACATTTCATTTGTTGCCTTAAAGGTTCACCAGCGGACTCCTGTGAATTTCTTCAGTAATTTACCTCCATGGGGTTCTTAAATAAAACAAGAAGTTCGGATCTATCAAGTCAGGCTTCATTCTGAGATCTGGCTTGTCCAGTTTTTTGCTCTGGGGCGTAGGAGGCTGAGGGGTGACCTTATAGAGGTCTATAAAATAACAAGGGACACAGATCAGCGAGATGCTCAATATCTTTTCCCAAAGGTAGGGGAGTCTAAAACTAGAGGGCAGAGGTTTAAGGTGAGAGGGGAGAAATACAAAAGGGTCCAGAGGGGCAATTTTTACACACAGAGGGTGAGGAGTGTCTGGAATGAGCTGTCAGAGGCGGGTACAATTTTGTCTTTGAAAAAGCATTTAGATCATTACATGGGTACGATGGGTATGGAGGGGTCTGGGCCAAATGTGGACAATTGGGGCTAGCTCAAGGGTTTAAACAAGGGTTTCCATGCTATAAACCTCTGTGACTTACTTACTTGAGAAAGGATATACTGGCACTGGAGGGGGTGCAGAGGAGATTCACTGGGTTGATTCCGGAGTTGAGAGGGTTGGCTTATGAGGAGAGACTGAGTAGACTGGGGCTATACTCAGTGGAATTCAGAGGAATGAGGGGAGATCTTGTAGGAACATATAAGATTATGAAGGGAATAGACAAGATAGAAGCAGGGAAGCTGTTTCCACTGGTGGGTGAAACTAGAACTCGGGGGCATGGCCTCAAAATAAGAGGGAGCAGATTTCGGACTGAGTTGAGGAGGAACTTCTTCACACAAAGGGTTGTGAATCTGTGGAATTCCCTGCCCAGTGAAGCAGTTGAGGCTCCCTCGTTGAATGTTTTTAAGGCAAGGATAGAGAAATTTTTGAACAGTAAAGGAATTAAGGGTTATGGTGAGTGGGTGGGTAAGTGGAGTTGAGTCCACGAAAAGATCAGCCATGATCTTATTGAATGGCAGAGCAGGCTCGAGGGGCCAGATGGCCGACTCCTGCTCCTAGTTCTTGTGACTCTATCCCCTATTTATACCCACTCCAAGACATTTAATACTCATTGCCTCTTTCTCTGAAGCTGAACAATGCAACAGACAAGATATTAACATCCTGCGACAATACTTATCCCTCAATTAACATCAGCAATAAAGGACAGAAGCTCATTATGAACATGTTGACGTACGTGTGGTGAAAATTGGCTGTTGCAATTCCGACAATACAAAAGTGACCGCACTTCAAACCTAATTGATTGGGCATGAATCGCTTTGGGGCTGCCCAGAGATTATATATGGCGGGGGCGGGGGGTGGTGGTGGTGGTGGTGGTGGTTGCTGCTGGGATGAAAGCCTTTCCATCCCAAAGCCACATGCGGCTTTGCTTGTGAGCGAGCCTTTGGGATTTTAGCTTGTGTCGCAGCCTTATCAAATGCTGGCTGCGCAGGATTCCTTTCCCGCCGGCTTTAATGAAAGGTTTCAACTAACTGGTACAATGCCGTGCTGAGGCGTCAAGGCTGAGAGCGAGAAGGTTCCTTCGTTAAGCTCCCAGCTTTATCCTCCCCTTTGTACCCTGAGATCCTGCTCGACTCGCCAATTATAATGCTTACCCAATCAGTGTGCGTTTTTCATTTCAGAAGCACAGGTGCGCCCACGTGACAAAAATGTTTTGCCGTATCCTTAAAATGTCATGTATGAGAAATTGCACAAAAAAAAAATATACTTCTGTAATCTTAAGACAGTTGGAATTCTGAAGCACGATGTTGCCTCAGTGACTGAACATCTCTGATAGGGATAGCCAGCATTCAGTTTTTCCAAGTCTTAATTATAACTCTGTCTCCGCACAGCTCAGAAAATATGCACAGCCGTGATAAGGCAGCCTGCAGCATTTACAAATGCTCGCATTTGAAATTAGTTTGCTTAATTGGATTGCCAGGCGCCCCTTTCTGTAGCCAGAGATTATCGTTCGACGGAAAATTAAAAAAAAAAATAAAAATCACAGTTACGGCTGGGAACGGCTTATCTGAAAATGACAGCACAACTTCTTCAAATTGTGCAGAAAGAAAGCTTTATTCAACACTTTGTCCTGTTACTAACCCGCCTGACAGCTGGGCACCAAAGGAAATGAAAGATTCCGAGCGTTTTGGAACACGGTGGAGGGCGGAGGGTGGGGACCCAAGTCCGGCTCAGGAGTCGGAGCCAGAGCCAACATGCAGCAAAGGCAAGAGCATTGCACAGACGCTGCCCTCCAGGGTCAGGCACCTGATGGGGTACTCCAGCCTGAGAGAACCAAGGGTTGGTAATGCCACAACAATTGTGATCCCGCGGTAACGAAGGAACAGTCCCAGAGTTCTCACTCCTCACGTACCGAAGCGAGACCTGAACCGTGTCCAAGCTTGGGTTGACAAGTGACACTCGCGCCGCACAAGTGCCAGGCCGTGACCAATCCATAAGAACGTAAAGAAATAGGAGCAGGAGTGGGCCATCTAGCCCTTCGAGCCTGCCCCGCCATTCAATAAGATCATGGCTGATCTGAAGTGGATCAGTTCCACTTTCCTGCTTTCTCCACATCACCCTTAATCCCCTTGTCTGTCAAAAGCCTATCTACCCGTGACTTAAATATATTTAGCGAGGTAGCCTCCACCACTTCAACGGGCAGAGAATTCCAGAGATTCACCACCCTTTGAGTGAACAAGTTCCTCCTCAATCCCAACAAGAAAAAATGTAAGCATCTCCTCTTGCTATTCAATGGCACTACCATTGCTGAATCCGCCACTATCAACATCCTGGGGGTTATTATTGACCAGCAATTTTAGTTGGACTAGTCACATAAACACAGCGGCTGCAAGAACAGGTCCCAGACTAGGAATACTGTGGTGACTACCTCACCTCTGTCTCCCCAAAGCCTGTCCACCATCTACAAGGCACAAGTCAGGAGTGTGACGGAATATTCTTCACTTGCCTGGATGAGTGCAGCTCCGACAGCACTCAAGAAGAGTGACACCATCCAGGACAAAGTACCCTGTTCAATAAATACCCCCTTCCACAAACACTCACTCCCATGACCATTGATGCGCAGTGGCAACCATCTGCAAGATGCATTTGAGGGATTCACCAAGGTTACTGTGACTACCCTTTCCGAGAAAGGGGATATACTAACCCAGCATACAAATGTAACCAGGAACTTGCTTCTTCATAAATTTGACAAAATCGTGATTTTAAAGGGAGAAAGGAACAGAAGTCGGGTAAAAGAAAGTTACGTTGGACACAAATAGCAGCACATACCTGTTTGTCCATTGTCATCAATGAGGACCGCGACACCATTTAGTCATTTTGAGGCTGGTTGCGGTGTGTCCGAAGATGACTGATCAGGCCAATTCGGGCACGGAATGTCCTGGCACATATTGGGCAGATTTGTGCAGACATTGTAGTTGTTGCGCTGGTGGCTCTGGACTTGCACAGCTCGCGCTTAAGTTGTGCTTCATGAGCTTGACAGCCCTTGTGGATGAGGCAGCGCCAGGTCGGGCGGTTTTGTGCCAGCGTTCCCCAGGTGGTCATGTCGATGTCAAGCAACTTCAAGGAGGCCTTGAGTGTGTCTTTGTAACGTTTCTTCTGCCCTCCATGCGACCATCTATCGTGTTAATACACATGACAAATAATAAATCAAATTAAGTTACTGTGAAAATACCTTCATCGCCACAGTCCAGGTTAATGCACCTAACCAGCACATCTTTCAGACTGTGGGAGGAAACCAGAGCACCCGGAGGAAACCCACGCAGACACTGGAAGAACACGCAAACTCCACACAGACAGTGACCCAAGCTGGCAATTGAACCCAGGTCCCTGGCGCTGTGAGGCAGCAGTGCTCACCACTGTGCGCCCATGCCGCCCCACTGCCTTTCTGTTGAATACTCAAGTGGTCAGCTCACTTTCAGAGCAAAGATAAAAGAATGAAAAGGTTGCCATGTGGGGTGTGACTGAAGCAGTTTTGTGGAGCTTTATTAGAAAGGTGTTGCATGCTTACAGACCAAGATGGAAGAGAGGGAAAGTCTCATGATGTCAGCACATAAATATATGACTGCAGAGAGGTGCATTGGTTTACAAAACACAACACTTCCCACGATGCATGATATTGGGCAGTCTAAGCTTTGTGTGAGAGTTGCATGACTGAATTTCACCGTTGCACCAAAGCCCTGGAAGGTACATTGTGCACTGACGTTCCTGTGAACTCTGAGCAGATTTCCTGCTTAAATCAAACACATCCCCAGCAGAATACATTATTCAACTGTTTTCATTGCAGCCTCTAAAAAATGCATTCGACAGAGCTTATCAATTAAGTGTTTGAATCAATGTCAAATTTACAGCGGTTTCGAGTAGAGTGGAATGCTTTGATGCAGCAGAGTTCAAATCTGTTAATTTATCCATTATCTTGCGCTCAGGCAATGTTCCGCTGTGATCTGGATACAAGGCTCTTTTCCTGAACACTAAGTAGTCTCAAAACACCAGGTTAAATTCCAACATGTTTATTTGGTCTGCTCCTGATTACCTGTAAAGACTCGCATTCCAGCCATTATCCTGTAATTGAGTTTGTGTCGATATATGCCCCGCTTGTGAAACAAATCCTGCACTCACCTGAAGAAGGGGCAGCACTCCGAAAGCTCGTGCTGACAAATAAACCTGTTGGACTTTAACCTGGTGCTGTGAGACTTCTTATTGTGCCCACCCCAGTCCAACACCAGCAACTCCACATCCTATCCTGAAGGCATTAAAGATTCTGTCAAAAAGAGAAAAGGATAATGTTTCATTTTGGATGCAATGCAGTGGCAAAATTAAATTTAGGGTTTGAGCTTCTGCTCATATATGAAATGGTCCCTGAACAAGGCAGGTAACTCCATCGGTTTTTCATCTGAAGATATGTTCCCTTCTGTATTTAAGAGTTGTAAGTTGCCATAGTTTCCTTAGGGGGCGGCACGATGGCACAGTGGTTCGCATTGCGGCCTCACAGCTCCAGATTCAATTCTGGCCTTGGGTCACTCTCTGTCTGGGGATTGCACATTCTCCCCATGCCTGCGTGGGTTTCCTCCGGGTGCTCCGGTTTCTTCCCACATGTGCTATTAGGCTGATTGGAGGTATTAAATTGTGTGGAATATGAGCGGTTATGGGACTAGGACCTGGGTGGGAATGTGGTTGGTGCAGATTTGATGGGCTGAATGGCCTCCTTCTGCACTGTAGGGGATTTTATGATTCGCAAAAGTGTGAGGCAATGAAGATTCCCAACAAGAGGGGATCTAACTGTTAGTGTGGAAAAGTGGCCAAGCAGCATAGTAAGCAAGTATAAATAGAGGAAGTTTAGGTTTTTTATGTGTAAGTATATTAAGTCCGTAATTATAAAATCTCCACTAAGTATGTGTGAAACACCAGAGGCTGAGTAGCTGCTGTATCAAACAATATACATACCTCAAACCATGAAAGCTGCAATGTGAGACAACCCAGTACCATAGTGGCTGGAAGGTCAAACTGGGGTTTGAGTACTTGATCAGTGGGAGCCTCTGATGAGTACATCAAACACATACTGATGACTAGAAGACAAACTAAAGCGTCAGATAAAACTGCAGGATCATGACAAATCTCCCAACAAAACGTGTGTCCTCGGTGGAGGACACAAGGTGATAAAAGCAACATTACTGCGGGCGCTGGAATCTGAAATCAAAAGAGAAGATGCTGGAAAATCTCAGCGGGTCTGTCAGCATCTGGAAGGAGAGTAAAGAGTTGATGTTTTTATTCCAGATGACCCTTTGTCAAAGCTAAAAGGCATAGAAAGCAGGAGATATTTATACTGCAGGGGGAAGGGAATGAAAGATGAGACATAGCCACAGAAACCAGGGGAAACAGTGTCCAATTCTGGTCACCCTATTGTAGAAAGGATATTATTAAACTGGAAAGAGTGCAGAAAAGATTTACTAGGATGCTCCCGGGACTTGATGGATTGAGTTATAAGGAGAGGCTGGATGGACTGGGACTTTTTTCTCTGGAGCGTAGGAGGCTGAGGGGTGATCTTATGGAGGTCTATAAAATAATGAGGGGCACAGATCAGCTAGATAGTCAATATCTTTTCCCAAAGGTAGGGGAGTCTAAAACTGGAGGGTATAGGTTTAAGGTGAGAGGGGAGAGATACAAAAGTGTCCAGAGGGGCAATTTTTTTTTTACACAGAGGGTGGTGAGTGTCTGGAATGAGCTGCCAGAGGTAGTAATAGAGGTGGGTACAATTTTGACTTTTAAAAGCATTTTGACAGTTGCATGGGTAAGATGGGTATAGAGCGATATGGGCCAAACACGGCAAATGGGACGAGCTTTCAAATACAAAAGGGCGGCATGGACAAGTTCGGCTGAAGGGCCTGTTTCCATGCTGTAAATCTCTGTGACTCTATGAGGTGTTTTAAACCATTGCAGCATTTGTGAGGAAGGTGAATGAGAAACTAGTTCCTCTGTTTGCAAAGGGAGGAATAACCTCGACGCTGAGGCCAGGCCATTCGGTGGTGATGTCAAGAAGCACTTCCTCACACAATGGGGACGGGAGCCTGGAACCTGCCCCTCCCCGCAAACATTCATTCCCCCCCAACCGCCGGCACACGGTGGCAGCCGCGTGTAACACCGACAAGATGCGTTGCAGGAACTGACCAAGGCTCCTGAGATAGCACCAACTGTATCATCAAGAAAGACAAGAGCAGTACAAGTATGGGAACACCCCCACCCGGAGGTTCCCCTCCAGGTCACTCACCAAATTCAAACAGGAACTGGATTGCTATCTGAAAAGGAAGAATGTGCAAGGTTACGGGGACAAGGCCGGGGGAATGAAACTCAGGAGAGCATTCTTTCAGTTACTCAGACTCAAGGGCTGAATGGTCTCCTTCCGCACTGCAAAGATTCCGTGATTTTGTGCTGGTTCAAGGTATCAAACAATATGGAGAAAAAGCTAATGAATATATTTACAAAAGAGCGTCCACCATGAATTCATAGAATGACGGAGCAGGCTTAATGGGCTGAATGGCCTCCTCCTGGTCCTATATTCCTATGCAAGAGGTGATGTGAATGGGAGTTTTATTTCTCCATGGATACTGAGAGCTTTTACAGATGCACCATAGAAAGCATTCTTTCTGGTTGTATCACAGCTTGGTATGGGCTCCTGCTCTGCCCAAGACCACAGGGAACTAGAAAGGGTCGTGAATGAAGCCCAATCCATCAAGCAAACCCGCCTCCTATCCACTGACTCCGTCTACACTTCCCACTGCCTGGGCAAAGCAGCCAACATAATTAAGGACCCCACACACACCCTGGACGTTCTCTCTGACACCTTCTTCCGTTGTGATAAGGATACATAAGTCTGAGGTCACATCCCAACCGACTCAAGAACAGCTTTTTCCCTGCTCCTTTAAACTCGAAACAGTGTAGAAAAGATTTACTGAGATGCTACCGGGGCTTGATGGATTGAGTTAGAAGGAGAGGCTGGATAGACTGGGACTTTTTTCTCTGGAGCGTAGGAGGTTGAGATGTCAATAAAATAATGAGGGACAGATTTCCAAAAGGTCGGGGAGGGGAAAGATACAAAAGTGTCCAGAGGGGCAATTTTTTCACACAGAGGGTGGTGAGTGTCTGGAACAAGCTGCCAGAGGTAGGAGTCGAGGCAGGTAAAAGTTTATCTTTTAAAAAGCAATTAGACAGTTACATGGCTACGATGGGTACAGAGAGATATGGGCCAAATACGGGCAATTGGGATTAGCTTAGGGGTTTTAAAAACGAAAGGACAGCATGGACAAGTTGGGCCGAAGGGCCTGTTTCCATGCTGTAAACCTCTATGGCTCTATGACCCTAGCTATGGCTGTAACACTGCATTCTGCACTCTCTCCTTTCCTTCTCTTTGAATGGTATGCTTTGTCGACATTGCGTGCAAGAAATAATACTTTTCACTGTATGTTAATACATGTGACAATAATAAACCAAATCAAAGCTTCTTTGAAGTGAATCCACCTCTCACTGGGATGGATTTCGCACTGTGTCAGTTACTTGAGGCACATTCAAACACAAGAGAAGTTCAGTTGAAAGGAGGTCTTGATGGCAAGCCATGTAAAGCTCGACGGGGATGTTAGTTTGGCTTTTTTTTTAGCAAATTCGGGTCTCCTCCTGCAGAACTGGTGCCAGCACTTGTTAAAACCCACAGGATATGCCTCATCCAGGACTTTGCAATTACTTGGTTGGTGTGATCACAACGCAGTTGTCTCCGGAGTAATCACACCAGTTTGCTTAGTGTGACAAATACTGAAGAGTTACGTTGCATGTGGAATGTATCATTAACACAGCAGGGGATCCCAGGCCTCAGTCTAAAAATGACACTCAGTGCATCTGATGTCACCTCACTGTAAATCCATATTGTACAACGCTAGATGCTCAGCCTGGAATGACAATACAACTTCCAGTCAAACCCAGAATAACAGCAATTACACTCCCATTTCAAACACTCACAAGGAGCAGCAGTGAAGAGATAGGCTCCTCCATTGAAAAAAAGACAAATTTATGCTTGATCACACTTCAGATAACGTCGTCAAGGAATGGTTCTTCCAACTGATTGGTGAGTCCAATTATTAAGAGTGTGAAAGTCTAACATTCTGATCATGAGTGAAGCAAGAAGATTGTGGAAGTACTTTCTTCACCACTCTGTCCACCTGTGACTCCACTTTCAGGAGCTATGAACCTGTACCCCCAGATCTCGTTCTTCTGTAACTCTCCCTAATGCCCCACCATTAACTGAGTCAGTCCTGCCCTGGTTCAATCTGCCAAAATTCATCTTGTGAGGGCCACGATGAACTTACCCATGTCAACGTGTACCTGGAATGGGCGTCAGAAGGTGATGAAAATGACTGTGAGGTGATGCATTTTGGTAGATTGACCCAGGGCAAGACTTATTCAGTTAATGGCTGGGAACTGGGGAGAGTGACAGAACAAAGAGGTTGAGGGGTACATGTTCATAGCTCCTGGAAAGTGGAGTCACAGGTGGACAGAGTGGTGAAGACGACATTCAGCATGCTTGGTTTCATCGGTCACAACATTGAATACAGGAGTTGGGACATCTTGTTGAAGTTGTAAAAGACACACTTGGAATACTGTGTCCAGATCTGGTCACCCTAATATGGAAAGGAAATTATTAAACTACAAAGAGCGCACACAAGATTTATTAGGATGCTACTGGGGTTTGACAGTTTGAGTTATAAGGAGAGGCTGGATACTCTGGGATATTTTTCTGTAGCATTGGAGGCTGAGGGGTGATCTTATAGAGTTCTATAAAATAATGAGGGGCAAAGATCAGCTAGTCAATATCTTTTCCCAAAGGTAAGGAGTCGAAAGCTGGAGGGCATAGGTTTAAGGTGAGAGAAGAGAGATACAGAAGGGCCCAGAGAGTGGTGAGGTCTGGAACAACCTGCTACAAGTCGTAGTAGAGGTAGGTACAATTTTGTCTTTTAAAAAGCATTAAGACAGTGGGTACAGAGGGACATGGGCCAAGTGCGGATAATTGGGACTAGCTTAGGCATTTAAAAAAAGGGTGGCATAGAAAAGTTGGGCCAAAGGGCCTGTTTCTATGCTATAAACCTCAATGACTCTGAAGAGCTGGCAGCAGTGTGATGGGCTGAATGGCTTTCTTCTGAACTGTGATGATCGAATATGAATAATGTGCCAGCCTGGACCCAGAATTCAAATGTTCCAAACGCTGCTAATTACGACAGCCTCACACGTGTTGTGTTCAAGAGGTAAAGCCATTTAGTTGGTTAATAATACAGAATTATAATGGAATGTGTCAGACAGATACAGAGGGATTTCAGAGAGTAATTTCGACTGATATGTGGCCAGTGTTGGCAAATGTCGAAAACTGCAGAATGCGGCGGTCAGGGAAAGGGAATTAACGTTGGGAATATGAGGTTAATGGAATTAGTTTAAAGGGCAAATCCTGGGAGAGGGATCTGGAGATTCTCATGAATAGCTTTCTGTCACAACCAGTGTGCTGCGAATCAGTGAACAAGACAAACAAGATTGTCGAGACAGGTGCAGAAAAATCACTCCCTGTGACTATTCAACTCGTAATGTGGAGTTGCCGGCGTTGGACTGGGGTGGGCACAGTAAAAAGTCTCAGAAGGTTCAAGTCCAACAGGTTTAAATGGCAGCATAAGCTTTGGGAGCACTGCGCCTTCATCAGGTGAGCGGAGAGTTGAGTTCACAAACAGGGCACGTTTCAACACAAACTCAATTACAAGGTAATGGTTGGAATGCGAGTCTTAACAGGTCATCAAGTCTTAAAGGTACAGACAGTGTGAGTGGAGAGAGGGTCAAGCACTCGCCTGAAGAAGGAGCCACACTCCAAAAGCTCATGCCGCCAAATAAACTTGTCAGACTTCAACCTGGTGTTGTGAGACTATTTACTATTCAACTGACACAGAGCACTGACTGCCCACTTCATTTGGAGTGCTGTGTGGACCGTGAAGTGGATCCGGAGGAGGTTCACAAGAATGATCCCTGGAATGAAGAGCTTGTCGTATGAGGAACAGTTGAGGACTCTGGGTCTGTACACGTTGGAGTTTAGAAGGCTGGGGGGAGGTGGTATCTTATTGAAACTTACAGGATCCTGCGAGGCCCGGACGTTGAGAGAATGTTTCCACCTGTTGGAGAAACCAGAACCAGAGGGCACAACCTCAGGCTAAAGGGATCTCTCAGCTGGCAAAAAACGTGGCACTTTAGTTTCCAATGAAGTAGATGTTTGCTTGTTCATACCAGCCTTGCACTGAGAGTCAGCCAGCCCAGTTGATGAGGTAAGATGCTGTATGGAGGTGTTTTATTCCATTGAAAGTTATAAACTCCTAGAACTAATTGAATACTGTTCCGTTGTACGAGACAAATACTTCTGGTATGTTATGGGTGTCGAAACACTTAGCAGTCTCTCAAGTGTAGCACATGAAGTCATAGACTTCTTTTCCAATACATGTATCCATTTCTAGTGGGTGTCCACCAGCAAAAGGAACACTGAACCCGTAAATGAGTTCAACATGATCTTTGTGAACATTCACCCACGGCCAATCTGGCCATTCCCATGGGTGTAAGGGAGCCGTGGCACTGGTCACATTGATGCTGAGAGAGAAACGATGGTAAAACAATGCCAGGCTGCTAAATGTAGCTCCTCATCAACATTTCCATCCTCAGCATGCCCAGATGGGTACCATGCAATTCTTCCAGCAAGAACTTTTTCCCTGTTTGGCATGGTGTGGAGGTGCCAGCGTTGGACTGGAGTGGGCACAGTAAGAAGCCTCACTACACCAGGTTAGGGTCCAAATGCTTTATTTGGTATCACAAGCTTTAAGAACGCCACTCCTTCATCAGGTGGGTGGTGATCACCTGTTTGGAGGTGACCACTCTCGCTCTCCAAAGGGTGACACCAGCCTCAAAGGAGGCTGACTTTTTCTGAGCTGATAAAGCCTTTCTCATTCTGCCAACCATGCAATATCATGTACTTCATCTTTCACAACAAAGGGTCCCTATTATTCTGGTGCTTGACTTGCTTCACTGTAACAGACAAGGAGTCAACAAAGTTCAAGGCCATTATAATCTCCTGTGGTACAAGAGGGAGTGGTGTTGGTTCTGGCATTCTGAGCCCCTGGCTGACGTTCAAAGATATATTCAGAGGCTGACAAGAACAGTGCCCATTCCAGGAAAAGAAATTGGTGGAATTGCTTTGTCTTCCCAAGCTTGCAAACCTTCAATCTTTCCAAGTACCTCCTGGAATATTTCTTGGGACTTCCTAATGACCTCGTGCAAAGCCAGCTCCTTTCTCATCTTAAAGATCTCCAGCCAGTTCAACTTCATCTCCTGGCGCCAATCGCGTCCCATTACACTTGCCCCTGCAGCGGTTGTGTGGACTGCAGTGGTCCTCCCATCTTCATGGCTTCTCCGTGGTTATTTTGCTGCATTACTCATCAACATCAGGACTTGAACTCCTTTGAGATACTGGTGGGTGCGCTTGCTCACCATAATAGCTGATGCTCTGGGTTCGACCTCCCACTTCAGTAGCTGGCTGTTTACTAACAGCACTGCTGTCATGGGGGCTTTCCCAGTTCCACCTTATTTCATACCCTCACCTTCCGTTCCCCCTCTGCACGATCCTCCACACTATTCACTGGGGCTGGATTCTTACTCTGCTTGCATCAAGCTGGCGCTGTTTGTTATTCCATGTGTGCCTTAAATGACCTTTCTTTCCAACACCCGAGGGCAGTCTGCTCTTCTGAATCTACGCGTCCCTGTGGAGTGATTTCTCCCACATCGAAAACATTCTGTGTCACTCCTGGGCTGCTGAAATCTTCCGAATTTAGTGATTCTTCCCGCTTCTTCATTTAACTCACTGCTTGAGCGTAATCCTGTCCCCTCACGTCTGCTGCCATCGTACAAGTTAGGCTACAACAATTATAAAAATTCAAGTTCCATAATTGTCATGAAAAAAAAACTCTCACAGAAAAGTGGGAAATGGTCATTAGGCAAACACGGCCTTTAGTCAGGCCAACACTGACGTAAGCTGGATAAGCAAGAATATCTTCTTCTATAAACACTGCATCAGGTCAGGACAGCAGGATGACAACAAAGAACAAGTTACCATGGCGATTACCAAATAGCAAGATATGAGGATATGATATGCAAATGAAGGATTAGCAGAAGTCAATTTTTTAATCGAATGAGAAAGGGCAAAAGGCCAGGATTTAATTGACAAATATGTATGTCAATGAAACTCCTGGAGTTTGTAACTCCTGGGGGAGCTTCTTGGCACTCTCAATCACTGTTGTCATTCTGACCCCCTTCTTACAATCAAGTTTTCTGAGCCGACAGTTTCCTTTGTGTAGCTGCCTGCATTATTTACACCGCATACCAATCACTCCCGGAACATATCATTTAAAGCTGACTTGAAGTCACAATGCTTTTTAATCTGCTTTAGCTTGCCACGAAAAGTGCAAAGGTCTCCACAGGGCCTTCCATATCCAGTTAAGCTTACATTTTTGCAGTATTAACAAGGCTTCAGAGTGAAGATGGTCCTTTGATAGCTCAATGAGTGCTGCAAATATCTTTGTATTGGGAGCACCAGGGGCATTAAACATTGGATCAGGTTATATGTCTGGGTCCCACTTGTAGTAAATAAAATGACTTTTATCTTATTTCACTTCTAAATTCCATGAGCCCTGAAAAAAATCCCCTGACCATTCCACATACTGCACTCAGTTCTCCGTGGTTATGTCAATATCTTCTCTCTTCCCAAAGAGAGGGGTGCCCGCTCCCTCTTTTTCAGGCTTGGGTCAGTCTGATTGACCTTGTCCCTGAGCCAGAAGTTCTGGGTTTGAGACCTGCCTCAGGACATGATGAATGAGGAAGATTCTTTCACAATGCAGTGCAACAGATTGAGTATCAAGTTGGAAAATCCTCCGGACACACGTGATTGGCAAGTTGTCAGGGTGGGAGAGACTCCTGGTCAGCTGTGCTTGGCATGCAGTGCCTCAAAGCTGGATGCCTCTAGCTGCAGGCCTCTGGTGACAGGCTAGTGACCTGCTCCCGGATGTGATGTGGAGATGCCAGTGTTGGACTGAGGTGGACAAGGTGAGAGGTCACACTGCACCAGGTTATAGTCCAACAGGTTTTATTTGAAATCATAAGCTTTCGGAGCACTGTTCCTCCATCAGCTGAAGTGGAGAGAGGTGCGCAGGCACAGAATATATAGGTGGCGGAGCCCTACGCTCACAAGTAATCAATGGATAAGTACAGGTAGTGTAGGGCTGGCTGAATAACAAGTCTTTACAGTTAATCATGAGTGGTGATAGATAAATGCAAGCAGTTAAACATAATTAGTGTGTGTAACATGTCAACAGGCTGTAGTACAAGTGAAGAGATGACCTGAGAACTGATAGTTTAAGGCAGAGCGATAATTACAAATAATCAAAGAGTGGGATGGTGCTAAACACTGTGCAGACTCATTCAGGAAGAGAGATCATCGCCCGTATTCAAAGTGTGAATGGCATCAAAACAGGACAGTTCGGAAGAGATTTCCCGCACAGAGCAGTGCGGTAGGGTTACACGTAGCACGACATGATCCCCAGATCCCAGTCAAAGCCCAGTCAAGGCCGTTCTCACGAGTGCGGAACTTGGTTCTCAGTTTCTGCTCAGCGACTCTGCATTGTCACGTGTCTCCAAGGCCCACCTTGGAGAATGCTTACCTGAAGATAGGAGGTCCAATGGCCCTGAAGTGCTCTTGTCCTGCCTGGCGATTGTTGCACAGCGTCCGTTCAGCGGCACTACACTGTCTGCAGAATGTTATCAGGACGGCAAATGGAGTCTTGGCATTTATTGTGCAGAGTCTGGAGGATAAAAGGAGACAAGTGTTGTTACAATTGTATAAGGCATTGGTGAGACCACGCTTCGAGTCGTGTGTTCAGTTTTGGTCACCTTCTTTGAGGGGGGATCTGGTGGCATTGGAGGTGGTTCAGGACAGGTTCACGAGATTGATTCCAGGTTTGAAGGGGCTGTCACAAGAGGAGTGGTTGAGTAGCTTCCGTTGTACTCGCTGGGGTACAGAAGAATGTGGCGGGGGATTTGATTGAGATATATAAAATACTCAACACGATTAATAAGGTCAATGTTAAACAAATGTTCCCCCTTCTCGAAGAGTCTCGGACAAGACGTCATAATTGTAGAATAAGGCAACGTGGCGGGGTCAGGGGAGTAGGGGGTGGGGGGGGGGGGTGATGCTTCACGACAGAGATGAGGAGAAGCTACTTCTCACAGAGGGCTGTGGATCTGAGGAACTCAGTGCCCCGGAGTGCAGTGGATGCAGAAATCAATCAAGAGATTAAAGAAAGAACAGATAAATATTGGATCAAAAGCAGGATGCAGGGCTATGGGGAAAAGGCAGGGAACTGGAGTTAGGGTGAGATAGAGATCAGCCATGATCATATAGAATGGCGGAGTGGGCTCGAAAGGTTGAACCGCTGACTCTCACTCATAACGCCTATGCTCCTATGTCTGTCCTTATCTGTTAACACTCTTGATTACTTGTGAGTGTCACGCTACCGTCACTCCGCTGATATATTGTGTGTCTGCGAGCTTCTCCCCGTTTCACCTGATGAAGGAGCAGCGCTCCGAAAGCTCGTGATTTGAGATGAGCCTGTCGGACTTTAACCTGATGTGGTGTGACCTTTCACCCAGTTCCGGGGTCAACCTTGCTGTGGAAACCGAAATATATATGCACCCATCAGGTGCGAGAAGAAGGAAAACAGCAAACCGTAAGAATGTAGGAGACAACAGAATCAATTTGTGAATAAGCCTTCACAACACTAACCCCTGAATCAATCAGGTTTTGTTTGTCACGTTCATAGAATCATTGAAGCCCGACAGTATAGACAGAGGCCATTTGGCCCATCGAGTCTGCACCAACTACACTCCCACCCAGGCCCTATTTCCCCACAGACGTACCCTGCTAATCACCCTGAAATGAAGGGTCAATTTAGCATGGCCAATCAATGTCTTTCAGACTGTGGGAGAAAACCAGAGCACCCAAAGGAAACCCACACAGCCACATGGGGAAGGCACAAACTCTGCACAGACAGTGACCCAAGGCTGGAATTGAACCCAGGTCCCCAGTGTTGTGGCACAGTAGTGCTAACCACTGTGCCACCAGGCCACCTGCATGTTGTTGGCTGAGAAATGGGTCTCACCTGACTGATTGTCAGTGTACCACTCGCACAGGCCAGAATTCACCAGCCTCACACGTCCTGCTGCTGCCACCAGAGGGAATGGTACAGTTAAGAAAGCCCACTCATGCCTCTACTTTCTCAGAGGGTGAAGGAAATTTGGCATGTCAGCTACAACTCTCACCAATTTTCACAGATGCACCATAGAAAGCATTCTTTCTGGTAGTAATAAGAACCTAAGAAATAGGAGCTGGAGTAGGCCATCTAGCCCTTGGAGCCTGCCCCGCCATTCAATAAGATCATGGCTGATCTGTCGTGTCTCAGTTCCACTTTCCCGCCCTCTCCCCATAACCCTTAATCCCCTCGCTTATCAAAAACCCATCAACCCGCGTCTTAAAAATATTTAGCAAGGCAGCCTCCACCACTTCAACGGGCAGAGAATTCCAGAGATTCACCACCCTTTGAGTGAAGAAGTTCCTCCTCAACTCCGTTCTAAACCGCCCCCCCCTTTATCTTGAGGCTGTGCCCTCTAGTCCTACTGTCCTTTCTGAGCAGGAAGAGTCTCTCCACCTCTATCCTATCCATCCCGTTCATCATCTTATACGTCTCAATGAGATCTCCCCTCATTCTTCTAAACTCTAACGAGTACAAGCCTAGTTTATTCAGCCTCTCCTCATAGTTCAACCCCCTCAACTCCAGTATCAGCCTAGTAAACCTCCTCTGCACTCCCTCCAAGGCCAAAATATCCTTGCGTAAGTGCGGCGCCCAAAACTGCACACAGTACTCCAGCTGCGGCCTCACCAATGCCCTATACAGCTGCAGCAAGACCTCCCTACTTTTATATTCAATCCCCCTTGCTATGAAGGCCAGCATCCCATTTGCCTTCCTGACCACCTGCTGCACCTGCAGGCTGGGTTTTTGCGACTCATGCACAAGGACCCTGAGGTCCCTCTGCACTGTTGCATGCTGTAGTTTTTCGCCACGTAAGTAAGAGTCCTTCCTACCATTATTCCTACCAAAGTGGACAACTTTGGTATGGCTTTGGTATCACAGCTTGGTATGGGCTCCTGCTCTGCCCAAGACCACAAGGAACTACAAAAGGTCGTGAATGTAGCCCAATCCATCACGCAAACCAGCCTCCCATCCATTGACTCTGTCTACACTTTCCACTGTCTCAGAAAAGCCGCCAGCATAATTAAGGACCCCACACACCCCGGACATTCTCTCTTCCACCTTCTTCCATCAGGAAAAAGACACAAAAGTCTGAGGTCACGCACCAATTGATTCAAGAACAGCTTCTTCCCTGCTGCTGTCAGACTTTTGAATGGACCTACCTCATATTAAGATGAACTTTCTCTACACCCTATTTATGACTGTAACACTCCATTCTGCACTCTCTCCTTTCCTTCTCCAAGAATGGTATGTTTTGTCTGCACAGCGCACAAGAAACAATACTTCTCACTGTGTTAATACATGCGACAATAATAAATCAAATCAAATCAGAGAATGTGGCGTTCAGCCAATTCTCCATTCACAGCGGTGGGACTGGAGAATCCCAGCCACGGGCAACGTTGAAGACTGCCGGCCGCAACCTTCTCGCTCAGGAATGAGGGTCTCACCCAGTGAGTTCACAGAGAGCTCAGGGGACTGCTTAACGAGCAACTAGCAACTCGACCTCCGGAGGTTTCTCCAGACCCCACGCTCTCCGTCAGAAACACCATGAGCTGGCTGACAACCTTTCCTTTCACCACAGGGAATTTACTCAACTTTTCTGCTCCTGTTCCACGTTTGCAGTAACAATATTGCGGTGGTGAGTCCTGGAGGAAAAGGCTAATAGGATGTTTTGACTGGCTGCCAAGCGAGAGTTTTCTGTTACTGACGCATGCTATTTACATTCTTCTGATTGAAAGCTTCATGCTTGTCACGCGCATGTCAAGGCTGTTTTGCCCCTGTTAGTTTCAGAGCTAGACTGTGAACTTAATCATCATGAACCTTACAGAGAAAGAACTGCACGCCTTCCTTTTTATTTAAGTTAATAATGTTCCTTGTCATATATCACTTGACCTCTCCGATGAAATCATTCCTTTTCTCCCTCTAACAGCAGCTGAGTTTCAAAGTGAAAGTGTTCTTTCAATTTGTCAGAGCACTGGGGGATATACAATTAGGTCTTACAAGCATAAAACTTGTAACGTAAGGACAGGGAAATTTTATTTCAGGTGTCTACGACATCAAATAGTTCTCCAGGCACTGGAAAAGGCGCAAAAAAAGATTTATTAGGCAGATTTTTTTTTGTTCAATCATGGAATGTGGGACGTAAAGTCATAGAGGTTTACAGCGTGAAAACAAGCCCTTCGACCCAACTTGTCCCTGCCACCCTTTTCTTTTCAACCCCTAAACTGCCCGCATTTGGCCCATATCCCTCGACACCCATCTTACCCATTTAACTCTCCAAACACTTTTCAAAAGATAAAAATGTACCCGCCTCTACTACTGCCTCTGGCAGCTTGATCCAGACACTCACCACCCTCTGTGTGGAAAAAATTGCCCCTTCTGTCACTTTTGCATCTCTCCCCTCTCACCTTAAACCCATGCCCTCGAGTTTTACCCACCTTTGGGAAAAGATAGCGACTGCATTGCTGGCTCGGCCAGCATTTGTTGCTCATCCCTCATTGACCCTTGATAGTAAGCTGCCTTCTTGAACTGCTGCGGTGCCTCAGGTGTCGGTGCACCCACAGTGCTGTCAGGGAGACAGTTCCAGCATTTTCACCCAGCGATATATTTCCAAGTCAGGGTGGTGAGCGACTTGTGTCGAGCTTCGAGGTGGTGATAGTCCTTTGTGGCATCTTAGAGCTGCTTTCTCTCAGCGCCAGGGGCTTGGGTTCAATTCTGGCCTTGGGTGACTGTCTGTGTGGGTCTCCTTCCACAGTCCAAAGATGTGCAGGGTAGTTCAATTTGCCAAGGTAATAAATTGCCCCCTAGTGTCCCATGATGTGTAGGTTAGGTGGGTTAGTCCTGGTAAATGTGTGGGATTACAGGGGTGGGAAGAGGGCAGAGGTCAGATATTCTATCAGAGAGTCAGTGCAGGCTTGATGGGTTGAATGGTTCCTTCTACACTGTCGGGGCTGTATGGTCCCATGCATCTGCTGCCCTGGTCCTTCTGGGTGGTTGAGGCCATGTGTTTGGAAGGTGCTGTCGAAGGATCTTTGATTAGTTCCTGCTCTTTCGTTGCTACAGTGCATCTTGCAGATGGTACACACTGCTACCACTGTGTGATGGTGGAGTGAATGTTTGTGGGTGGGGTGCCAGTCAATCGGGTCTGCTTTATCCTTGATGGTGTCGAGCTGCAGGCAATACGAGAGTATCCCCCCACGCTGATACCACAACTGAGAGTGAAGCTGATCAGCAAAGTGAGGACAAGCTCTCCCCTCTTTGATACAGAAGGCTGAAGCAGGGCTTTTAGTTTCAGATTATGAAGGAGTTCGGTGAAGGGGATTTCAAGAAGATTTTGACGTGACCAAAGCTGGAGCCATAAATATAAGATTCCAACGGGGAATCCGGGAGAAACTTCTTCATCTAGGAAGCAGTTGAATTGTGGAACAGGCAACCACCAGGAGTCCTTCAGGTGAAGAACATGGATACATTTCAGTGGAAGGTGGATAAACGCAGGAGGGAGAAAGGAATCGAAAGATATGTTGGGATATGGGGAGTTGCAGTGAGCTGGAATGTGCTGTCTGAAAGGAAGCAGATTCAATCGTAACTTCCAAGAGGGAATTAGACAAACAGTTGAAGAGGCAACGAACTGCAGGGTTGTGGAGAAGGAGCAGGAGAATGGGGACTAATTGGATAGCTCTTTCAGAGAGGCACAACGGGTCAATTGGCCTCCTTGGTGCTGGGAAGACTCTGCAGTTCAATGAAGTAGTGGAGCAAGGGGAGGAGGATGGAGTGAAGCAGAGCTTGTACCTCTTGCACTGAGCATGATATTTACCTGAAATCAGCATTCCGGGTGCGCTCCCATCAGCTTCACAAATAGGTGAAGCAGGCAAGGTGCGGGATGGGCTGAGCAGTGCTTCAGTACGTGTGAAACTCTGCACTGTTGTGGCTGGAGGTGGTGCTGTCATGAGCTTGGAGATTCTGGCAAGAGCGAGATCCCCTCCTTGAGCAGGGACAAGTCTGTCTCGCAAGGTGAGAATTCCTGACAAATCCTCTGGGTGGTAAAACATCCAGCCTCTTTGTCAGCGCTGATCCACTGGAGTCAGTTTTAATAACAAGCTTGCTCGTTGAAAGCCAAGGGGTGAAGCTGACCACCTGCTGTGAGGAATGACTGGTTTACAATTCTGCTCACGCGCAGTGATCTAACAGATAACTTCAGCAGGGAGAGCACAGCATTTATCTGAGTATTGTTCATCTCCGTCAGCCCTGGTTCAAATGATGAAATGGACAGGCCTCATCAAAGGATGCTGCTTTCAGTGATAACAAGCCCTTACCTCCTGATCTTGATTTGATTTGATTTATTGTCACGTGTATGAACACACAATGAAAAGTATTGTTTCTTGCGCGCTATACAGACTAAGCGTACCGTTCATCGAGAAGGAAAGGAGAGAGTACAGAATGTAGTGTTACAGTCACAGCGAGGGGGTAGAGAAAGATCAACTTAATGTGAGGTAGGTCCATTCAAAAGTCTGACAGCAGCAGGGAAGAAGCTGTTCTCGAGTCGGTTGGTACGTGACTTCAGACTTTGCATCTTTTTCCGAAAGGAAGGTGGTTGAAGAGAGAATGTCTGGAGTGCGTGGGGTCCTGAATTATGTTGGCTGCTTTTCTGAGGCAGTGGGAAGTGTGGACAGAGTCAATGGATGGGAGGCTGGTTTGCGTGATAGATTGGGCTATATTCTTGATATTTTGCAGTTCCTTGCAGTCTTGGGCAAAGCGGGGGGCCATACAAAGCTGTGATATAACGAGAAAGAATGCTTTCTGTGGTGCATCTGTAAAAGTTAATGTCAAATTTCCTTAGTCTTCTAATAAAGTAGTGGCGTTGGTGGGCTTTCTTAACTGTCGTGTCGGCAAGGGGGGATTGGGGCAGGTTGTTGGTGATCTGGACACCTAAAACTTGAAGTTCTCGACCCTTTCTGCTTTGTCCCTGTTGATACGGACAGGGGCAAGTTCTCCTTTACGCTTCCTGAAGTCAATTTAGCCTGGTAGGAAATAGAAGCCTCAGCGCGCAATAAATTAACAAGTAGAGAAACTCGGGTGCTGGTGCAGGGGATTGGCTGGCTTGGGGGGAACAGGAGGATGAATTCAGTCACGCAAGGACACTGCTGGTGACATCTTTTAGAGAAATGTTGAACCATGGCCCTGTCGATCCTTCCAGATCTCCTGATGTCCTCGTCCATCATTATCCTTTAATTTAGATAAATTATCTCGTCACGAACACATGGCTGTTTGTGGGAGTTTGTTGAACCCAAACTGGCTGCTCCACTTCCTACATTCCAGTAGACTTCAGGACTGTTTCAAGTTCCTGGTATGTGAACGGTGAAGACAACTCCTTGAAATGTTGAGGCAGGATGAGGATTCAGTCATTGTGCCCATTCTGGTACTGGGGACAGAATCAGCCAAAGGTGAATCTCAATTCTGACGTTGTATTCAATAGACTGTTGGATCTCGCACTTGAGGCAAATGGGATCAAAGGTCATGGGGAGAAAGCAGGATGAGGCTACTGAGTTGGATGATCAGCCATGATTGTAATGAATGACGGAGCAGGCTCGAAGGGCGGAATGGCCTCCTCCTGCTCCTATCCTCTATGTTTCTACTATCTATGTTTCTGTGCCCACAGGCCGAGAATTCTTGATCCTGGTTCCATTTTCAGCTGGAGTCACCCACCAGAAAATATGGAAGGCGAACACAACATTAACAGAGCAATGAAAGAAAAGATTGCCTTCAAGAAAGGCACCTTGCCACACATCTGCAATGCTTCAGAATGGCTTATGTGTTGAGGCGTATTCACCAGCCCTGATCTCACAGATGGAGCTGAGCTTTGAGGGGATTGAAGGTAGGACTATCACAGCACAGCATTGAGGTTCCAAAATGCTTCCCACTCAGTGAACTACCTTTAAATGGGAGAATGTAAGGAACATAGAATGCGCACAGCAAGATCCCACAAGCAACAATGTGAAACGACCAGAAACTTTTGTTGGCTGAGAGGCAGGTTTAAGTCTGAAGACTGGGGAGAAATGTTCTGCCCTTCTTGGCCATGTTGCCTCAGAGTAATTTTGGGAGGCCAAGCAGGATCTCCATTTATTATCCCAGCTGAAAGTCCAGAACTCCTCTCCCTCAGTGTCAGCAGACTGTTTCATGCTGGGGCCTCTGGCATTGAACCTCAACACACCCCAACCCTCTGGATCAAAGTTAAGAGCGCCACCACGCAGTGGAAAAATGACAGGCCTAACTGGGCTTTGAAACCACTCAACATACAAAGAGTTGAATGAACTTAGCTCAATGTGCTGAAAGCAACTGAAGAGGATTAACCCTACAGCTTGGTTCCACAACTGTGGTTTGATTGAATGAGACAGTGTTTGGGTCCATCCCGTCTTTCATGAACAAGAAAGCAAGATAACACCGGCCAACAATCACGGCTAATGTGCCAGGATCTTCCAAATCGATATCGTTCCAAGCTGCTTGTTTCCAGATGGCCGGACACGTTACAGATAATCTTGCTTGCTTGGTGCTGAGGTCTTGCCTGTTGTGTGAGCTTGATGAAGCTGTAAGTGTTGCAATACAACCCAATGTGAAATTTCCCCCTGCTTGTCAATTCAACACTCCACTTGTAACACCCAACACAAAACTCAATATGTCACAGCTGCCAGCCAAACGTTAACAAGAGAAAGCACGAATCCTGTGTTTCAGGAAAGATCGGGCAAGACAGGACAACAATTCTTTCATTATTTCCCCCAGTTATTGTGCACTCTTTTCCACTGACTTTCTCTTTTCCTTTTTCTTGAATATCTGCACCTTTCACTCTCTTAAGCATCTTTTACTTTTTTCTTTCTCTCTTCCTCTCATTTTCCAATCATCTCAGACTGTAAAAATGCTGCTTCCCTTCTGTCCTGTGTTCTCTCTCTCGCTGAGATGCTCCCAGTTTTCTCCATTTATCACTAAGCCCCGTGGATCGCACTCTCCCCTTGGAGCCAGTGATCTGTTGGTTCCAGATCCACTTGAGACACAAACGTTTTGATGTCCCACAGTCAGGGGCCCGCTCAACTGTGTAAATGTTCCAGCAGTGAGAAGTCTCACAACAGCAGGTTAAAGTCCAGCAGGTTTATTTGGAATTACGAGCTTTCGGAGCACCGCTCCTTCCTCAGGCAAGTTACAGCAGAGCCAGGTTGTAATTTCATGCCCCTCTTCAGGTCCAGATCAACAGCAATGTGGTTGATTCTTAAATGTGCTCGGGTAATCAATTCGGGTTGGGTGATAAATTCAGTGATATCCGTCTCCCATTGGACTGAAACAAAAATCAAAGGTGGTTGTAGAAAATTGTGGGTTCCTCACATCACTGACACGAAAGATTTCCAACTCAGGTAGCTGGAGAAATTTGGTTTGTTCTCACTAGAACGATGGAGGTTGAGGGGCAACCTGGCAGAAGTCTACAAGACTATGAGAGACGTGGACGGAGTGGATAGTCAGAAGCTTTTTCCCAGGGTGGAAGAGTCAATTACTCGGGGGCACAGGTTTAAGGTGCGAGGGGCAAGGTTTAAAGGAGATGTACGAGGTAGATATTTCACACAGAGGGTGGTGGGTGCCTGGAACTCGCTGCCGGGGGAGGTAGTGGAAGTGGATACGATATTCAGGGGAGTCTTGACCAATACATGAATAGGATGGGAATAGAGGGATATGGTCCCCGGAAGGGTAGAGGGTTTTAGTTCAGTTGGGCAGCATGGTCGGTGCAGGCTCGGAGGGCCGAAGGGCCTGTTCCTATGCTGTCATTTTCAACAGCCACTGTCAGTGTGTGTGTTCTGGCCAAGATCACGGAGATGACTCCCCGACACACGGCCTCCGATCTCGCCACATCATCACGTTCACACGTGACTGCTCGCTCGGCGGACGTCATCAGTGGTTGCGACTTGCCGATCGTTGAGAAGCAGAAGCGAGTCCCTGAACCGTTGCTGTGCCGGCTGGAGACGATTCCCACTTCCAAAGACCATCAGATGCCCAGGTGGTGGCTGAAATTCTGTTTTTATTTTGCTTCACTGCAGCTCCGATGCACTTCGTCATCCAGAGGAATCGGCAAAGGGCAAGTATCTGTTTCTGATTCAATCACCAGAGCTGTCACTCCTGTTTGCCCTCGGGGCTTCTCACTCTTCCTGCGGCAGTGCTGAAGGAACAGGGTTAAGTAGGGTTACACATTGAGGGCTCCCGCACGACACTTACAATGAACGAGAATGCAGTGACAGACTCTCAGTGGTGAGGACACTGCAATCAGCCGCTGTGCGGTGAGAAGGACTGTGCAGTGTCTCCAGGAATACACAACGTTCAAAGCAACCTGAACTTCGGCAAACTCCTAAACTAAAAGTTTTTTTTGATTTTTGATTTGATTTATTATTGTCACATATATTAACATATTGTTTCTTGCACACTGTACAGACAAACCATACCATTCATAGAGAAGCAAAGGAGAGAGTGCAGAATGTAGTGTTACAGTCATAGCGAGGGTGTAGAGAAAGATCAACTTAATGCAAGCTAAGTCCATTCAAAAGTCTGATAGCAGCAGGGAAGAAGCTGTTTTCCAAGGAGTTTTGTGGACAGTTCCTGGGAATCGAATTCAGATTCTTTCCGCATTCTCGCCACCGCAATGCATTTATTTGCATTTTTTCCTTCCCCTTTCCAGGTTCATTTGAAATAGACGAAACGCCTAAAGGTTTCATAGATTGCGACACTCAAATTTGTGAAGGAATGAAAAATAAAATACTTAACTTGAAGTGCAAATTGTCCCCAATACATCTCATCAACACATGACAGACCAACATGTCCACTGAACCAACCTCTCCCTCACTCTTCACTCGGGATCATTCCTTGCTAGATTTTTTTTTGAGATTTGATTAGATTACTGAAGTGCGACAGGCCGGAAGAATCTTACTCCAAAGAAATGAACCAGAGATTCACTGGAATGTTCACCACAAACCAAGGGTTTAGACTGTGGGGATTATCAAGATTATTAAGTGAGAACAGAGCGTCCTCATGCATCAGTAAAATAAAAGTAAAGTTTATTTCTTCGTCACAAGTAAGGTTCACATTAACACTGCAATGAAGTTACTGTGAAATTCCCCTCGTTGCCACACTTCAGCACCTGTTCGGGTCAATACTCCCCTCCCTTCCTTCCACATTCCCTCCTTTCTTCCTCATTTTCCCTTTTGCTTCCCTTCTCCCCTTCTTTCCTTCTCCTTCCCTTTCCCGCTCCCCCTTCCCCTCTCTTCCTCACTTATAAAAGTAGGGAGGTCTTGCTGCAGCTGTATAGGGCATTGGTGAGGCCGCAGCTGGAGTACTGTGTGCAGTTTTGGGCGCCGCACCTGCGCAAGGATATTTTGGCCTTGGAGGGAGTGCAGAGGAGGTTTACTAGGCTGATACCGGAGTTGAGGGGGTTGAACTATGAGGAGAGGCTGAATAAACTAGGCTTGTACTCGGAGTTTAGAAGAATGAGGGGAGATCTCATTGAGACGTATAAGATGATGAATGGGATGGATAGGATAGAGGTGGAGAGACTCTTCCCACTGAAAAAAGATAGTAGGACTAGGGGGCACAGCCTCAAGATAAAGGGGGGGCGTTTTAGAACGGAGTTGAGGAGGAACTTCTTCACTCAAAGGGTGGTGAATCTCTGGAATTCTCTACCCGTTGAAGTGGTGGAGGCTGCCTCGCTAAATATTTTTAAGACGCGGGTTGATGGGTTTTTGATAGGAGAGGGGATTAAGGGTTATGGGGAGAGGGCGGGAAAGTGGAACTGAGCAGCGACAGATCAGCCATGATCTTATTGAATGGCGGGGCAGGCTCGAAGGGCTGGATGGCCTACTCCTGCTCCTATTTCTTATGTTCTTATGTTCTTATGTTCACTTCTCCACTGCCCCACGACTCCCAACTTAGCTTTCCTCCCCTTCCCTTCCCCCCTCCAACTTCCCCCTCCGTCTTCCTTCCTCTCGCAGTCACCCCTCCTCCTACCTGGCTGGTACTGCACTACCTGGGCATGTCTCTCTCTCCCTGCCAGGCGGGGGGGCGAGGTTTAGCTTTGCATCTCTGGTGGGTTCCCCTCAACTGCTGTTCGATTTTCAATAGCTGTAAACCTCAGCGACATGACACCAGGGGGGAACGTAAGACAGGGAGGCCTTCTAAATACATCTATTTAAATGAGGTTCCTGCCCTTTCTGGGCAGGAATCTCATCGCTTCACTGGCGAGGGACTGGGAAAAATCGGAAAACAAGATTTCGCTGCAGGAATCTCGTTTTCCGACTGCCACAGGCTACACGGTGGCACAGTGGTTCACACTGCTGCCTCACAGCGCCAGGGACCCGAGTTCAATTCCTGGCTGCAGTCACTGTCTGTGTGGAGTTTGCACATTCTCCCCGTGTCTGCGTGGGTTTCCTCCGCGTTCTCCAGTTTCCTCCCACAGTCTGAAAGACGTGCTGGTTCGGGTGCATTGACCCGAACAGGCTCCGCAGTGTGGCAACTGGGGGAATTTCACAGGAACTTCATTGCAGTGTTAATGCAAGCTTCACTTGTGACTCATAAATGAATAAACTTTAACTCGTGGGATTTTGTGGTCACATTGCTGTTTGTTCATGCTGATATCAGGTATGAAATTGTCCCCATAGTGTGCACTTCTTGTCAGTGTCACATATCTCCTTTCTCCTATCACATATCTGTTGGTTGTTTTGCGCGATTGATAACTGAACTTGATGAAAAGTGACATTTAAATTCAAGTTATTTCTTCAACGCCACTCTGATGATAAATCAGCGCACTCACAGACATCCACACTGCCCACCACCACCACCACTCAGTAGCAGCTGTGTACACCATCTTGAATATACACTGCAGCAACAACTCACCCACACTCCTGAGACAGCACCTTCCAAACCTGTGACCAATACCATCTGGAAGGACAAAGGGCAGCTCATCACCACCTTCTCAAGGGCAATTAGAGATGGGCAATCAATGCTGGCCGAGCCAGTGAAACCGACATCCCCTGTCTGAATATCAACAAGAGCCCTCAGTTGGCATCTTAAATCAGATGGTCTAAAAATCGAGAGGACATGGGTGAAAGGGGAATACTCGGGGAGGTTTCTTCACACAGAGAGTGGTGGGAGTGTGGAATGAGCTGCCAGGTGAACTGGTGAAAGCGGGCTCACTCTTAACATTGAAGGAAAACTTGGACAGATGCGTGGATGGGAGGGGTGTGGAGGGATATGGTTCAGGTGCAGGTCAGTGGGACGAGGCACAAAGGCCAAGAAGGGTCAAAAGGCCTGTTTCTGTGCTGTAATGGTCCATGGTTCTATGGTCATTATTACCTGACTATTTGTGGGATCTTGCTGTGTGCAAATTAGCTGCCACGTTTCCAACAGTGAGCGTGCTGGAAAAGTTGCCTCGGCAGCACTTGAGGACATCCTGAAGTGGTTGTGAAAAGAACGCGATGAGTACAAGTTCGCGTCTGAGGACAGAAGATAGTGGGATTTTCAGAAAGCTTTTGATGAAGTTCTCCACAGGAGGTTGTTTTGCAAATTAAAGCACATGAAATGGGAGTCAAGATACTGGCAATGGACTGGCATGAAGATTGCCTAATGGGCAGGAAATATCGAGTAGAGGTAAACACTCTCATGTTATTAGGCTGTGGTGAATGGGATACCACAGGTACTTGGGCTCCAGCTGTTCACAATCTTTATCAATGATGCGAGGACCAAACGTTATAATTCCAAATTCACTAATGATACAAAGCTAGACAGGAGTGTGTGTTTGGAGGAAGATGTAAAGGAACGGCCAGCCGACAGACTTAATGAACATGGCAGATGGAATATGATGTAGAAAAATGGAGGAGGAGCAGATGTGCTGGGTATTTCTGAAATGGTAAGACAGTAGAAAGTGTGCGAGTCTAAAGGGACCTGGGTATTTTCATCATGAACTCACGGAAAGGGAACATGCAGGTGCAGTGAGCTGTTGGGAAGGTTCGCTGAATGCTAGCCTTTATCGCAAGAGGATTGCCACGCTATAGTTACCAAAGCCCCACCAATGCCTCTACTTTCTCAGAAGATGAAGGAAATTTGGCATGTCCACAACGACTCTCACCAACCTTTACAGATGCACCATAGAAAGCATTCTTTCTGGTTGTATCACAGCTTGGTATGGGCTCCTGCTCTGCCCAAGACTGCAAGGAATTACAAAAGGTCGTGAATGTAGCCCAATCCATCACGCAAACCAGCCTCCCATCCATTGACTCTGTCTACACTTCCCGCTGCCTTGGCAAAGCAGCCAGTATAATTGAAGACCCCAAGCACCCCGGACATTCTCTCTTCCAGTTTCTTCTGTTGGGTAAAAGACACAAAAGTCTGAGGTCACGTACCAACCAACTCAACAACAGCTTCTTCCCTGCTGCTGTCAGACCTTTGAATGGACCTACCGGGCAACAAGTTGATCTTTCTTTGCACCCTAGCTATGACTGTAACACGACATTCTGCACTCTCCCATTTCCTTCTCTATGAACGGTATGCTTTGTCTGTATAGTGTACTCGAAACAATACTTTTCACTGCATGTTAACACGTGACAATAATAAATCAGTCAGTCAATCGATTGAAGTACAGGAAGAGTGAGGTCTTGCTTCAATCATTTCGAAGTTTGGTTAGACCCGAGTGGGAGTACTGTGTGAAGTTTTTGCCCCCTTACCTGAGGAAGAATATTACTGCCGTATGAGTTCAATGGAAGTTCACCAGAATTGATCCAGGTATGTTGGGACTGTCTAACAAAGAGAGAACGAGAAATTGTTCCTCTGTTCTCTAGAATGAGACACTGTCTCATTGAAACCTATAGAATACTCAAAGGAATGGACAGGTTGAAGGCTGTAACATTATTTCCCTTGGTTAAGGAGTCTAGATTCCCTGGTTGTAGGCTTAATTTCAAACATGTGGGAAACCACTTCGTACCAAGATGAGGAGGAATTTCTCCACATGGATGGTGGTGAATCTTTGGAATTCTTTACCTCAGAGGGGCTTGGAAGCTGTCCAAAGATGTCTAGGTTCACTGGATAAGGCAGGGTAAATGTGTGGGGTTATGGGGAAAGGGCAGGGTAAACAGCCTGAGCAATCGACTCTGTCAGAGAATCAGTGTAGACTCAAAGGGCCAAATGGCCTCCTTATGCGCTGCTGGGAATCTTTATCTACTGGTCACAAGTGTGCTTACATTAACACTGCAATGAAGTTACTGTGAAATTCCCCTAGTCATCACTCCGGCGCTTGTTCGGGTACGCTGGGAGAGAATTTGACAAGGCCAACGCACCTAACCAGCATGTCTTTTGGATTCTGGGCGGCACAGTGGCACAATGGTTAGCGCTGCTGCCTCACGGCGCCAGGGACCCGGGTTCAATTCCTGGCTTGGGTCACTGTCTGTGTGGAGCCGACACGTTCTCTCAGTGTCTCCGTGGGTTGCCTCCGGGTGCTCCAGTTTCCTCCCACACTCCAAAGATGTGCCGGTTGGGTGGATTAGCCTTGCCAAATTGACCCTTCGTGTCAGGGGGACTAGCAACGGTAAATGTACGGAGTTATGGGATTAGGGCCTGGGTGGGATTGTGGTTGGTGCAGACTCGATGGGTTGAATGACCTCCTTCTGCCATTCTATGGAATCCAGGAAAGTGGAGCACCCAGAGGAAATCCTCACAGACATGGGGAGAACGTGCCAACTCCACACAGATTGTCTAAAAGGAGATAGGGATAGTGTGGGTAATGTAGAGGGTGATCAGCCAAGATCATACTGACTGGAAGGAGCATGCTAGATGGGCTGAATGGCCTCCTTCTGCATTGTGGGATTCTATTAGCCCTGACCATACTGACTGGGGAAGTCTCGATGGGCTGAATGGCCTATTCCTGCACTGTGGAATTCTACTAGCTATGACCATATTGACTGGGGGAGCAGGCTTGATGGGCTGAATGGCCTACTCCTGCATTGTGGGGTTCTATTTGCCCTGATCGCACTGACAGGGGGAGCAGGCTCGATGGGCTGAATGGCCTCCTTCTGCATTGTGGGGTTCTATTCGCCCTGATCGCACTGACAGGGGGAGCAGGCTCGATGGGCTGAATGGCCGACTCTTGCTCCTATGTTCTTTCTTTGATGTTTTGAGGTGTTTCCTAAAAGGCTCAGCTGGCGCACCCTCGGTGTCAAAAGGAAGGTTGAAAAAAAATGAACAGCTTTGAACCAAAACAAGGTTGTGAAAAATGATAGTTCAGCGAGCGGCAAACAGGATTGATCGCTTCTCAGTAATTGACTGCACTTGTACAAATACAACGTGAAAATACCAAGCTGAGAGCTGGCAATTGCAGTAACCCAACACCCAGGGATAACATTCCAGTTTGGCAACTCCCAGAACATTGGAAAAGGGATGGAATTGAGAGCACTTTCAGCTTGAGGAGAAACCTCCTGGAAATAAACCTTCAGTTGAACTCACACTGACAACACTTATCGGGAGTACGTGTCTCTGTTTCTGTCTGAACTGCAGTCCAACGACTGCACTAAGTCAGCTCGCAACTGTTGTACTGAGTGGCCAAAATGAAGGGGCCAATAAGACTCACACAACACTCATCAAACTTGACACTAACCAGGACAAAGCAGCCCACTTCACTGGGGTTCATACCCACCATCTTCACTCCTTCCTGCACAGTGGCAACAGTGTGCACCATCCACAAGATGCACTGCTTCCATATACACGAGTCCTACCATCGAGAAGGGCAAAGGCAGCAGATACAGGGGGAACACCGTTCCCCTCCAAGCCTTACGCCACCCTGACTGAGAACTCTATCAGCCATTCCGTCACTGTCGCTGGGTCAAAATCCCCAAACTCCCTGCTGAACAGCACTGTACCTGCACCTCAGGGACTGCAGCGGTTCAAGAAGGCAGCTCACCCCCACCTTCTCAAGGGCAACTGGAGCAGCACGGTGGCAGTGTGGTTTGCGCTGCTGCCTCACGGTGCCAGGGACCCAAACTTGAATTAGAACATGGAAACTGTATGATCTCTCTGCGCCGATGCAGGTTTAAAAAAAACCAAGAAAATGACAGCACAGCAACAGGCCCTTCGGCCCTCCAAGCCTGCACCGACCATGCTGCCCGTATGAATTAAAACCTCCTACCCTTCCAAGGACCGTATCCCTCTATTCCCATCCTATTCGTATATTTCTCAAGATGCCCCTTAAAACTCACGATCGTATCCTCTTCCACTACCTCCCCGGCAACGAGTTCCAGGCACCCACCACTCTCTGTGTACAAATCTGCCTCGTCCATCTCCTTTAAACCTTACCCCTCGCACCTTAAACCTGTGCCCCCCAGTAACTGACTCTTCCACCCTGGGAAAAAGCTTGTGACTATCCATTCTGTCCATGCCTCTCGTAATCTTGTTGACTTCTATCAGGTCTCCTCTCAACCTCAGTTGCTCCAGTGACAACAAACCAAGTTTCTCCAACTTCTCCTCGTAGTTAATGCCCTCTAGACCAGGCAACATACTGGTAAATCTTTTCTGTACCCTCTCCAAAGCCTCCACATCCTTCTGGTAATGTGGCGACCAGAATTGAACACTATATTCCAAGTGCGGCCAAACAAAGATTCCATAAAGCTGCAACGTGACTTGCCAATTTTTAAACTCAATGTCCTGGCCAATGAAAGCAAGCATGCTGTATGCCTTCTTGACTACCTTCTCCACCTGCATTGCCACTTTCAGTGACCTGTGTACCTGTACATCCAGATATCTCTGCATATCTGTACTCTTAAGGGTTCTGCTATTTGCTGTATATTTCCTCTCTGGTGTTCAACTTTCCAAAATGCATTACCTCACATTTGACCTCCATCTGCCATCTCTGCCCAAGTTTCCAATTGATCTTTATCCTGCTGTGTGCTCTGATGGTCCTTATCGCTATCCACAAATCCACCAACCTTTGTGTTGTCCACAAACTTATTAATCAATCCAGTTACATTTTCCTCCATATTATTTATATATATTACAAACAGCAAAAGGTCCCAGCACTGATCCCAGAGGTCACAGATACATATCCTTCTACTGCTACCCTCTGTCTTCTTTGACTGAGCCAGTTTTGTATCTAACTTGCCAGCTCACCTCTGATCCCTTGCAACTTCACCTTCTGCACCAATCTGTCATGAGGGACCTTGTCAAAGGCCTTACGGAAGTCCATGTAGACAACATCCACTGCCCTACCCTCATCAATCACCTTTGTCACTTCCTCGAAAATCTCGATCAAGTTAGTGAGACACAACCTCCTCTTCACAAAACCTTCAGATAGTTTCCTCTTACACTCCAAAGGTGTGCAGCTTTGATGGATTGGCCAAAAATTGCCTTTTTGTGTCTGGAGATGCACAGGGTTACGGGGATAGGGTGGGGGAGTTGGCCGAGGGAGAGTGCCCTTTAGGAGGGTTGGTGGTGACTTGATGAGCTGAATGGCCTCTTTGTGCACTGCAGGGATTCTATGGAATTTGGGATGGGCAGGGTATGTGTCACCCACACTTGGTGAATGAAGCAGAACAGTAACGTTCAGGACAGCTGCCCAGAACTTCATAAATTATGATGACATTTGACCATTAACCACTGGCCGCACACTCATGCGAAGGAGTGTCCTGTTGTGTCACCTTGAAAGTATCTGAAGAGGAATAACGTTGGGTAATCTGTGCCAATTTATCACCAAGTGGAAAACACACAGGCCATGAACCATCCGTTCACATCAAGAGAACTGATACCCCATTAATGTCTGAAGCAAGTAATTGTTCTCAAGTTGGCAGTCCAAACTATACATAGAACATAAAACATAGAACACTACAGCACAAATAGGCCCTTCTGCCCACAAATTGCACCAATCATATCCACACATCGCAGGCCTATCTATAACTCTCAATCCCATTAAATGTACTCATCCAGAAGTCTCTTCAAAGACCCCAGTGAGTTTGCCTCTACCAGCACCGATGGCAGCCTATTCCACTCACTCACCACCCTCTGAGTGAAAAACTTACCCCTGACGTCTCCACTTTATAAGCTTTATTTCTTTGCAACTGGAAAACTGAAGTCATATATTGCAATCCTGCATGAGATCAGCCAGGTTAGCTACCAAGTGTGAGAGTAGGAATAAACAGGACTGAATTGTTGCAATGCAGAAGGAAGTCATTCAGTCAATCGTGGTATTGCTTGTTCAAGGTGCGTTTCCGCCATAACTACTTGGCATCAATCCTACACAGGCAACGTGAACACGGCCGTCAGTATAACATTGCCATTCACACACCCAAGAGGCAACTCAGCAAAATGGTCTCTGCAAGAGAGTGGGCGTTGGGGAGAGTCGCGGAACAAAGAGATCTAGGGGTACATGTTCATAGCTCCTTGAAAGTGGATTCACAGATGGACAGAGTGGTGAAGAAGGCATTCAGCATGCTTGGTTTCATCAGTCAGAACATTGAATACAGGAGTTGGGACGTCTTGTTGACGTCGTACAAGGCATTGGTCAGGCCACACTTGGAATACTGTATCCAATTCTGGTCATCCTATTATAGAAAGCATATTATTAAACTGGAAAGAGTGCAGAAAATACTTACTAGGATGCCACCGGCTCTTGATGGTTTGAGTTATAAGGAGAGGCTGGATAGACTGGGACTTTTTTCTCTGGAGTGTAGGAGGCTGAGGGGTGATCTTACACAGGTCTATAAAATAATGAGGGGCACAGATCAGCTAGATAGTCAATATTTTTTCCCAAAGGTAGGGGAATCAAAAACTAGAGGCATAGATTTAAGGTGAGAGGGGAGAGATACAGAAGTGTCCAGAGGGGCAATTTTTTCACACAGAGGGTGGTGAGTGCCTGGAACAAGCTGCCAGAGGTAGTCGTCGAGGCAGGTACAATTTTGTCTTTTAAAAAATGTTGAGACAGTTACATGGGTAAGATGGGTGTAGAGGGATATGGGCCAAACATGGGCAATTGGGACTTGCTTATGGTGTTTAAAAAAAGGGCAGCATGGACAAGTTGGGCTGAAGGGCCTGTCTCCATGCTGTAAACCACTGAGACTCTATGAGAATGGCGAGAATGTGGAACTCACTGCCACATCAGAGTGGTTGGGGCTGAATTGGATCCGGATCCATTGAAGAGGCAGCTGGATGAACGCACGAAGGAGAAGGGAGGAGGCAGATTGGGTGAGGTGAGGTTAGATGGGAGGGGGTGGCGCAGAACACCAGAACATAAACAGCAGCAGCAGGGACCAGGCTAAATGCTCCAATTCTGTGCTGTGAAATTCAGGGATATAAAATTGACATACTAATGATTGTTTTATGTTGCAGAACCCAATATCGAATCAAGGCAAAGTTATTTCCCACTTGGAAATCATAAAATCCATTCGACCAAATATAAATAGCATAAGCATTCAACTCCAGTTATCACTTGATTTTCTGGCAATTTGATCAGAATGGAACAGTTTATCTGTCTATGTGGTGATCACAATGAGTACATAAGCTGAAAGATTGCCCGTGACAATATTCCTCCCATGATTATACTTGGCATTACTTGGATATATTGGAAATGCATGTGAAGACCAACTTAAACTCTTTGTCAATAAGGGAGCTTGTATTCCACAAAGCCCATGGGAAGACCTATTGACACCATCTGGCAATCATACCATCCCTGCCCACTCAGATCCAGTTCTCTCCCAGTCCACCCGCAGCAACAATGTCCTTTCCAGCACTCAGCAGTCTGTCTAACATCTAAGGCAATGCTGGGTCTGGCACTGTGAGCAGACTGGGGGTCCATCGTTTACAGACGGAGCATCGCAGGGTGACTTGATGCAGGTTTCCCCTCAAGTTCCACTCCTGCCAGGATGCCAGCTTCCTCTGCTTCATAGAGTCTGATAGATTTACAGTGTGGAAACAGGCCCTTCAGCCCAACTGGTCCACACTGCCCAGTTTTCACCATTAAGCTAATCACATTTTGCCCATATCCCTCTATACCCTTCTTACCCATGTAACTGTCCAAATGCTTTCCAAAAGATGAAATTGTACCTGTCTCTACGACTACCTCTGGCAGCTTGTTCCAAACACTCACTACCCTTTGAGTGCAAAAAGTGACCCTCTGGACCCTTTTGTATCTCTCCCCTCTCACCTTAAACCTATGCCCTCTAGTTTTAGATTCTCCTATCTTTGGGAAAAGGTATTGACTATCTAGCTGATCGATGCCCCTCATTATTTTATAGACCTCTGTAAGATCACCCCTCAGCCTCCTACGCTCCAGAGGAAAAATTCCCAGTCTATCCAGATCCCTCCCCCCCTCCAATCCTTCTAAACTCCAACGAGTACAGACCCAGAGTCCTCAACCGTTACTCAAACGACAAGCTCTTCATTTCAGGGAACAAGCCTCCACTCACTCAATAACGGAGTTTCTACTCTATCGAACCCACGGGCAGATCTATCAACCATCCCCAGTGTCTTTCATGGCCATCATGACACAAGCATACCTCTCCGACCAAGCTTCAGCTCAACTGGCCTGCTGTGGTTTGGTCAAAAGTCTTTTGGAACATTTTGCTGAGTTGAAGACGGAAGGAAAGGCGAGATTAGCCGAGGATTGCTGCAGCTTCCTCATTCCACAACCTCGATGTGAACTCCAAGTCAATTCGCACTGGCGTTAAACTCGAACTCACTCAAAGCTCCAGGGAATTTCACTTTGTTGCATCACCAGATAGGCCTGGGACAGAACACATCAACATCGGAACCAAGTCACACCATAGAAAACATAGACAGAGGCTATTCAGCCCATCGAGCCTGCACCGACAACAATCTCACCCAGGCCCTGTCCTCAAAATCACACATATTTACCCAGCTGATCCCTTTAACCTACGCATCCCAGGACACTAAGGGCAATTTAGCACGGCCAATTAACCTACCCTGCACATCTCCAGACTGTGGGAGAAAACCGGGGTGCTCGGAGGAGACCCAGGCTGACACGGGGAGAATGTGCAAACTCCACACAGACAGTGACCCAAGCCGGGAATCGAACCCAGGTCCCTGGCACTGTGAGGCAACGGTGTTCACCACCGTGCCGCCCAGCGTCACCAGTGCTGTACTTCTCCAGGCTAAAAAATGACTTCAAACTTTTCCTTTGGTTGTTTGTGGCAGTGAAGTCAGCAGCAAGACCCGGGGAATTAATTCAAATCACACCACAAAAGAGCCTTCCCAGAGAGCAACAAATTCAATTAACTTTGAAAGCAGTGGAAGGGCTCACTTTTCGTCATTTGTTTTGATTGTCAATTAAGAGATAAAAGATTGGGAGGAGTGTTGGGAATTGGAAGAAAGCAATGTCAACAAGAAAGTGGGGTTTGGTGGATAAAGATTAACAATTCATTCCCCCCTCTCAGCCAACACCTTGTGGGATGTCATGTCCATCGTGGCATTGTTTAAAAAATTCCATTCGTCCCAACAACATTCCTGTTACCTGCCGTGTGGGGAGAGGCGTGGGTTCAGAATGCAAGGTCAAATCCAACGATTACAATGGAAACTTGCTCCAATCGGGAATCGAGCACAAACCCAAAATTTACACCTAATGCGGCAGTGACACAATGTCATGAGACACAGAGCTGATACCCTGGCTGGGATTCTCCGGCCTCGTTCACCCCGTCAATGCTGCCAGTGCGAGCTCTGTCAAAGCTCCATTCGCTGCAGCGGGGCTGGGGAATGCCAACCGCAAGGCGGGTCGGTGAATCCCAGGCGTGAGCCAGGTCGGTGAATTCCAGCCCAGTCTTCAACTGAACGATGTGGAGATGCCGGCATTGGGCTGGGGTAAACACAGTAAGAAGTCTCACAACACCGGGTTAAAGTCCAACAGGTTTATTTGGTAGCACGAGCTTTGGGAGCACTGCTCCTTCATCAGGTGAGTGAGAACTTTGTGAACACAAATCTTCACTCATCTGATGAAGGGGCAGTGCTCCAAAAACTCGTGCTGCCAAATAAAACTGTTGAACTTTAGCCTGGTGTTGTGAGACTTCTTACTTCGATAGAATCCCAGCAGCAGTGAAGGAGGAGGCCATTCGGCTCATCGAGGTCTGCACTGACTCTCTGACAGTATTTAACCCAGGTCTCCCCTCTCGGCCTTTGCCTGTACCCCCCACACATTTACCATGGCCAATCCATCTCAACTGCACATCTTTGAAGTGTGGGAGGGAGCCAGGAGAAAACATCGAATCCCTACAGCACACAAAGGGGCCATTTGGCCCATCGAGTCTGCACTGACCACAATCCCACCCAGGCCCTGCCCCCGTGCCCCTACATATTTACCCATTAATCTACCTAACTTACGCATCTCAGGACACGAAGGGACAATTTAGCATGGCCAATCAACCTAACCCGCTCATCTTTGGACCATGGGAGGAAACCGGAGCACCTGGAGGAAACCCACGCAGATACAAGGAGAATGTGCAAACTCCACACCAACAGTGACCCAAGCTGGGAATCGAACCCGGGTCCCTGACACCACAAGGCAGCAGTGCTAACCACTGTCCCACCATCTTCCCCAGGTGTTCTGGTTCATATTTACTTACCAACAAGGATCACCGTAAAATATATTTTTCTTTCTTCTTCCATGGAATGTGGGCCTCACTGACAGGACAAAGGATTTGATGCCTATCCCTAATCGCCTTCGAACTGAGCTAAAAGTCAACCCCATTGCTCTGGAGTGACCTGTAGACCAGACCTGGTGAGGATGGCAGGTTTCCTTCCCTGAAGGAGGTTTTTGAACGAGGTGGATTTTTACCACAGTCGATGACGGTTTCATGGTCACCACTGCTGAGCTGAGATTCATTCTGGATTTAAATTCCGCCTGCTGCTGTGTGTTGGGGGGGTGATTTGAACCCGTGCCTCCAGAGGATTAACCTGGGGAGCTCGCCCAGTGACATGAGCAACCAACCACCCCAACATCAGGCCATTATCAGGTCACCATTTGTGGGATCTTGCTGCGAGAGTATTGGTTGGTACGCTGCCGAAACTGGAACATTAAGGCTCAAACCCGTGCCTTCGGAGATCCTGAAAGGCGTCGGCACGTTTCTTTAACTCAGCCGGCAAGGATCTCCCTGCCTTCTCAGTGTTAGAATCTCAGCACAAAGCACTGAAGCTTAACTCCGTTCAGAGAAGGTCCCAGGCTAGTGTAAACATTGTGAGCTGAATGGTAAACAGAGCCTACACGTGCTTGGCCCCCTGGAAGCCTCCCAGCGTTGGCAGGCTGAGCCCAGATAACACCTGTACAGCAGAGACTCCCTTCATCTCTCCCTGCTTAATGGACTCTGCAAAATTAACTTCAGGCTGGGAAGTTAATGTTGGCAACATTTGCAGATGAACATGTAATGTGTTTGTGTGAGATTCACGGCGCTGCTACTTAATGGGAGGCATTAACTCACTGACTTCAGATAGATTAGCACTCGTACTGTAGTCTTGCTCAGATAAACACCATACCAACGCATTAAGTGTTCACCTCAAAATGACTCAGGCTCGCTTCAGGTCTGTGTCGGTCTTTATCCAGATGAGAAATTAAAGACAAGCCGATTGGCATTTGGTGGCGTCAGTGAGATCTAACTACCCCCACCGGCCAGAAGGACAGTCACCGGCGGACAGAGTTACCAGAGGAAAGGCAGAGAGAAGCTGTGTCCAGCAGTAGGACTGTATGTGGCGTTTTTCACACCTTGAGTACAGAATCAAATGCCACAGTATCACTGAATTACATTTGTTAAAGCCACTGATGTGATGACGTAGGAAGGGAAGCAGTTAGGTTTGGCACAGCAAGATCCCACAAATAGCAATGAAATAATGACCAGATCACCAATTTTTCGGTAATCACGTCTAACCCAGGACACCAGAGAGAACTCTGACACTTACTCAGTGTAGTGCAAGCAGATTTCAATGTTCATCTGTCAGGGACTTATTAATTATCCTATCTCAAAGACAGCATCTCCGGGATGCATTGTTCCCTCAGTACTGACCCTCTAACAGTGTGGCACTCCCTCAGTACCCACCCTCTGACAGTGCGGCACTCCCTCAGCACCCACCCTCTGACAGTGCGGCACTCCCTCGGTACTGACCCTCTGACAGTGCGGCACTCCCTCAGCACTGACCCTCTCACAGTGCGGCACTCCCTCAGCACTGACCCTCTGACAGTGCGGCACTCCCTCAGCACCCACCCTCTGACAGTGCGGCACTCCCTCAGCACCCACCCTCTGACAGTGTGGCACTCCCTCAGCACTGACCCTCTGACAGTGCGGCACTCCCTCAGCACTGACCCTCTGACAGTGCGACACTCCCTCAGCACTGACCCTCTGACAGTGCGGCACTCCCTCAGCACTGACCCTCTGACAGTGCAGCACTCCCTCAGCACTGACCCTCTGACAGTGCGGCACTCCCTCAGCACTGACCCTCTGACAGTGCGGCACTCCCTCAGCACTGACCCTCTGACAGTGCGGCACTCCCTCAGAATTCTACACAAACCCACACACCGTAGCTTGCACATTCCCTATTTTTTGTTTGAGGCAGCAACCCAATTCCATTTTGGACAACTCACTCGATCCTCTTGAGAGATTGTAGAGATGAGATTGAATCAGACCACCCATCATCTTATTGAATAGCAAAGCAGTCTCTGGCTGATAAAAAAAATCCTTAGAAGAATTTCACTCCTTTTGCCATTGATTTGGAATTTATATCAGGTCATAAATTTCAGTCATTGAGCGTCTTTAAGACAGAGATAGATAGGTTCTTGATTACTAAGGGGATGTGGGGAAAAGGCAGGAGAATGGGGATGAGAAAAATATCAGCCACGATTGGATGGCGGAGCAGACTCGATGGGCAGAGTGGCCTCATTCTGCTCCTCTGTCTTATGCCCTTGAGTTCTTGATGCATCCTTGAAAGGAAATGTCTTCTTACTATTAATGCTCTGCATACCTCTCAAGACTTTGAATCCCTCAATCAAGGCCCTTTCCAGCCTTCTTTGCTCTCAGGAACATGGAGTCAACTTCCCCATTCTCACCTCAGAAGCACAACTCTTATCTCTGAAATCCTTGAGAACCATTTTGAACGTGCTGCTTGGGCATGTAATCAACTGAAGACATTTCATCCAAATCTCAGCAACTCCAAAGCGTCGGGGAGAAGGGGCAGGGAAGGGAAGTGAGGACAGATAGACTGAGGTGCGTTGGTGTTACGTTGATTGAAAGGGAGGTTTTGAAATTCCCTTAAGTAAATAGATTATATTTCTCTGCAAACAAATGTATCTTCAAGCTCCCAGTTTTAATTGTCTCTCAGGAGATCTATCAAATAAACTCTGATGTTTTAAATAGTTTGGATGCCAATTTTCTTTATCTTGAGAAGTCATGCCAGCTGGTTTGTCCGTAAATCCAGATGTAGGACTCGCTGGGGGAAAGTATGTTAAAGCACTCCCTTTGTCAGATGCGGCAGGTAGATTTTTGGCTGTCAACATGCTGGACTGGCCCAGAGGAGGCAAAATTGAAAAGTTCCAGGACAAGTTGCAAATCGAAGTTTCAATACTCTGGCCGTTTCTCTGCTGGCGTGGGATGGACCCTCCACCCAATCTGTTGAAACGACGCTTGATATAACAGCTGTAAATGGGCCCCATGTCAGAAAAATTCAACAGTGAACCACTCATTGAGATTCATGAAGAGAGCTCGAGATTGAACATCATGACATAAGAACATAAGGGAAAGGAGCAAGGGAAGGCCACCCAGCCCCTTGAACCTGCTGCGCCATTCAATAAGATCATGGCTGATTTTATTATGGCCTTAACCCTGTTTTCCTGACTCCCTTGTTAATCAAACATTCTGTCTCACTCAGCCTTGAATGCTTGCAATGAGTGAGACTCCAGTGGCTCTCTGTGAAAGAGAATTCCAAAGACTAACTGTCATAACAAAGAAAATTACAGCACAGGAACAGGCCCTTCGGCCCTCCAAACCTGCACCAACCATGCTGCCCAGTTCAACAAAAACCTCCAACCCTTCCGGGGATCATATTCCTCTATTTCCATCCTATTCATGTATTTGCCAAGACACCCCTTAAATGTTACTGTCGTATCGACTTCCACTGCCTCCCCCGGCAGCGAGTTCCAGACACCCACCACCCTCTGTGTAAAAAATCTGCCTCATACATCTCCTTTCAACCTTGTCCCTCACACCTTAAACCTATGCCCCCGAATAATTGACTCTTCCACCCTGGGAAAATGCTTCTGACTGTCCACTCTGTCCATGCCCCTCATAAACTTGTCGACTTCTATCAGGTCACCCACCAGCCTCCATCATTCCAATGAGAACGAACCAAGTTTCTCCAACCTCTCCTCATAGCTAATGCCCTCCATTACAGGCAACATCCGGGTAAATCTTTTCTGTGCCCTCTCCAAAGCCCCCACATCATTCTGGTAGTGTGGCGACCAGAATTGAACACTTTATTCCAAGTGTGGCCCATTTAAGATTCCATAAAGCTGCAATATTACTTGCCAATTTTTAAACTCAATGCCCCAGCCAATGAAGGCAAGCATGCTGTATGCCTTCTTGACTACCTTCTCCACCTGCATTGCCACTTTTAGTGACCTGTGCAACTGTACACCCAGATCCCTCTGCCTATCAATACTTGTATCGGTTCTGCCATTTACTGTACATTTCCTATCTGTAGTAGACCTTCCAAAATACATTACCTCACATTTGTCACATTATCATGCTGATGCAGTGCCTTGGAATTATTCATTGTACGAGATACGAGGCACCAATCCTTCAACAGGGACGCGGCAAACAAGTTGTGGATTCACTTATTAAGACAAGGCATCTGAGAAAAGTCATAAAAAGATGCAAATCTTGAAGACATCAGAACTCTGCATGTGTGCTCTGCTCAAAGCACAAATGAAACTAAGACTGGATTGAATGACATACTTCCGTTTTGGTGATAGCACGTTGCTGTTGCTCATAGTGGACTAATGACTGTCTGAGACACTAAGTCTCTCCTCATCGCCATCTTGGAAGACCCCTTGTTTTGAAAGTATGACATCCAGTCCGAGGTATGCCCCCGATAAGCCCCCTCAGAATCTTCGAGATTTCAATAAGATCACCTCTGATTCTTCTCTCCTAGAATGGCCATAGGCCTAACCTGTTCAATCTTGTGTCATAACACAAACCTCCCTCATCCCAGGAATCAACGGAGTCAACCTTTTATGAGTTGCTTCCAACGAAAGTGTACCCCTGCTTGTCCGAATTCAATAAAAATCTGGAATCAAATATCTAATAGTGACCACAAAACCATTGTCAATTGTCGCTAAAAACCCATCTGGTTCACCAATGTCCTTTGGGAAGGAAATCTGCCGTCCTAATCTGGTCTGGCCAACATGCGACTCCAGATCCACAGCACTGTGGTTGATTGTTAAAAAGTCCGCTGCAATGGACAAGCCGCCCAGTTCCAGGGCAATTATGGATCAACAATAAAAATACTGGGCCAGCCAGCAATGTTCACATGTCACAAATAAAAAGAAGTAAGGGGATCAAAACTGGGCACGAGGTGTAGGTCAATGCTATTTCCAATTGGAGATCATGTTTTCTCCCTCTGTACTTTCTGTCCATTGCAGAATGCCAACACTCCATTTGCCGATAGACTATTGGAAGATGATCAGTATTGGTTAATAAGAGCACAGGAGAAATATCATCACCCAGATTTCCTCTATCCCCATATCTGTTTGGGCTAGCTGACCAATGTTGTGATTGTTACAAACAATTCTTAGAACAGAAACTTCCATCCCTCCCAGATTGAGGCAATTCAGAATGAGTACAACATATCTTCAGAGGCAGGGGGTGAAAGCAAGGTCTGAAAAAGCGAGGGCCGCTAGCTCCAGTTTAGGGAGTACAGATCACTCTCGTAGAAAGCAGCCAAGAGAGTTGTCATTCATGCAGCACTCTGCATGACCTCAAGACATTCTAATTAAATCCCATGGAGTTTCCAATTTGTCTCTGAGCAATTTCCGCTGTGTGTGTTGACTGGGGAATCCTGTAATCCCTTTCAGTTTCCCTCATGTCAAACTCTGTCAGTCGTGGACACTGAGTTGAAGCTTGCCAACATCCAAAGAGAGGGTGGAATTCTACCATCCACCCACGGTGAGTTTGGCGGTAGACAGGAGCGGCAGCCAAAGAAGTCAAGGACCTGGATTAAATTCTGGTTTGTGTCTCTCTCTGTGCGGAGCCTGCATGTTCTCCTCGTGTGTGCGTGGGTTTCCTCCGGGTGCTCCGGTTTCCTCCCACACTCTAAGGCATGCTGGCTCAGGTGCATTGCCTGAGCTAAATCTTCCCTCAGTGTATCCGAACAGGTGCCAGATTGTGGCGACTCGGGCGTTTTCACAGTAACTTCATTGCAGTGTTCATGTAAGCCTACTTTTTTTTTTAAATTGTAGAATCCCGACAGTGCACCAAGTCTGTGCCGACAGCAATAACACCCAGGCCCTATCCCCATAGCTCTGTGTGTTTACCCTGCTGGTCCCCTAAACAGAAAGGGGCAATTTAGCGTGGCCGATCCACCTAACCCGCACATCTTTGGACTGTGGGAGGAAACCGGAGCATCTGGAGGAAACCCAAGCAGACACGGCGAGAATGTGCAAACTCCACACAGACAGTGACCCAAGCTGGGAATTGAACCTGGATCCCTGGTGCTATGAGCTGTGCTAACCACTGCGCCACCGTGCCGCCTACTCGTGGTTCATAAATAAACTTTAAAACCTTAACTTTAAAATTCTGTGGTGGAAAAATCACATGGCCATTCTCCTCGTGGTGGGTTGGTTTTCCCACTGGTGGGTGGCGTTGAAGCAAATTGTATTCATTTGCATCTCGCGTATATTCATTAAACAGCTGCCTTTTTATACGAGGCCAGGCCTTCCGATCTTGCACCGCCACGCCAGCCCGAAGTTACATCGGTCTCAGACCCCAATCACTCAAGAGCACCATGTGTAAAGGTGGTCCTCAGTTCCTGAGGCTGTTCGTGGCAAGTGCAGCAAAGCCTTTCTTGTCACCGTGCTTTCCTGCTCCTGATGTAGCCCTGTGCAGGGGTAGACCGGTTCCCCTCCCTTCCGTCCTGCACGCTGGAGTTTGTGGCGTGGGAGCAGTTTGTGGCATTTTCTTTCTGAGCTCACATCTCCCCCACACCCAACCACTCCATCACCTCCCCACCACCACCACCCCCCCACAACACCCTACCACTTCTCACCAGCAGTGAACCTTCCACCGCGCACATCTCATTCTGGCTACCAGTTAATTAATTGGCCAGACAAACACGGATTTGTGAATTGGGTCTGATCGGGCAGCCAGAAGCACACATTTCACATCTGCTTCCAGCCCCACCAGTGGTAATGTGCCCCCACGAGTACAAAATTCAGGGCATAAATGTGAAAATTATTATCTCTTTCATCACTTGATCCAATAAAAGGAAAATAGAGTTTGATTATTTGAGAATAGCCAACGCTGTTCCTTTGTTTAACAAGAGGAGCAAGAATAACCCAGGTAATTACAAGCCGGTGAGCCTTACATCAGTGGTAGAGAAATTATCGGACAGGATCCTTCGAGGCAGGATTTAATGGTTGTAGTGGTAACATAAGCTTTACTTGCAACTAATAAATAAATTTTACTCGTTGCTGTTCATGGGACCTTGCTGTGCACAAAATTGTTGCACACTAAATAACAATGGCTACATTCCAAAATATAAATTTTATTTTCATTTGATTTATTAGTCACAAGTAAGGCTCACATTAACACTGCAATGAAGTTTTTGTGAAATTCCCCTTGTGGCCATAGTCCACTGCCTGTTCAGCTACATAAACCCAACCAGCACCTCTTTCAGACGGTGGGAGGAAACCGGAGCACGCGGAGGAAACCCACACAGACACAGGAAGAATGTGCCAACTCCACACAGACAGTCACCCAAGCTGGGAACTGAACCCAGGACCCTGGCGTTGTGAAGCAGCAGTGCTAACCACTGTGCTGCCATGCCACACAATGTTGACCACCAGCTTGCTGCTACTGAGGTGTTAGGTCAACGTCAGTTCTCAAAAACCCGCTGATAAAAGGCAACTGTCATTCCCTGCAATGATGTGGAGATGCCGGTGTTGGACTGGGGTAGGCGCAGTAACAAGTCTCACAACACCAGGTTAAAGTCCAACAGGTCCATTTGGTAGCACGAGCTTTCGGAGTGTTGCTCCTTCTCGCTGCTCCGAAAGCTGACAGCACTCCAACAGCTAGTGGCTTGTGCTCCCAAATAAACCTGTTGGACTTTAACCTGGTGTGGTGAGATGTCTTACTGTGTCCCCTGCAATGCCGGGTTGATTTCAAGCCGCTCCTTTACCCGACAGTCTTGCCGAGCCTGGAGTGGGAGAAACTGCAAAGAGAAGTAAGCAGTGGATTAACCATGTTGTAACTGTGTCTCTTCAATCAGATGTCCACATGACTGCATCAACTTTATGGTGTATGGAAAGCACAGAGCTGGGAGCTGTATCTCCAAGGGGCCCCTTCAATCCTTCGTAAATTTTAAACACAACACTTAAATCTGTCTAATGAGCTTCATGAATAAGTACATCACAGGGTTACTGTTGGCAGATGGGGAAAGGAATGCAGGCAGACGAGAGGTTGAATTGATTAAATTTTAATTAGAATAATGTTTTTGCACTATATAAACTCTTGAGATTAGAGATAAATCGTTTTGTAAATTCAAGATAAAACACACAGAATGCAAACAACGGGGAACGTTGAATCCTGCTAATTAAACCTGTAGTCTGGCTGCAAGGTACATGAAGCACACAGTCTGTGATACTCAGAATTAACAAATACATTACATTTCAATGAAACACCACAGAAGATTCACATTTATATTGGCCTTTTTCTCAGGTTGCTTGGTGTCTCACTAAGAGGTCTGGAGAGTTTTACAGTTGAACATAAGCTATTTATTGTTTGCACACAACTCTACCCAAACCACAAAAGGATACATATGTTCTGGTGTTGTCTTCTCACAGACCCCCTCTACGCACAGTCTACCATCATGAGACTCTAGCAAGTGCAATGTCAAGAGGGCTAGAATACAAGAACAGGGATGTACTTCTGCGGCTGTGTAAGGCTCTGGTCATTTGGAGTATTGTGAACAGTTTTGGGCCTCAGGAAGGATGTGCCGGCCTTGGAAAGGGTCCAGAGGAGGTTCACAAGACTAATGAACGAAGAGGAATGAAGAGTTTGTCTTATGAGGAATGATTGAGGACTCTGGGTCTGTACTCACTGGGGTTTAGAAGGATGAGGGGGGAATCTTATTGAAATTTACAGGATACTGCAAGGCCTGGATAAAATGGATGTGGAGAGAATGTTTCCAATAGTAGGAAAAATTAGAACCAGAGGGCACAACCTCAGGCAAAAAGGGATGAACAGAGGCTGTTCAAAAACACTGTGATCCAATGGTGGGTGTGGTGGGCTAGTCAGAGGAGAGGCGAAGGTCATTACTGGTTTCACCAGGAAACTCTGGGGACTCAGGAAGGGCGTGGAGAGAACACTGATCTATTCAAGGATGGGAGTGTGGAAACAGTATCACCCACATTATCATAGAATCCCCACAGTGCTGAAGGAGGCCATTCAGCCCATTGGGTCCACATCAACAACCCAGGCCACACTCCCACCACCCCACATATTTTACCGACCAATCCCTCTAACCTCCTCATCCCAGGGCACAAAGGGTTAATTCAGCATGGCCAATCCACCCAACCTGCACAGCCCAGGACCAGTGGAGGAAACCAGAGCACCCGGAGGAAACCAGGCTAGCATCCATGCTGTTTTGTGGGAGAATGTCACAATCCCATTGCCTGTTGTGTGAATGAAATGTTTCTTCATTTCACTTTTTTGAAAGACACTCGATGACCTGGCCTCCACAGCCTTCTGCGTCAAAGAGTTCCACAGATTCACCACTCTCTGGCTGAAGAAATTCCTCCCCATCTGTGTTCATTCCTTTAGCCTGAGGTTGTGCCCTCTGGTTCTAGTTTTTCCAACTAGTGGAAACATCCTCTCCACGTCCACTCTATCCAGGCCTCGCAGTGTCCTGTAAGTTTCACTAAGATCCCCCCTCATCCTTCCAAACTCCAACAAGTACAGGCCCAGAGTCCTCAACCGTTCCTCATAAGACAAGCTCCTCATTCCAGGGATCATTCTTGTGGACCTCCTCTGGACCCTTTCCAAGGCAATATTCAAGCTGTTGGCCCTGTTCTCAGCTTCATGTTGACGGGACCTCAGACATTAAGCATCGAGGGTCTGCAGAACCACAAAATCGGTGTAATGTGCTGACAGGAGACCCATATCAGCAACCCTGCCCCACGATCAGCCCACTCACCCCCTCTTGTTCCAGGCATTGTTCATGATATTTGAGAGGGATTTCTGATAGCTGAAGTTAATGAATTTTGTTTGTGGATGTTGTCCACACTGAGAAGTTTTTCCTCAGCTGAGCCGAATTCCTGTGGCCTGTCCTTCGAGCTCACATTCTTACACTTCTCTTATTGATTTCTGAGCCTCACCTTGCTCCCTCATGAGAACTTCTGCTCTCACTCACACTGTCCAACTTCCTCTTGCCTTTCAATGTTCTTCATTTCCAATCCAACAACTCAATCGTTCTGAGATTAGTTTGCAGCATCCAGGGATTTTCCTTCTTGTTCCTCCACCTTCAGCATTGGATTCCCATTTTCCAATCTTATCTCTGTCTCCCTCTGCAGGACTGCTTTGCTCCTGTCCTTTATCCTGCTTTCATTCTTGGCCAGGTTTGTCTCTGGCGAAGTCTTAGCCAGATTCAGCTCTGTAATTGGGCTACACATGGCTTCATTCTCCCCACACTGCTTGGAAATCTCCTTTCAATGCCTCCACTTTTCCAACAGCTCGTTTGTGTCTGACAATATCCATGTTAATTCTCTCTTTCAGTTGGCTTTGTTGTGCAAGTGGCAGAAGACTCTTTTTCTGACTGTTGGATTGGAACTACAAGTTTTCTACTTTTTGCACACCCAAATGTAAAAGTTCTTCATCTCCTCCTTTTCTCCTGATGACTTTCAGTTGGCTGTCTGATCTCTGCACACTTCACTGTGCCCTCCTTCTTACGCATGGGATTTACTTGTTTTTCATTTCTTTACGGACATCTTTGGAAATGCAATGTTTTTTCCAAATTATCTTCCAAATGTCCCACTATTGTCTTCAGTTCTAGAATCTCATTCTTCCTCCTGGAATGTTGAACAATGCTGAGTCTTCTCTGCCAACTGGCTCTTCATTTCTTTCAAGTGCCATTAAATTAATTTTCCTTCTCTTTGTAATTTTCCAGAGAAACACTGCTGATCTGAAGCAGCCTTGGAACACACGAAGATCCTACAATATGTCTTTTTTTCACAAAGCTTGATTGCTTCATCTTAAGTTTTCTTGTCATGCAACAGTAACTTCTTATTCTGTTCCTGTTGTTCCTCCACTCTGCTGTTCAAGGTTGTCTTTATTTCTACTACAGGGTTACATACCCCTTTTTGCATTTGATCTTGACTTGCAGTTCTTTCAACTGTTTATTTTCTTGTTGACCACTTGTCAATCCATACTGCACTTCTGTACATTGCTTTGTCACTGCTGATATTTCCAATGCTGTTTTTTTTTCTTGAAGTAACATATCATTCAACATCTTGTTTTAATTCCTCATGTTTTTGCTGGGCCATGAATTTGTTTTTGAAAAAGTTTTTCAGGGCAATGATTTCTTCAAATCAGAGAATCACAGAACCTACAATGCAGGAAGACGACATTTGGCCCATCGAGTCTGCACCAGCCCCAATCCCACCCAGGTCGATCCTGGTAACCCCGTGCCTTTACCCTAGCTAATCCCCCTAACACTAAGGGACAATTTAGCTTGGCCAATCTACCTAACTCACACATCTTTGGACTGTGGAAGGAAACTAGAGAACCTGGAGGAAACCCATGCAGACATGCCAAGAATGTGCAAACTCCGCACAGGCAATAACCCAAGCCAAGAATTGAACCCATGTCCCTGGTGCAGTGAGGCAGTTGCGCTAACCCATGTGCTCCCATGCCGCACCAGTAACTTTCCTGTCTGCTGCTGTGCCTGCCTACATTATGTTTGAGTACAAGTATTTTCTTGTTTAATAACTTCCTTTTTGCTTCTCAGCTTTTGCTGTTTTTGAGTTACACCAGACAGCTTTCTTCCATTCACAGCCATCGATTCTCTCCCACTGCCACCTACAGATGTGACGGGGTTCCATGCCAGCACTTCCAAAAAACTCTGGCTGCTTTTCAGTCTCCTCTTTGCTCTGCACTGAGCTGTTTGGCTCATGCACCTGCTTGTGCTAGCGTGGTCTATGACCATCTTGAATACTGTCTCTGTCACCCCCTGGGGTCTCCTTGGCATAGTATTGGGGGTGTCCAAGACCTTTTTTAAAGATTTCCACCCAGCACAGCTTGGGAGTTTAACATGCTTGTCAAAGGTATTTAATACCTCACCATTTGGGGTTCAGGATTTATCTGAACCTTGTCAGCACATCCACCGACTACATACTTTGCACTTGCTCTAATTTGCTGATGTATTCCAGTCTTCTAAAGAATTTGTCCATTGTGATGCTCAATTTTACATCCAGTTTGTATCGTGAACAAAGAACAAAGAAAATTACAGCACAGGAACAGGCCCTTCGGCCCTCCAAGCCTGCCCGACTGAACTGAAACCCTCTAACCTTCCAGGGACCATATCCCTCTATTCCCATCCTGTTCATGTATTTGTCCAGACGCCCCTTAAGAGTCACTATCATGCCTGCTTCCACTACCTCCCCGGGCAATGACTTCCAGGCACCCACTGTCTCTGCGTAAACAAATGTGCCTCGTTCGTCTTCTTTCAAATTTGTCCCTCACACCTTAAACCTGCGTCCCCTGGTAACTGACTCTTCCACCCTGAGGAAAAAGCTTCTGACTATCCATTCTGTCCATGCCTCTCATAACCCTGTAAACTTCTCTCAGGTCACCGCCCTCAGCCTCCGTCGCTCCAGTGAGAACAAACCAAGTTTCTCCAACCTCTCCTCATAGCTCGTCTTCCATACCAGGCAACATCCTGGTGAATCTTTTCTGTAGCCTCTCCAAAGCCTCTACATCCTTCTGGTAGTGTGGACCAGAACTGAACACGATATTCCAAGTGCAGCCTAATTAAGGTTCTATAAAGCTGCAACACAACTTGCCAACTTTTAAATTCGATGCCATGGCCAATGAAATGAAGCATGCCATATGCCTTCTTGGCTACTTTCTCCACCTACGTTGTCACTTTCAGTGACCTGTATACCGAAATACCCAAATCCCTCTGCCTATCAATACTCTTAAGGGTTCTTCATTTACTGTATGTTTCTTATCTTTATTAGACCTTGCAAAATGCATTATCTCAAATTTGTGAGCTTGCATGAGCTGAAGTTTTAACTCGTGATGGTTTTAATGCAATTTAGCATGGCCAGTCCATCTGACCCACACATCTTTGGACTGTGATATCTCAAGGAAATCACGATGTCACTGTGCTGCCTGCCCTATAATCTTCCATATCTTCAGCCAAGACCAACAGAGCAACTTAGTCTCAGAGTTAAGAATGACATGGTTATCTACAGACCATGGACAGCTTTAATTTTATTTTAAGATGGTGCCACAGTTGCCATTTTTTTATCTTTTTTCCGCACTGTCGGGTTTTGTCAAGCTCCTACTGTGATCTAGGAGCTGACTTTTACACCTTGCAAATCTGCAGAAACATTTTAAACTAACCATCCTTACTGGCGCTTTACTTGGGCAATCAAATAGAAGGTGATTTTTTTTGCTGCACATTCTGCTGTTCAAATAGTTTCAACAGACTGACCTTGTTCTTCGCTTTGCCAATGGAAACTGCCTGGATAGTTCTTGGTCATCTGAACGCGTTCATCATGGGACTCCTGCACTCTTGGCAAAGCATACACTCACTCAATTCACATGTAACAGTCAGGCCTGGAATGAGAGAGCAGAGGGGAATCACTCTTACCCCTCCTCATGTGGTCATAAATATTCATATCTAAAATATGCATCGATATGAGGGGAATTTTCATGTTTGCCCAACTCTGGGGCAATTCCTCACAATTTGATCCAACATTGGGCATGTGGAGTATTGAAGGCAACGCTATTTGAGGTACATAAAATCAAACAGAATATACAGGAGAGAAACTCAGCCCAAACAGTTTATGTGGCACTTACACTACACTCAAATCTCCTTGCACTCCACCAGCATATCCTTCTGTTCCTTGATTTGATTTATTATTGTCACATGTACTAACATACAGTGAAAAGTATTGTTTCCTGTGCACTGTACAAACAAAGCACACGGAGCCAATTGCAGAGTGATGTGATGGTCAGCTGACACACTATAAATAAGAACCTGTTGGGAATGGTGGGTAACTTGGATTGGCCCAGGGCGACGACCCAAGTTTGGAGTAATGAAGCTTCTTTGATTTAAAACTTGGAGTAAATTTTGTTATATTTCCACTGTCTACATTTGACGTGTTCCTTCCAAGAAAGCATCAGCTATTTTCTGTGGGAGTGAATTCCACACATTCACCACTGGGTGAAGAAATTTGTCCTCACCTCAGTCCTAAAAGGTTTATTCCTTATTCCCAAACTGTGACCCCCGAGTTCTGGAGTCTCCCGCCATCAGGAACATTCTTTCTGAATCTAACCTGTCTAATCCTGTTAGAATTTTCTAAGTTTCAAAGCGAATCCCCTCTCATTCGTCTCAACTCCAGTGAATAAAGTCCTAACAGACTTAGTCTCTCCTCATATGACAGACCTGCCATTCCAGGAATCAGTCTGGTAAACCCTCATTACACTCCCGCAAGTAAGTACATCCCTCCTCACATGAGGACACCGAAACTGCAACACAATACCCCAGGTGTGGCCTTACAAACACTCCATACAATTGCAGTAAAACATCCCTATCCCAATACTCAAATCCTCTCGTTGTGAAGGCCAACAAACCATTTGCCTTCTTTACTGCCTGCTATATCTATGCGCTTACTCTCAGCGACTGATGTATGAGGTATCCGCCTCTCTCAACTTACACCCATTCAAGTAATAATCAAGTGATAACAATTATTGCGACCAAAGTGGATAACCTCACATTTACCCACGTTATACTGCATCTGCCATGCAGATGCCCACATACTCAGTCTGTCCAAATCACGCTGAAATATCTCTGCATCCTCCTCACAGCTCACCCTCCCACCCAACTTTGTATCATCTGCAAATTTCGAGATAATACATTTAGTTCCCTTTTCCAAGTCATTAATTTATAATGTGAACAGTTGGGGTTCCAGCACATATCCCTGTAGTACCCCACTGGTCACTGCCTGCCAATCAGAAAAAAGACCCATTTATGCCAACTCTTTGCTTCCTGTCTGCTAACCAGCTTTCCATCCATCTCAACACATCACCTGTAACCCCATGTGCTTTAACTTTACATCGTAGTCTGTTATGTGAGATCTTGTCAGAAGCCTCCTGAAAGTCGAAATAAACCACATCCATTGGTTCTCCTCAGTTAAGTCTACCAGTGACATCCTCAAAGAATTCCAATGGATTTGTCAAGCACGATTTCCCTTCTGTAAATCCGTGCTGACTTTATCTGATTATCCCACTGCCTTCCAAATGCCAAATTATGAAATCCTTGATAATAAACTCTCTCAACTTCCCCAATCCTGACATCAGGCTCACTGGTCCGTGGTTCCCTGTTTTCCCTTGACCTCCCTGTTTGAATAGAGGGCTAACATTAGCGACCCTCCAATCTGTAGGAACTATTCCTGAGTCCAAAGAAAATTGGAAAATAACCACCAATGGAACTCCTATTCTCAGGGCCAGTTTCTGAAGTACTCTGGGATGAAGATTATCAGGACCTGGAGATTTATCCACCTTCAATCCCATCAATTCCCCCAAAACCGTTTCTCTACTCATGCTGATTTCCTCCAGCTCCTCACTAAAATGTGTGGGAGCAGAAACATTTCCATCAACTCCATCAAAGCCTTTCATCGCCTGCCGTTGGGAGCCACCCTTCAGTCCTCACAAACCACGAGCAAAGAGACCCATGCTCGTCCTACCCTGAGGAACTTCTTAAAATGTAAAACTTGAACTGCAAGTAATTATTTCAGGACTTGAAGGAATCACATGATAATGCAAAGTCCAGATCAAAACAAAGAACAAACAAAGAACAAAGAACATTACAGCACAGGAACAGGCCCTTCGGCCCTCCAAGCCTGCACCGACCGTGCTGCCTGACTGAACTAAAACCCCCTACCCTTCCGGGGACCATATCCCTCGACTCCCATCCTGTTCATATACTTGTCAAGATGCCCCTTCAAACCCATCACATTTTTTGCTTCCACTTCCTCCCCCACCAGCGAGTTCCAGGCACCTGCCACACTCAATGTAAAAAATCTGCCTCGTACATCTCCTTTAAACTTTGCCCCTCGCACCTTAAACCTGCGTCCCCTGGTAACTGACTCTTCCAGCCTGGGGAGAAAGCTTCTGACTATCCATTCTGTCCATGACCCTCATCATCTTGTAGATTTCGATCAGGTCTCCCCCTCAACCGCTGTGGTTCCAGTGAGAACAAACCAAGTTTCTCCAGCCTCTCCTCATAGCTAATGTCCTCCATACCAGGGCAACATCCTGGTAAATCTTTTCTGGACCCTCTCCAAAGCTTCCACATCCTTCTGGTGGTGTGGCGACCAGAAACGAACACAATATTCCTGATCTTATTGATTGACGGAGCAGGTTCAAAACGCCAAATGTCCTGCTCCTGCTCTGAGGTCCTGTGTTTCTCTCCTTTTGTACCCAAGGCTAACTTGTGCCGGGGTCTTGAATACTGATATATCTTGCAAGAATTTCCTCTGAAATCTAAGACAAGAACAACTGAAGTGCATGAGAACAGCCGGACATTTGCCTCAGGCACACAACACAGAAGAGTTTAAGATTATTCAGGCAATTTGATAACAATCTGTTCGACACCTCCACAGTGCTAATATTTGGCCAATTAAAATTTTTTCTTTTCCATTTCTTCATCTCCAGGCTGTTTAATTATTCATGAAATCAGCATATTGTTCAAATGAAATCATTTTTCCAGCTCCAAACTGAGGTGGAATTGTGGGTCAGCTGTCTCATTCTGCCACTCCGGCTTTAACCCTGCGAGCTCGGTGGGAACGGGGGCTGAAAATCGGACACCCCCTGGCTCTGGTGTCCGTGCCGTCAAGGTCTCGCCGCTGACCCGCGCCCAGCACTGAGCTCTTGGGGTCTCTGGAGTGGATCGCAGACGCGCTTTGTCACCCCCACAGCCGCCCTGACTGTTTCTGTTCTCTTCAGCAGTGTTTGGGGTTTGCAGGGGGAGAACGGGGACAGTTTGACAGGTCTGAAGCTTTGCCCCAGGGTGGAAGAGTCAATTACTAAGGGGCAAGGGTTTAAAAGTGCGAGGGGCAAGGTTTAAAGGAGACGTACAGAGGGTGGTGGGTGCCTGGAACTCACTGCCGGGGGAGGTAGTGGAAGCAGATATGATAGTGACTTTTAAGGGACATCTGGACAAATCCATGAATGGGATGGGAATAGAGGAATACGGTTCCGGAATGGTAGGGGGTTTGACTTCAGTCGGGCAGCGTGGTCGGTCCAGGTTTGGAGGGGCCGAAGGGCCTGTTCCTGGGCTGTCATTTCCTTTGTTCTTTGGCAACCAAGGATCATCTGATAGGTTAATGCAAGTTCTATTTTCCATCTGGGGAGGAGGGGCAGGTTCTGGGTGACAAAGCAGTGGGGCCATGGGCTGGATAGCGAAGGGTTAACGGCCGTGTGAATGACACAATAAAGACGAGGGAAGTGTAACATCAGGGTCAGCTGATTCAGAGTCTCCAAGAGAGTGAGACAGAGAACAGACTGTGTCCAGAGAACCATGAAATTGCGGTAAACAGTAAACAAATAGCTTGAAGAGAAACCACATGCCCATTATCGCAAGCTGCTTACTGAGTGAACACAACCTCATCAAAACTCAAAACAATGGCAACAGTACCTTACGTCACAAAGACTGGTCTGTCTCACTCTCTGGGAGCCTCTTAATCATCTGACCCTGATGTCACACTTAGCTCATCTTCACTGTGTCATCCACACAGCCCTCAGCCCTCAGCTATCTGAGTCCAAATCAGAGTTGATGGCCCAACCTGCTTGCGATGCAGGACTTCGCAAGCTTGGGATGTGAGCGAGCCCCGTTAAGGTCAGCATTCACTACCCATCTTTAACTGCCCTTGTGAGCAGTTCAGCGCCAACCACATTTGTGTGGGTCTGGAGTCACAAGTTGTTCAGGCCACAGAAGGACAAGGGATTTCTGTCAAGGGAAGGCATTGTGGAGCAGATGGGGTTTCTTCCCAATGATCATTGACTTTCAATTCCAGATTATTTTTCTAACTTAATCAATTTTTTTATTGAAAAGTATTGTTTCTTGCACGCTATACAGACAGAGCATACCGTTCATAGAGAAGGAAAGGAGAGAGTGCAGAATGTCGTGTTACAGTCATAGCTAGGGTGTAGAGAAAGATCAACTTAATGCGAGGTAGGTCCATTGAAAAGTCTGACAGCAGCAGGGAAGAAGCTGTTCTTGAGTCGGTTGGTACGTGACCTCAAACTTTCGTATCTTTTTCCCAACAGAAAGAAAGTCAAAGTGAGAACGTTTGGGGTGCGTGGGGTCCTTAATTATGCTGGCTGCTTTGCCGAGGAGCGGAAAGTATAGACAGAATCAATGGATGGGAGACTGGTTTGCGTGATGGATTGGGCTATGTTCACGACCTTATTAAGATCCTTGTGGTCTTGAGCAGAGCAGGAGCCCATACCAAGCTGTGATACAACCAGAAAGAATGCTTTCTCTGGTGCATCTGTAAAAGTTAATCAGAGTCAGAGCTGACATGCCAAATTTCCTTAGTCTTCTGAGAAAGTAGAGGTGTTGGTGGGTTTTCTTAACTATAGTGTCAGCATGGAGGGGACCAGAACAGGTTTTTGGTGATCTGGACACCTATAAACTCGGCCAGACTGAGTAAGGATGACAGATTTAATTCCTATGGGACATGAACGATGGGTTTTTATGACAATGATTTCATGGGTCAGAATTAGACTTTTAATTTCAGAATATTATTGACTTCAAATTTCACCATCTGCTAAGGTGGGATTTGAACCCAGGTCCTCAGAGCATGATTCTGAGTCTCTTGATTGCTCGCCCAGTGACAATGGTGTTAAGGCATGCCTGCCCTGTCCAGGTTCTTGTTAAACCCTGCATGCAAGTGTCCCAAGGATTCAATGTGGAACTGAATGGAATTCTCAGGCCGGATTGCACGCAGGAACTGCAGCGGAGTTTGACAGGTATGGCTTCCATTGGAGGTCAAACACGGTGGCTACAAATCAGGGACAGAGTTGAGGTTGGGGTGGTATTTCCCATGGGTCGCCCCAGGCTGGGGGATTGGGGGTGGGAGAAACAAGCAGAGTCCTGGTGTTTCCTTGTTAAGGGAATCAGAGAGTATGTAAATTCGGTGGCTCCCTCAGGGGACAAGGGGAGGGGAGTGCAGTTGCAGCCCTCTGTGGTGGGACAATGGAACTCGGACTGCGCTTGTTAAAGTACCCGGCGGACATTTTGGAAAATCAGCGGGCACTCAAACTCAAGGAGTGAAGCAGGAAGCAGTACACATGCCCAGACCGTCCCTCCCTGCTGACCGGACAGTATTACAACCCTCTCCTTCACTGAGTTTATCAACTGGTCCAGTCTGAACCAACAAAGTAACAGAGATGGTGCGAGGGGGAAAACAATCAACTTGTCTTGACGGTGGCACCGTGGTTTGCACTGTGGCCTCACGCGCCAGGGACCCAGGTTCGATTGCCGACTTGGGTCACTGTCTGTGTGGAGTTTGCACATTCTCCCCGTGTCTGCGTGGGTTTCCTGCCACACTCCAAAGGTGTGCGGGTTCGGTGGATTGGACAAGCTGAATTGCCCCTTAGTGTCAGAGGGACGAGCTGGAGTCACTGTATGGGGATAGGGCCTGGGTGGGATTGTGAACAGTGCAATGGGCCGAATGACCTTCTTCCGCACTGTTGGGATTCTGTGATTTTTCCGGCGAGTGGGTTGGGATTTGGAGTTCAATCGTTACTGGGGTTGGTAGCAGAAGGATAAAAGTGATTCAGTCGCAGCTTCTGAAAAAGGAACTGGCCAACTGCTTGGCGGGGAAAAGGAATCGTGGGGCAGGTGAGCTTGGGTGTGGGTCGAACTGTACTGCTCTCGGCAACAGCCAGCACAGGCTCGGTGGGCCGAATGGTCTCCTTCTGTGCTGTGTGGGTTCCAGCATTGTGCGATTTCGGTCGCACAGAGCGGAGCAATTTCTGGTGCAACTTGGCAACTGAATAACGCAACATTTGGTGGTTCGCCCATCAGCAAGAGAAAGAGAGAGGAGGAGGAGGGGGGAGAGAAAGAGACATCTGGAGTGAGTTAGATGAGAGTAATGAATGTAACACCTGGTTTAATTTATTCATATTAGATGTACTCACAATTACCAGAGAAAGCTGCTTGTTTCTGTGAGCTTCTCCCATCAGGGAAACACTGCGCTAATTAGTTGATGTAAGAAGAGGAATAAAATCGGGTTTAATAGGCCATTTTACTTTCCTGCAAAGAAAAACAAATTAGAGGGAGAGCAGGACTAATTAATGCTTGGATTTGCATTGGAATAATCTGCTAGGGAGAAACTCAGCCCGGTGAGCTCGAGCAAGCAGACCCATAACGGAGAGAGATATTAACTGGAAACATTTGCTTTCTCATCACAAGAAAATTTTGCTGCGCTTTTTGTCTAATCGCAAGAAACAACTTGAAGTTTTACTGTTCAACTTTCGGTCTTGCCATGGAATCGGAGTGGGTCATTCTTGCCTTCTCCCTTGGGCTCTGCCACCCCAGGGAGCCTCCGATCTTTATTTCGATGGAGGAGACTCTAAAATAGTGGATTCGAAAATTTTTGTCCAAAAGAATGACTGGCAGACAGGCCAATTTGGCACCGTATGTTACTCTGATGCAGAAATTCAAGCTCCTATGCCAAGAAGTTCCAGCATTATGTGCAGGCAAGTAACATTTCCAGAGTGAATCATGGCCCCAACTTTTCTCAACAGGATTGGGAGTAAAGCTTTTAACTTAATCCATATCATTTGATCCAGCCAAATACCAAAACCTTTCACCAGGTTAATTCAATCTGATGTCAACACTGCTGTGTTCGAACTCATTCCTGCAAAATGACTGGGCCACACACCCATACTGCCTGCCATGAAGAGGATGGCACAGTTAACACCTCTGGTGATTTTTAAGAAGAAGTCTGACAACACCAGGTTTTAGTCCAACCGATTTATTTGCTTTCAATCTTCTTGGAGATCCTCTCCACTTGGATCCGGCAGTTTGCAGTGTTGATACTACTATAGACATCGCAAACTGCCGGATCCAAGTGGAGAGGATCTCCAAGAAGATTGAAAGCAAATAAATCGGTTGGACTGAAACCTGGTGTTGTCAGACTTTTTCAACCAACGCCAGTCCAACGCCGGCATACCCGCATCATGATTTTTAAGAAGGCCCGCAATCCGGTGTTATGTGTGGGTCAATCCCCATTTCCACTGATTGACCATCTCTTTGTGGTCCTCTCAAGTGGACAGATGTTCAAGAAGATTGACCTATCACAGGCTGACTTGCAATGAAGGTTGCAGTTGGATAACAACCTTTGCTTATCATTGACACACAGAAGGACCTTTTCAGCTGCAAAACATGACTTTTGAGAATAACACTGGCACCTACTTGCTTTCAATGGTCAATGGACCAACTGCTTAATGACTTACCTGGTGTACACAACGTTATGAACAGGAACATCTGAGGAGTTTCGAAGCAATGATGAAACGTGTTGAAGCACACGGTCTTCGTGTCAAGAAGAGGACCGTGACTTTTTCCACCGATACAGGACTTGGGTGATGTGATTGATAACAAAACATGACATAAAGCACCAAAGAAGATGGGAGCTGTTCAGGTCATTTTTCGGTCCAGTCAACTACTGTGGCAAACGTGTCTCCAATTTAGCCACCTTGTTGAAGCCATGGTGTAATCTATAATACATTAAACAGTCTTGGCATTGGACACCTCAGTGTGAGGAAGCACACAAGGCAGTGAAAAACACTTTGAAGAAGTCCCAACTGTTCGTTCAATTTGATCCAAAATTACCACTTCCAACTGGTTTGTGATGCTTCACCAGATGGATTAGGGGCAACCGTTTCATCCATTTTACCTTCAGGAGAGGAAAGAGTGATAACATTTGCTTCACATACACTGACTTGTGCTGAATCGAGCTGCGCAATCGGGGAAGGAATCGCTGAGTATCATTCTTACAGTCCAAAAAATGCCATCAGGACCTGTACAGTCATTTCACCTGATTGGCAGATCAACAAGACCCTTTACTCCTGTATAAAGATGTACCTTCACTCACTGTCAGTGGATTGCAATGGTGGCCTCCTGTCTTCACAGAACGTTTATATGACACACAGTATCGACAGGCAGGGGGCCATGTTAACACAGATGCATTACAGCCTTTGCCAGCTGGTGACATACCACTGAGCAGTGTTGCCAACATTTTCAACCTTTGCCAAATAGGTAACACACCTGTGACATCATCGCAAGTCCAAAGACATACCAGGAATGATCCCGTCATGGGAAAGGTGATGGATATGCTGTTGAAGGGGAGGATAGCTGAGATGCACCCTGAGCTATGGGCTGGCATGGTAGCACAGTGGTTACCACTGCTGCCTCCACAGTGCCAGGGACTCTGATGAGAATCCCAGCTTGGGTGATTGCCTGTCTGGAGTTTGCACGTTCTGCCTGTGTCTGTGTGGGTTTCCTCCCACACTCCAAAGATGCGCAGGTTAGGTGAATTGGCCAAGCTAAATTGTCCCTCATTGTCAGGGGATAAGCAGGGTAAACGCTTGGGGTTACAGGAATAGGGCTTGGGTGGAATGATGGTCAGTTCAGGCTGGTTGGGCCGAATGGCCTCCTTCAGCACTGTAGGTATTCAATGATCTAAAATCATACATGTCAAGGAAGCTTGAGATGACAGTGCAAAGTGGATGCTTGTTGTGAGGAATCCAAACTCAGACCTTAAAACATAAGACTGTAAGACATAGGATCAGAATTACACCACTCGGCCCATCAAGTTTGCTCTGCCATTCAATCATGGCTGATATTTTTCCCATCCCCATTCTCCTGCCTTTTCCCCAGAACCCCTGATCTCCTTATTAATCAAGAACATATCTATCTCTGTCTTGAAGACACTCAATGATGTGGCCTCCACAGCCTTCTGCAGCAAAGAGTTCCACAGATTCACCACTCTTTGGCTGAAGAAACTCCTTCTCATCTCGGTTTTAAAGGATCGTCCCTTTAGCCTGAGGTTGAACCCTCTGGTTCTAGTTTTTCCTACGAGTGGAAACATCCTCTCCATGTCCACTCTAGCTAGGCCTCACAGTATCCCATAAGTTTCAATAAGATCCCCCCTCATCCTTCTAAACTCCAACCAGTACAGACTCAGAATCCTCAACTGCTCCTCATACGACAAGCTCTTCATTCCAGGGATCATTCTTGTCAACCTCCTCTGGACCCTTCCCTACACCAGCACATCCTTCCTTAGATATGGAACCCAAAACTGCTCACAGTACTCCAAATGGGACTCCAATACTCCAAACGTATGACAAAAACTGTTAGAACAACTGCATGAGGGTCATTCATCACAGTACAGAGGAAGGAACTGACTGAAAATTATATTTGGTGGCCAGGTCTTGATGCCCACATCGAGGAAACAGCTGCACAGTGTCAATCATGTTCTCAAGTGAGGAACCCACCACCCATGTCACATTTACACCTGTGGGAATGGCTTAAAATACCATAACAGCTCTTACTTATTGTTTTTGCTGGTCCATCTGTGGGTCACATGTTCTTGGTCATTACTGATGTGCACTGAGTGGCCAGAAATTGTTGAGATGAAACCTGCCACCACTGAGCAAACCATTCAGAAATGTGATGGGACTGTCGCAAGGTTTGATAACCCAAAACAAGTTGTCAGCGACAATGGTTCACAGTTTACTTCACAAGAATTTGAAGGTTACCTCAGAATAATAGGTATTCATCAGTGCCCCATTGTCCATCTACTTATGGTGAGCTGTGCTCAATCCTTCAAACATTCACCGAAAGCATCTGGAGACCAAGGTTCATTAACATGACCGCTTTCTGGCATCCTACAGAAAAACTACATATGCCACTACACTGAACTCACAGCATTGTTACTCATCAAGACGGAGCGAAGAATAACATTTGATCATGAAAACCTTTCTTTTGCACCTTATCGACACTTTCATTGTTCCAACATTTGTACCTGTTTCTGCACTAGGCTCTGAATGGCCTCTTCCTGTTCCTGTGTAACAGGCTGGAGAAGGGGCTGAATGGCCTCCTCCTGTTCCTGTGTAACAGGCTGGAGATGGGCTGAATGGTCTCGTCCTGTTCCTGTATAACAGGCTGGAGAAGGGGCTGAATGGCCTCTTCCTGTTCCTGTGTAACAGGCTGGCGAAGGGGCTGAATGGCCTCCTCCTGTTCCTGTGTGACAGGCTGGAGATGGGCTGAATGGTCTCGTCCTGTTCCCGTGTAACAGGCTGGCGAAGGGGCTGAATGGTCTCCTGTTGCTGCGTTACCTGCTGATGAATCCCATGATGTTGGTAATCAGAGTGATGTGCTTTCATTCTCCAGGGCACAGTGCCACGGAACGCTGTTCCTGTCTTTCTGTTGCTGCTGCCATCACATTGGTTGTGAAAGCTGGGCTGGTTATTGACCGATCACTGTCACAGCTCATCCCCATCCGACTTCCAACAGCTTGCCGATCACTGGCTGCAAAGAATTCACTGACATTTCAAACTGAAGGCAGATTTAATTCCCACTGAAAGGAGCGTTGACTTCATTGGCACAGTCTGGACGGTGTAAACTCCATGCAGCAGCTCAGGGATAATCAGCCTTATTTGCAGCAGAGATTGTCAATTACAGGTGAGGGACTGGGTAAGGCTGTCATCCCTAATGCCCCAGTGTAACAAGCAGGGAGGTTTACAATGGTCCTCTTTCACAAACTGCAGAGAACTACCCCATTGTGTCACAACCTGGGATAAGAAAGACTTGCATTTCACTAGCGCCTCAGGGTGTGTCGCAGTTCTTTGCAGCCAATGGTTTTCACGTGCAGCCCCGACCAACCCTGATGACCAATACGCGCAGAGCAGATTCCCAACAGCAAGGGGAGAAATGGCCAGGTCATACTTTCCTTTTCAAATAATGTTGGGTGTGGGGTCAATATTGGTGTCTCACACAAACACACACACACACGTGCACGCACTCACTCACACACAGACAGACACACACACAGACAGACACCAGGGAGAATTGCCAGCTTATGTTGACCTTTCAGCCCCTGTTTCCCAAACCCCTGACTGCCTCCTCAAAATGGTCAGCCTTTCCTATCAGTAAAATGCCAACAGCAGCTTGCCGCGTGACACTTCCCTCTCACTTCCACACGTCAAAACGTGAACCCAGTTTTGTCCTGGTTCATGTCTCACTTCCTGATCCGGATGCTGGTCTTACATATACAATCCCTACTGTGCAGAAGGAGGCCATTTGGCCCACTGAGCCTGCACCCACCACAATCCCATCCTATCCCCATCACCCCTTCTCGTTCCCCTGACACGAAGGGGCAATTTAGCATGGCCAATCAGCCTAACCTGCAGATCTGTGGACTGTGGGAGGAAACCGGAGCACCCGGAGGAAGCCCACGCAGACACGGGGAGAACATACAAACTGCACACAGACAGTGACCCCAGGCCGGAATCGAACCCTGGCACTGTGAGGCAGCAGCACTAACCACCGTGCCACCATGCTGCCCCAGTGTGAGATAACAAGTGTATTCCTTCCACATCTCTAACCCTCGCAGTTGCAGCAACTCTAAGCCACAACATTTTAAAAGAGGCAAAAAGCCTGGATTGATTTCTGAGTTTGATTTTATTTTCCTGACTTGCAAAGCAAGAATTGGAATTTAATTTGTCGTCATCCCCAATATGACAAAACAGAATTAGCAGTGCTTGTCAGATAAGAGTTTTGTTCAGACGATGATGACTTGTATTCTCTATTATTAACAGAAAACAAAACAGTGTGTACAATGATGGAAAAGCTGGCATTTAGAAACAAGAGTTAGCATTTCAGATCGATCACTATTCATCAGGACACAAAAATATGAGAGATGAACAGCAGTTAAACATCTGCTGAGACTGACAGTAAAGGGGACAGGCATAGAATAAAAGCGGGTGGCGCAGTGGTTAGCACTGCTGCCTCACAGCGCCAGGGACCCAGGTTCGATTCCCGGCTTGGGTCGCTATCTGTGTGATTATGTATAGTGCACATTCTCCCCCGTGTCTGCATGGGTTTCCTCCAGGTGCTTCGGATTACTCCCACACTCCAAACATGTGCGAGTTAGGTGGATTGTGGCGACTAGGGGAATTTCACAGTAACTTCACTGTAGTGTTAATCTAAGCCTTACTTGTGACCAATAAATTAACACTTTATTACTTACAAGTCTGCAGTCCTCTGGGTTCACTCAGAACAAACTGAAGACAAAAAAACTTCAGAATCCCAGGGAGAGGCTCTCTGGTCAAGCAACTGCAAAATCTTTACTCCAGGAAGGTATTCTTTCAGATAACCAGAAAAGTTTCCAAAAACAACAGGGAGAGAGAGAGAGAGAAAACACTCCTCCTTAACTTGCGGTCCCTTCTAAAACTAAGCACTAACTCCAGCCAAACACAACAATGAAACCTTAAACTCACTCAAAAAAAATACAGGACTGTCCTCCAAACAATGCAGGATGGTAAAATCAATCCCACAGTAAGCCTTTTTAAGCCACTTAAGTTGCAATAAAAGAGATTTCCAGTCAAGCTGGCAATACTGAGAGTTGCAGAAATCTTGAATTAAAAAAAAACACTTTCTTAAAGGGACATTAACGTCACAATCAACTCGAAAAAGCAGATGGGCCTGGGCTCAAAGTTTCACCTGAAAGACAGTGCAACATGCCCTCAGTAGATGTTAACCAAAATTTTCTGCTCAAATCACTGAACTGGAACCCAAGCTGAGAGGGGTTTGAAAGCTTGTACTCGTGAAACCCTTGTGCTTCTCATGTTCTTTTGTTCACACTGCGAGATGGTGCAAAGTACGGGGCACAGTCATGACTGTTCATTATAAATAACTCTTCTGTGGTAGTAATGGTCGGAGACTTGAACTTTCTCAACATTGACTGGTATAGCCATAGTATTAGAGGGTTGGACGGAGACAAAGATGAGGAATGAGAAAGGAGGAATTTCTCATTCAGTATGTGGATGGCCTGACCAGACAGCGGGCAAAACTTGACCTCCTCTTGGGAAATGAGGAAGGGCAGGTGACAGAAGTGTTCGTGAGGGATCACTTTGGGACCAGTGACCATAATTCCATTAGTTTTAAGACAGCTATGGAGAATGATAGGTCTGGTCCAAAAGTTAACATTTTAAACTGGGGCAAGGCCAATTTTGATGGTATCAGGCAGGAACTTCCAAAAGTTAAGCGAGGGAGTCTGTGGGAAGGCAAAGGGATGTCTGGTAAGTGGACAGCTTTCAAAAACGTGCTAATCAGGGTTCAGGGTAAACACATTCCTCTTAGAGTGAAGGGCAAGGCTGGTACAAGTAGGGAACCCTGGATGACTCGGGATATTGAGGCCCTGGTCAAGAGGGAGGAGGCGGCACATGACATGCAGAGGCAGCTGGGATCAAGTGAATCGCTTGAAGAGTGTAGGGGGTGTAGGAGGAGAGTTAAGAGAGAAAGCAGGAGGGCAAAAAAGGGACACGACATTATTTTGGCAGATAAGGCAAAGGAGAATCCCAAGAGCTTTTACAAATACATAAAGGGCAAAAGAAGAACGAGGGAGAGTGTAGGGCCTTTTACAGATCAACAAGGTCATCTATGTGCGGATCCACAAGGGATGTTTGAGATCCGAAATGAATATTTCTCATCAGTATTTACTGTTGAGAAACGCATGGGTGTTAGGGAACATAGGGAAATAAATAGTGATGTCTTGAAGAGTGTATGTATTGCAGAGAGAGAGGTGCTGAAAGTCTTAAAGTACATCAAGGTAGATAAATCCCTGGGACCTGATGAAGTGTATCCCAGGGCATTGTGGGAGGCTAGGGAGGAAATTGCAGATCCCCGAGCCGAGATATTTAAATCATTGATAGTCACGGGTGAGGTGCCTGAAGATTGGAGAGTGGGAAATGTTGTGCCTTTGTTTAAAAAGAACTGCAGGAAAAACCTGGAACTACAGGCCAGTGAGCCTCACATCTGTGGTGGGTAAATTGTTGGAAGGTATTTTGAGAGACAGGATCTACAGGCATTTAGAGATGCGAGGACTGATTAGGGACAGTCAGCATGGCTTTGTGAGTGGAAAATCAGATCTCAGAAATTTGATTGAGTTTTTTGAAGGAGTAACCAAGAAGGAAGATGAGGGCAGTACAGCTGATGTTGTCAATATGGACTTTAGCAAGGCCTTGGACAAGGTACCACATAGAACATAACAGCGCAGAACAGGCCCTTCGGCCCACGATGTTGCGCTGACCGGTTAAAAAGCAATGACCCTCTCACCTAAACCAATCCCTTTCCATCCATAAACCTATCCACGGATCTCTTAAACGCCTCCAAACTAGGCGCATTTACAACTGCAGCAGGCAGGGCATTCCAATCCCTCACCACCCTCTGGGTAAAGAACCTACCCCTGACATCCGTCCTATAACTACCACCCCTTAATTTAAAGCTATGTCCCCTCATGCTAGCTTTCTCCATCTGAGGGAAAAGGCTATCACTGTCCACCCTATCTAAACCTCTAATCATCTTATATGTTTCAATAAGGTCCCCTCTTAGCCGCCTTCTTTCTAACGAAAACAACATCAAATCCCTCAGTCTCTCCTCATAGGACCTCCCCTCCATACCAGGCAACATCCTGGTAAACCTCCTCTGCACCCTCTCCAAAGCCTCCACATCCTTCCTATAACGTGGGGACCAGAACTGCACACGATACTCCAAGTGCGGCCGCACCAGAGTTTTGTACATTTGCAACATGACGCTGCGGCTCCTAAATTCAATCCCCCTACCAATAAACGCCAAGACACCCTATGCCTTCCTAACAACCCTATCTACTTGATTCCCAACTTTCAGGGATCTATGTACACATACACCTAGATCCCTCTGTTCATCCACACTATTCAGAGTCCTACCGTTAGCCCTATACTCTACACATCTGTTATTCCTGCCAAAGTGAATTACCTCACACTTTTCCGCATTAAACTCCAACCGCCACCTCTCGGCCCAGCTCTGCAACTTGTCCAAGTCTCCCTGTAAACTATGACACCCTTCCTCACTATCTACCACACCTCCGACTTTGGTGTCATCAGCAAATTTACTAATCCACCCAACTATACCCTCATCCAGATCATTTATAAAAATTACAAACAGCAGTGGCCCCAAAACAGATCCCTGAGGCACACCACTCGTAACCGAACTCCATGACGAATACTTACCATCAACCACCACCCTCTGTCTCCTATTGTAAGGAAATTTGTACTCAATATGTAAGCATGTTTGTACTCAGAGAATTTGTACTGAATAATTGTACCTAAACTGGGTATGAAATATGGAATCACGGATAGTATTAGAGTGTCTTCCTTGAAGTAGAATTAGGATGGGTAATCAAGTATAGCTGATTTGTAACCTAATATAATCAAGTGTAGCAAATGTGATCAAAGCAGGAGGCCCAGAGAAGCAGTATAGCAGTTACTTATTAGCAAATGCAAACAGCAGTCACTTGGGGAGACAATGGGTACTATACAGCTGTCCAGCTTAATATATGATCGTAACAAGCAGGAAAGAATAAAGTGAGCATGTTTTTCTTCACATTCGGCCTAAGTCAGCTAAACCACTATTGTTGTACAAGCAGAGTCGTAAAGATAAGGGCAAAGGATGTAACTACCATGGTTTCGAGATGAAAAGAGACGTAACAATGGGTGACCAATCTCAAGCAAGGTAAATAAGGGGTCAGTACAGAAACAATGGTGGCTAAACGAGGTCGCATTGTAAAAGCGAGATAAGAATCTTGAGATATGGAGCTGAAATGTGCATAAAAAGACTGTAAGCCGAGGGCTCTGTGGAGTGTTCCGGACATCCCGGCTTTATTTCTCTTGTACTGGAAATAAAGTCTATTGCTTGGAGGATTACAACTCAGACTCTCTGTTTCAATCGGGTTAAATAAGTTGTCGTCTTGGGGAACCACGACACTATCTGCTAGCCAATTCCTGATCCAATTACCTAAATCACCCTCAATCCCATACATCTGCATTTTCTGCAGAAGCCTTCCATAGTGAACCTTATCAAACGCCTTACTAAAGTCCATATATGCCACGTCAACTGCCTTACCCCCATCCACCTCTATGGTCACTTTCTCAAAAAACTCAGTAAGGTTAGTAAGGCACGACCTACCCTCCACAAAACCATGCTGACTATCTCCAATCAATTCATTACTCTCTAAATAACTATAAAACCTATCCCTAATAATTTTTTCTGAAACCTTGCCCACAACAGAAGTAAGACTCACCGGTCTATAATTCCCGGGGAAGTCTCTGTTCCCCTTCTTAAACAATGGGACAACATTCGCTAACCTCCAATCTTCTGGCACTATACCTGTGACCAACGACGACCTGAAGATCAGAGCCAGAGGCTCTGCAATCACCTCTCTTGCTTCCCAGAGAATCCGAGGATAAATCCCGTCCGGCCCAGGGGACTTATCTATTTTCAAACCCTCAAGAATATCTAGCACATCCTCCTTATCAACTGCAATACTGTCCAGTTTACTACCCTGTAACCCAGTGTTCTCCACAGCTACATTTATGTCCCCCTGCGTGAATACCAAAGAGAAATATTGGTTCAATGCCTCTCCAATCTCTTGCGGTTCCACACATGGTAAGTTGTTGCATCAGGTTAAATCTCTCAGGATCCAGGGTGAGGTATCTAAACGGATACAAAATTGGCTTCTTGACATAAGCGAGAGGGTGGTTGTAGAGAATTGTTTTTGAAACTGGAGACCTGTGACTAATGGTGTGCCTCAGGGGTCAGTGCTGGGTCCACTGCTATTTATTATTCATAGTAGTAGTTTGGATGAGAATATAGGAGCCATGGTTAGTAAGTTTGCAGATGGCACCATGATTGGTGGCATGATGGACAATGAAGGAAGTTATCTCTGATTGCAACAGGATCTTGATCAATTGGGCCAGTGGGCTGACGAATAGCAGATGGAATTTAATTTAGATAAATGTGAGGTAATGCATTTTGGCAGATTGAATCAGGGCAGGACTTCCTCAGTTAATGGTAGGGCTTTGGGGAGAGTTACAGAACAAAGAGATCTACGGGTCATGCTCACAGCTCCTTCAAAGTGGAGTCACAGGTGGACAGAGTGGTGAAGAAGGCATTCAGCATGCTTGGTTTCATTGGTCAGAACATTGAATACAAGAGTTGGGACGTCTTGTTGCAGTTGTACAAGACATTGGTAAGGCCACACTTGGAATACTGTGCACAGTTCCGATCACCCAATTATAGAAAGAATATTATTAAACTGGACAGAGTGCAGAAAAGATTTACTAGGATGCCACTGGGACTTGATGGTTTGACTTACAAGGAGAAGGCTGGATAGACTGGGACATTTTTCTCTGGAGTGTAGGAGGCCGAGGGGTGATCTTATGGAGGTCTATAAAATAATGAGGGACACAGTTCAGCTGGACAGTCAAAATCTCTTCCCAAAGATAGGGGAGTCTAAAACTAGAGGGCAAAGGTTTAAGATGAGGGAGGAGAGAAAGAAAAGTGTTCAGAGGGGCAATTTTTTCACAGAGGGCGGTGAGTGTCTGGAGCAATCTACCAGAGGTAGTAGCAGAGGCAGGTATGATCTTGTTTTATAAGAAGCATTTAGACAGTCACATGGGTAAAATGGGTATAGAGGGACATGGGCCAAATGCGGGCAATTGGGATTAGTTTAAAGATTTTAAAAAAAGGTGGCATGGACAAGTTGGGCCAAAGGGCCTGTTTCCATGCTGTCAACCTCTGAGAGTCTATGTTGAGGGAGAACAACTCTGTCCTCTAAAACTTAAAGCTTCATTTCCAGGACAGTAAAGTCACAGACGCACCCAGTTCCTCCAAAGCTGGAACTAGTTTGCACATTTATGCAGTGATTTCCGAATCTATCCCCGATTAGGGATCAGCTGTGTTTAACCAGCAAACTTAAGATATATATTGGCCTGCAGCACAATTTCACAAACCATTCTCAGGACACAACCTGTCCCTTCAAATTCCCAGCTTGCAGCTATGTGGCAATTGCTGAGGTCGGTGGGACGTCACTCAGTTGGCCGTACTTTTCAGGCGAATTCAGGATTTGTCTCCCTTTTTGCTCAGTTCTGTTACACCTGCAACATCACAGATAATGTTGCAAAGGTCGGGGTACACACTTCACCCAAAAAGTTAAGGGTGATACGGTGGCACAGTGGGTTAGCACTGCTGCCTCACAGCACCAGGGACCTGGGTTCGATTCCAGCCTCGGGTTACTGTGTGGAGTTTGCACGTTCTCCCCGTGTCTGTGTGGGTTTCCTCTGGGTGCTCCAGTTTCATCTCATGCTGAAAGGCATGCTGGTCAGGTGCATTGACCATGCTTAATTCTCCTTTAGTGTACCTGAACAGGCCCCGGAGTGTGGCAACGAGAGGATTTTCACAGTAACTTTATTGCAATGTTAATGTAAGCCTACTTGTGACAAGTAACCAGTCGGCACAGTGGCAGAGTGGACAGCATCACTGACTCACAGAGCCAGGGACCCAGGTTCAATTCCCAGGCTTGGGTCACTGTCTACGCAGAGTTTGCACATTCTCCCCGTGTCTGCGTGGGTTTCCTCCCACAGTCTGAAAGATGTGCGGGTGAGGTGGACTGGCCAAGCTAAATTGACCCTCAGTGTCAGGGGGACTCGCTCAGGTAAATGCATGGGGTTATGGGACTGGGGGCTGGGTGGGATTGTGGTCAGTGCAGACTCGATGGGCTGAATGGCCTCCTTCTGCACTGTCGGAATTCTACGGATAATAAATAAACTTAAAATGTCGTGGCGCATTAGGAGTGTTTGGAACCAGCGCTGGATGCATAACCTTCCACCTGTTTGTTCCGATGTATTTTACAGCAGGTATGGTTAACCCAGTTTTGCGTTCTCACTGGTGGTAATTAATTATTGCTCCTGAATTTGCAGTGGAGGTTGGCAGGGCTGGCCACATGCAGCGTCTCACAACATTAACTATTTATAGAGCCTGCAACCTCCCCTCCCTGGGGTGGGCTGGAACAGGGTAATGAGCTTTTAATTACTTTCACATCAAATAAAGGCGAAGGATACATCCAGAATCAATTGTGTTTCGCATTCTCTTGCAAAGGTAGTAATTTTCTGGTGAGGTAAACATTGGCTGAAAAGGGAGCTTGAATTATTTCAAAGCTCGCGGTGACAGTGACAGCGAAATGTTCGCCTCCGAAACGCACACTCCTTGCAAGTTCCTGGGTTCAACTCTCACTTGGAAGGTGGGGGGGGAAGGGATTTGAGCATAAGCCAGTGCGGAACTGAGGGAGTGCTGCAGTGTTAGAGGTTCCATCTTTCAGATGAGATGTTAAGTCAGGACCACCACGTGCTTGCTTGTGTGGGTGGGAAGCATTCTCTCGTGGTGTTTGAAGAAGAACAGAGGAGATTGCCTGGCTATGCTCAACGTATATCCCTCAATCTATGCAACGAAAGACAAGACAATGTGGCAGTAGATCTTTAAGCGATAGCAGAACGCCATCAATGGAAGGGAAGTGAGTCACGCAATCCAATCTCAGTTTCACTTGAGCACATCAGCGCAACACAGCATACACAGCTCCACCGCTGCTATCTTCAACTTTTACCCTAAAGTTCTCAATGTCTTAGTCTCAGTAAACAAATCCACAACATGTTTACACAATCCCCCTCCCCAGTGTGGTTGATGCCTTTGTGTCAATGTGAGAAAATGAGACACAGACACACATGGACACATTGAATGTGGTTGTTGTTTGCAGGATCTTGCTGTGTGCACATTGGCTGCCACATTTCCAAAGTGCCTCATTGGCTGTAAAACCAACCAATGGCCATGAAACGTGTTGGATCCATGTAAAGCTTTCTTTCCAAAGGTGACCTTCTGTGGCAGAAACTTATCCACATTTGATTCCAGCCGCTGGATTCTTGGGCCGAGCCCCACGGAGGGAGAGTGGGCAGGTTCGGGGGAAATGAAGTGCCTGGACTGTTTCTGTGCTTCCAAGTCCAACTCCGGTATTCCTCATCCCCTCCCCACTTCCACCATCTCCTCAACCCGCTGCCATGTGCTGGACGGGTGGGACGGTGGGGTGGGGAGAGCAGTCAGTCTTTGGGATTTTTTTTATCGGGCTGCCTCACAGCTATAATAGGCCCGGAGGGCCAATATGTCTAACTGAGAATGGCAAATGAGTCCTTGCAGCTGGGGGATCAATCGGAGATCTCCCTGCTCCCAGTCATGAAAATACAGGTGAGTCACTGAGAGGAAGCTTCAACAAGGAGTCCCAATCACACCTTCAACTCAAAGATCAACTGAGTGCAGAAGAAGCCACCAGGCTGGTGCAATCCCTCCCAACTCTCTCTCTCTCCCCTCCCCCCCCCACCGAAATCAGGTATCTAAGGGGGGAGTCTCCCCATCTAATCTCCTCCCCCCACCCCCCCATCAGGTCTGTAAGGGGGGCCTCCCCCCATCTAATCTCCACCCCCACCCTTATGCTGCCACTGTGTGCACACTTCCCATGCAATTAATATCCCCCCACTCCCCCTACAACTGTGCTATGGCATTTGTAGAGACACAGTAAGAAGTCTGACTCCACCAGGTTTAAGTCCAACCGATTTATTTGATAGTAAACTCACTAGCTTTCGAGGTTAACCTCTTCGTCAGGTGAGTTTCCCCTCTTTGTTCACCTGACAAAGAGGTTAACCTCGAAAGCTTCTGAGTTTACTATCAAATAAATGGGTTGGACTGAAACCTGGTGTTGTCAGACTTCTTACTGCGTCATTTGCCCACGGTTTACCAAGCTTTTAATGAGTCTAATTGGCTACCCATCCCATCAGGGTAGGCAGTCCTGCTGAACCTGTACCCCTGCCTCAACCATTTGGGGAAATGGCAGGCGGATCCCTGTCCACTCCATACCCTGTATGGCACCCAAAAATGCAAGCCCGCAACCCGGGACAAGTTTCTGGCCTCTAGCTATCAATCTTCCAGTCGGGCAAGTTTCTGTTGCTCCCTCTGGTGTGTTCACTGAAGCTCGGTGGGTGGCTGGCACTGGCTTCACCTTCAAACTGAAAGATTGAGAGTTCCAGTCCGAATTCAGAGGGTTTCGTATAAGGATCTCGGCTGTCGCTCGAGTGCACCGGAGATGAGGGGGTTGGACTATGAAGAGAGACTAAATAGACTGGGTCTGTACTCGGAGTTTAGAAGGATGAGGGGGATCTTAGAGAGACGTATAAGATAATGAAGGGGATGGATAGGGTAGAGGTCGAGAGATTCTTCCCATTCGGAAAGGACAGCAGGACTAGAGGGCACAGCCTCACGCGAAGAAGGCGTGCAGTTTAGAACGGAGTTGAGGAGGAACTTCTTCACTCAAAGGGTGGTGAATCTCTGGAATTCTCTGCCCGTTGAAGTGGTGGAGGCTACCTCGCTAAATATATTTAAGTCATGGGTAGATAGGTTTTTGACAGACAAGGGAATTAAGGGTAATGGGGAGAAAGCAGGAAAGTGGAACTGATCCACTTCAGATTAGCCATGATCTTATTTAATGGCGGGGCAGGCTCGAAGAGCTAGGTGGCCTACTCCTGCACCTATTTCTTGTGTTCTTATTGCCTTTCAGAAGGGCCAGTGGCCTGAAGGTCCCTGCTGTCAGTCATAAACACCTGACTATCTGTCAAAGCTTGCCTGACAGTGGGCAGCACGGTGGCACAGTGGTTCGCACTGCTGCCTCACAGCGCCAGGGACCTGGGTTCAATTCCCAGTTTGGGTCACTGTCTGTGCGGAGTCCGCACGTTCTCTGCTGTGTCTGCATGGGTTTCCTCCGGGTGCTCCAGTTTCCTCCCACAGTCTGAAAGACTTGCTCGTTAGGGTGCCTTGACCATGAGCAATTGCCCCTTAGTGTCGGGCGGTATCAGCAGGGTAAATGCACGGGGATCGGGCCTGGGTGAGATTGTGGTCAGTGCAGGCTCCATGGGCCAAATGGCCTCCTTCTGCACTGTGGGATTCTATGATTCACTGCAATGACATCATTTCAAAGGCACTTCATTGGCTGTGGAACACTTTGAGATGTCCAGTGATCATCCAAGGCAATAAATAAGTGTTAGTCTACCTTTAGCCAGAATCAATGAAGGGATCGCTCACCACTAAACAGAAAGAGAGAATTGGTTCCATTCAGTCAAAGCACAACACTCCACAAACATGGGATGAAGACAGGGAGGAGGTCTGCCTGCACAACCACAACTGATGTGACAAACGAACTTGCGTTGTTGGCATTATTCTGTCTTACACCACAGCCAGAGAGCCATACAACCGTACAGTTCATTTGGTTCAGGGAGTCTTTAGTGACCCTCCGAAAGAGCATCCCACCCAGAATTCCGCCTCACCCCGTAACCCTGCGCATTTACCATGGTTAATCCGCCAAACCTACACGTCTTGGGACACTAAAGGGCAATTTTAGCATGGCCAATCCACCAAAGCCCTGCATCATTGGAATGTGGGAGGAAACCGGAGAAAACCCACGCAGACACGGGGAGAAGGTGCAAACTCCACACAGCCAGTCACCCAAGGCTGGAATTGAACCTGGGGCGCTGGCACTGTGAGGCAGCAGTGCTATCCACTGTGCCGCCATGTCGACAGGTCCAGAGATTCCCCGACACCAATGATGCTCTGTCCACTCAACAGGCAATGATCAAGCCAACACAAAGCCTTCATGTCGACTGCTGGACATCAACTTAGATGAATAGGAGACCTGGGAAAGTCAGTCTGACTCTGTGAATTAACAGTACTCACTGCTGTGCCACCCTAGCGTCAGGGAGTACTGAAAAAGAAATATTTGCAGACTCTGAATTGGAGGGACAAAGCCAGAATCCTCATCCATTGTAACTTTTAAACACCCTTGCATGTTTAAATTAGTTGAATTTACAACCATACAAAGGGAACACTGACCTATCCCTTGGCAACAAAATGAAAGTGGGTGAGACTTCTAAAACTGCCTGCATCTCCTGACTCACGGCAATGAGGTGTTTGCTAAAAATATACAGAAATAAAGACTGAAATCTAAAGCACCACAATCACATTTGTCAAACACAAAATAATTATAATGGAACCAGTCATTTTGGCAACATGTTCAAGCGGCACAAAATGCTAATTAATCGATGTTCAGAGTCGCAAGTTATGAGTAAGGAAGCCTGTTGATCGCATCTTAACTGAAAGTGCAATTAATCTCTAACTCACTCCAAGAAGGCACAGTGATTCAAACTCAGTGTTTGGGTCCAACAGCGACCAACTGAACCTGTTGCAGTTTCAGAAAAACCTAAGTGTAGCCTCAGGCTTGAAGCCGATCTTGGCTGTAACCTCATGTTCACATGCTCACGTTCTATTGGTTCCAACCCAGCTACGTGGCCAGTGAAGGATCGCCCATGAAAGTGGCCAAGCTGCCACTGCCCCCCCCAAACACACACACACTGAATGATGAGCTGCTCAGGAAGCACATCTCCCTTGGGTGCTGAATGAGAAAGAGAAAATCAAAAACCCTTCATCCAGCGCAGAGAAGGCCCTTCAGCCCATCGAGTCTGAACCCAGAATAACTGCCATTGAAGCTGCCATTTTCCAGCACTTGTTCACTATAATTGAATGTTCTCATGTTTCAAGTGCTCATTCAAATACTTTCTAAAGGTCACCAGTTGGGTCTTGCCAAGGCGCCAGGTGGACACTAGCAGATGGGCACTGCCCAGCCATGTTCTTGGTCACCTGGGTGCTTCGATGGCGTCCAAGCCCTTGGTGTGGCCAGGCTCGCGCTGAGCCCCAAGAAGATCCCGGGGAGGTGGGAGAATCCAGCAATGAATGGGCTCAGCATATTTACACGGTCCTTGTGCCCTTCCTGGACATGAGAAAGGGACTGAGGCAATTGCAAACCGTTCGACGCCGGCTACAAAAGTTATTTTTAGGTCAATGTAATTTTCTGGGATTGGCCTGATCTGCGCTGGATGGAAAATTGTTCCTAATAAGTGGGGAGGAGATGTAAGTGGCAATAGCAACAATCTTCCCAGCACCTGCGATTTGGGAGCAATGTCCATCATCAGAAATGGTTGGACTTCACATTGAGCCCAGAAGACGCCAAAGCGGAAAACTAAAGCCCCTTCATTTCTTTACTCTCTGGAATCAATTGCCTTCTTGAACACGCACACATCTTCATCTCCATCAAGGACGGTCACCTCAGCACCTCACTGTACCGCATGGATGACCTCATGATGCTCCACTTCTCCAGCTTCCACGCTAAACATGTTAAAGAAGCCATCCCCTCTGGATAAGCCCTCTGTATATACAGGATCTACTCAGATGAGGAGGATCACAACAGACGCTGAAAGACATCCCTGTAAGAACAGGTTATGGCGCTTGATTCATCGATGGACAGTTCCGATGCACCACAGCGAAAAACTGCACCGACCTCCTCAGAAAACAAACATGGGACACGGCAGGCAGAGTACCCTTCGTTGGCCAATACTTACCCGGAGCAGAGAAGGTACAACATGTTCTCCAGAGCCTTCAACATGTCATTGATGAAGATGAACATCTTGCCAAGCCCATCCCCATACCTCCACTTGTTGCCTTCAAAACAACTACACAACCTCAAACAGACCGTTGTCTGAAGCAAACTGCCCAGCCTTCAGAGAACAGTGAACACGGCGCCAGAGAATCCTGCCACAGCAACCTCTGCAAGACGTGCTGGATCATTGACACGGATGCCATCATCTCACATGAGAACACCATCCACCAGGTACACGGTACATATTCCTGCAACTCGGACAATTTTGTCTACCTGATACACTGCAGGAAAGGATGTTCCAAGGCATGGTACGTTGGGGGAGACACTACTACAACAGATGAATGAACACCACTCAACAATCACCAGGCAAGAGTGTTCTCTTCCTGTTGGGGAACACTTCAGCGATCACAGGCATTTGGCCTCTGATCTTTGGGTAAGCATTCTTCAAGACAGCCTTTAAGACACACAACAGAGCAGAATTGCCAAGCAGAGACTGATAGCCAAGTTCTGCACACGAGGACAGTCTCAACTGGGATCTTGGGTTCATGTCACACGATCTGTAACTGCCACGACTTGCCTGAGCTTGCAAAATCCCAGTAACTACCCTGTCTGGAGACACTACACATCTCTTTAACCTGTTCTTAACTCTCTCGCCACTCACATTGTCTGTACCTGTAAAGTCTTGATTACCTGTAAAGAGTCGCATCCCAACCACTATCTTGTAATTGAGTCTGTGTTGATACATACCCTCTTTATGAACACAACTCCTCACTCAACTCAACTGATGAAGGAGCAGCGCTCCAAAAGCTTGTACTACCAAATGAACCTGTTGGACTTTAACCTGGTGTCGTGAGACTTCTGACTAATGCCCACCCCCCCAGTCCAATGCCGGCATCTCCACATCATTCCTTTCGGATGAGGAAGATATTTCCTTTCCTTCCATGACAAGTCACTCAAAGCCCTGACTGAAAGTTGGGAGCTTCAATGAGGGGTGGACAAAGAGTAGTTGGAAATCTGTCACCAGCCAGGTCGGACTAGTGTTCTGACTGTGTCTTAATTGAGCCTGTTGCCAGCTCCCGGCAAACTGCCTTCCCTGAACTTAGTTACAGTTCATATGAAGCTGCCATGCTTCCCCTCAGCTGCAGCTCATGGTTTCCCAAATACCGTTCGCTCTCTTGGAATATGAGGGAGGATTTTTTTTTTTGCACGTTTGAGAGTTTGCACAAGTGGTTATTTCTGGCAGTCTCCAGGCACTGGTCGTTGCTGTCAGATCACTGACCTCTGACCAGCGTATCACCATTCATAATTAGCTGCCTTGCATGGAGCCTACAGTAATTACAATGCTTCCACTGTTCCTGCTGACACTGGGAATTAATGACTGCTTCTTATCTGTGAGATGGAAAGCTGCTTTCACTCTTGGTAATGAGAAAGGAGGCAGTTGCTTTGATCAATAGTTTTATATTAGCACGACGCAGTTTTAAAATTGCCTGACCCCTGTGCTATTACAGGGAGAATCATCTGTGACACATTCTCATTGTGATTTTTGGTGTCCTTACCATCGGAGACGTATCATCGTGACAAAGCATCTCTACCCCATGGATGACGAATCTTGTCATCCTCAACATCTTAATGACATTGTAAAGCAGGGTGTACGTCATACAATGCACAGAGGGCAGGGACAGGAACCTGCTGATGTGGAAAATATCCTTCATCTATCATTTTTGTTTGAACATCAGCCTCACCTGTGGCCTTGCCATCTCTGGTTGGGCGTATTCAAAGAACAAAAAAAAACTACAGCACAGGAACAGGCCCTTCGGCCCTCCAAGCCTGCACCGACCATGCTGCCCCACTTAACTAAAACCCCCTACCCTTCAGGGGACCATATCCCTCTATTCCCATTCTATTCATGTATTTGTCCAGATGCCCCTTGAGACTCACTATCGTATCCACTTCCACTACCTCTCCTGACAGCAAGTTGAAGACACACACCACTCTCTGTATAAAAAATCTGCCTCGTACATCTCCTTTAAACCTTGCCCCTCGCACCTTAAATCTGTGCCCCCTCGTCATTGACTCTTCCACCTTGAGAAAAAGCTTCGACTATCCACTCTGTCCATGCCTCTCATAATCCTGTAGACTTCTATCAGACCGCCCCTCAACCTCCATCACTCCAGGGAGAACAAACCAAAATTTCTCCAGACTCTCCTCATCGCTATTGCCTTCCATACCAGGCAACATCCTGGTAAATCTTTTCTGTCCCCTCTCCAAAGCCTCCACATCCTTCTGGTAATGTGGCGACCAGAATTAAACACTATATTCCAAGTGCAGCCTAACTAAGGTTCTGTAAAGCTGCAACATGACTTGCCAATTTTTAAACTCAATGCTCTGGCTGTATGCCTTCTTGACTACCTTCTCCATCTGTGTTGCCAATTTCAGCGACCTGTGTACCTGTGCACCCAGATTCCTCTGCCTATCAATATTCTGAAGGGTTCTGAAGTCCATCTGTTTCGACTTTCCAAAATGCATTACCTCACATTTGTTTGGATTAAACTCCATCTGCCATCTCTCCATGGGGGGGTGGGGGGATCATGCGCCGAAACCTCCATTCCTGGATGTTTAAGCATGACCCCCGACCCAGACCAGTCAATAAATTATTTTTTTTAATGCTTAGATCTCCAATATTTTTATATAACAGTCAACCTGATCAAAATGCATGTCCCTTTGTGAAAGGAACTCCCTCTCTAACAGCACTGCAGGTGCACCTACACCACATGGACTGCAGCGTGTTCAAGAAGACAACTCACCCACCAAGGGGCAATTAGGGATGGGCAATAAAAGCTGGACTCATCAGCGACGCCCACATCCTGCCAAAGAATCACAAAAAATAAACTCCCCCATGATTCTTTTCTCCCCTGTTTTGCTGTTTCCAGGAGGCATTTGTCCATGGGGTTTGGGCAGGGCTGGCTGGACCAGCAGTTAACCTGCAATCCCTGGGAACTCCAGCACAATCCCTGGAGATGTGCTAATGCTTCATCTGTTTAGGAGTCTTGATCTAGGCACCCAAGCCCTGAAGTTGGGACCACATTGTTCTCCGGAGCATTGAACCTGGTGGCAGTGGCTGTGGTGAGTGACTGATTTGAATTAAAAACCGCTTTTTTCCTCTACTTCCGGTTCTCGGGGCTTGTTAGAGTGTAGTTTACTTCCGTACCGGAAGTTAGGCCAGGGGATAGTCGTTAAGGGGGAGCGGGGGGTATAAAAAAGGGGTAGCAGCATAGAGCGGGCAGCGGAGTGAGTGGGAACTGAGTGAGAAGGGCTTTGGCTCGCTGGGCTTAGGCGAGTGCAGGCTTACAGAAGGTGAGTGACAGATTTGTACCTTTGGGCACTTACAGGAGGTTGGGACATGGTAGGGAATATAGGGAGGAATGTAAGTTGCGTCCGGTGCCACATGTGGGAGTTCCTGGTGGTGTCACGTGTCCCCAAGGTCCACATCTGCAGTAAATGCTTAGAACTGCAGCGATTGAGGGCCCGGGTCAGGCAACTCGAGGGGCGGCTGGAAGATGCGTTTCTAGTCAGGGAGAACGAGGAGATAATGGCTGGGAACCGTGAGCAGGAGGAGGTCTCAAGGGCTGAAGAGAAGGGAGGATGGACGACTGTTAGGGGGGGAAAGAGGAAGAAGAAGAGTAGTCAGGGTCCCCCGGCCTCCCTGGAGGCCCCCCAAGGTTCGTCAACAGGGGCACAGAAAAATAGGAAGGAAGGGGAGACTGACTTAGAGGGACGGAAGGGGGCTGGTAAGGTGATAGTGGTAGGGGATGGGAGGGTCCGAGGGATTGATAGGAGGTTCTGTGGGCAGGGGCGCGACTCCAGGATGGTGGTCTGCCTCCCTGGAGCAGGGGTAAAGGATGTAATAGAAAGGGTAGAGGGAATTTTGAAAGGGGAGGGGACCCAGGCAGAGGTCATAGTACACGTAGGGGAGGGGGACATAGGAAGGAGGAGTAGGGGAGAGGTCCGTAGGCAATTTAGGGAGTTGGGGGCCAAACTAAAGAGCAGGACCTCCAGGGTGGCACTGTCTGGGTTGTTGCCCAGTACGAGCAGGGCTAAGAATGACGAGATCATGCAGCTGAATGCATGGTTGAGGGACTGGTGTAGGGTAGAGGGGTTTACTTTTGTGGATCACTGGGAGGTGTTTAGGAGAGAAAGGCAATTGTACAGGAGGGGTGGGGAGGATTTGAATGGGAGGGGGACTAGTGTCTTAGCGGGGAGGTTAGCTGAGGTGTTCAGGAATGATTTAAACTAATAGGGAGGGGGGGTGGGGAGGTGGCTGGGAGAGAGTCGGGTGAAAGGAAAATTATAAGGGAGAAGGTGGTTCCGAGGGACACTTGTGGGTTGAACTGTGTCTGTTTCAATGCTAGGAGTGTGGCAGGGAAAACGGATGAGCTTAGGGCCTTGATGTTTGTGAGGCAGTTAGATGTGGTGGCTGTAACGGAGACATGGTTACGGGAAGGGCAGGACTGGCAGCTGAATGTTCCTGGGTACAAGTGTTTTAGGTGTGACAGAGGAGGGTTGAAAAGAGGTGGAGGGGTGGCACTGTTAGTCAAGGAAAACATCACAGTAGTGCAGAGGGAGGACGATATGGAAGAGATAGGGATTGAGTCAGTGTGGGTGGAGTTGAGGAATAAAAAGGGAGAGATCACATTGCTAGGGGTGTACTATAGGCCACCCAACAGCCCAAAGTCAGTGGAGGAAGGCATTTGCAGGGGCATTTTGGACAGGTGCAGGAAGAATAGAGTGGTTGTAGTGGGTGACTTTAATCTTCCCGGAGTGAATTGGAGGGGGCCTCGAGCTGGGGGTACGGAGGGAGAGGAGTTTGTGAAATGTGTTATGGAAGGGTCGCTAGAACAGTATGTAACTAGCCCGACTAGGGGAGGGGCTATACTGGATTTAGTGTTGGGAAACGAGCCGGGGCAGGTGGGTGAGGTAGAGGTAGGCGAACATGTGGCGAACAGTGACCACAAGTCCGTCTACTTTAGGATAAAAATGGAAAGGGACGAGTGCCGGCCGAAGGGGAGTGTGCTGAACTGGGGAAAGGCGAGCTATAACAGGATTAGGAGGGAGCTGCAGCAAACTGATTGGGAGGGACTGTTAGCTGGCAAGTCCACGGTTGGCAAGTGGGAGGCTTTTAGGGACAAAATGAAATGGTTGCAGGGGAGGTATGTTCCGGTTAAGCGAAAGGATGGGAAAGGTAGGATTAGAGAGCCGTGGATTACGGGGGATATTGAAGACTTGGTCAGGAAGAAGAGGGAGGCATACGTTAGGTCAAAACAAATGGGTACGGAGAGTGCGCTGGAGGAATATAGAGAGAGTAGGAGGGAGCTAAAAAGGGGAATTAGAAGGGCGAAGAGAGGGCATGAGATGGCTTTGGCTGGTAGGATTAAGGAAAATCCAAAGGCATTTTATTCCTATATTAGAGGCAAGAGAGTAGTTAGAGGGAAAATTGGTCCTCTTAGGGACAAGAGTGGAGAGTTGTGTATTGAGTCGGAGGGAATGGGGGAGCTCCTGAATGAATACTTTGCTTCGGTATTCACGAAGGAGAGGGGTTCGGAATCGTGCGGTCTCTTGGAGGGAGCGGAGGTTCAGTTGCAGGATATAGTTATTACGAGAGAGGAAGTGCTAGGGCTTTTAGGTAGCGTAAGGACGGATAAAGCTCCGGGGCCTGATGGTATTTATCCCAGGCTGCTTAGGGAGGCGAAAGATGAAATTGCTGGGCCTCTGGCGCACATCTTTGTCTCTTCTTTGGACACAGGTGAGGTCCCAGAAGACTGGAGGGTAGCAAATGTGGTCCCGTTGTTCAAAAAAGGTAGTAGGGATAACCGTGGGATTAATAGACCGGTGAGTTTGACGTCGGTGGTAGGGAAGTTAATGGAAAAAATACTTAGGGGTAGGATGTATGAGCATTTGGAGCGTTGCGATCTGATTAGGGATGTGCAACATGGCTTTGTTAGAGGGAGGTCTTGCCTTACGAATCTGGTGGAATTCTTTGAGGAGGTGACAAAAACGGTTGACGATGGGAGAGCCGTTGATGTCATCTATATGGATTTCAGTAAGGCGTTTGACAAAGTCCCTCACAGTAGGCTGGTAGAAAAGGTTAAGGCGCATGGGATACGAGGCCAGGTAGCTAGGTGGATTGAGAACTGGTTGGGTAATAGGAGACAGAGGGTAGTTGTGGAGGGGACCTTGTCGGACTGGAGGCCAGTGACCAGTGGTGTGCCGCAGGGCTCAGTACTGGGACCTCTCCTCTTTGTAGTCTACATAAATGACTTGGAAGACGGCGTAGGTCGTGTGATCAGCAAGTTTGCTGATGACACCAAGATGGCAGGGTTGGCGGGTACGGAACTGGATTGTCAGGTGATACAACAGGATATAGATAGGTTGGTGCAGTGGGCAGATAGGTGGCAGATGGCATTTAATCCTGACAAATGCGAGGTGATGCATTTTGGACGGAATAATGCAGAGAGGAGCTATGTGATAAAAGGTAGGCCGATTAGGAGTATAGACATACAGAGGGACCTGGGAGTGCAGGTTCACAAATCCATGAAGGTTGCGTCACAAGTGGAGAAGGTTGTTAGGAAGGCTTATGGGATGTTAGCCTTTATAGGAAGGGGTATGGAGTATAAAAGCTGCCGTCTAATGCTTCAGTTGTACAGAACGTTGGTTAGACCGCATTTGGAGTACTGCGTCCAGTTCTGGTCACCTTACTACCGGAAGGACGTGGAGTCTCTGGAAAGGGTGCAGAGGAGGTTTACCAGGATGTTGCCTGGCATGGGGGGACTGGGTTACGAGGAGAGATTGAAGAAACTGGGGCTATTCTCCTTGGAAAGACGGAGATTGAGAGGGGACATGATAGAAGTATATAAGATACTGAAGGGAATAGATAGAGTTAATAGTGAGAGACTGCTCCCTAGACTGGGTACGAACACGAGAGGTCATCATTTAAGGGTGAGGGGGGGGAGGTATAATTTGGAGGTGAGAGGAAGGTTCTTTACGCAGAGAGCTGTGGGGGTCTGGAACGCGCTACCGAGTAGGGTGGTGGAGGCAGGAACGTTGGACTCGTTTAAGATGCAGTTAGATAGGCACATGAGTGAAACGAGAATGGAGGGATATGGTAGGGGCTATTAAATAGGGTTAAACCTCGGGAGACACCGGAAGGGCAGGCTGTATGATTAATATTTTTTGTCTTTATTCTACAGGTGGAGGTCCACCTCGTGTCAAGCGAGGGGCATGCACACGGCGGGTCGTGCGTGGGCTGCTCTTGGAAGTCCAGGAGTGGCCTAGTACTTCGTGTCGGTGTGTGTGCTTGATCCTGGACCGATAGACGGGCTCCACAACAGCTCAGTGACTAGCACTGCTGGCTGTGCAGACACATGGATTTGGGCCTGGGTCTGTGGGAGTTTGCGCATTCTCCCTGTGGTTGCGTGGGTTTCCTCCGGGCGCTCCGGTTTCCTCCCACACCCCAAAGATGTGCTCTTAGGCTAATCGGTTTTTACCAAATTGACACCATTTTTTCCCTGAATCGGACTGAGTAGGGTTCCATTCGTAGACATGCAGGGTAGAATAGGTGTAGGGTGATGCGGCGGTGCAGGCTCGTTGGGCCGAAGGGCCTGTTTCCCGTGCTGGGTTGTTCTTTGTAACATGCTAATGCCAGGCCGCAGAATTACGTCCCATGTTCCCAAGCTACTCCCCTGCACGGTCCAGCACATCGGAGAGTCACCCACACCCCTGGCGCTGGCCACACTTGATGCCCCAGGTGGTGTGTAGCTCAGACAGTCATTTGAATCAATGCTAAATATTGTCTTGAGATTCACACAAGCCAACTAGGAAGTCTCACTGTCCAACCACACTTTTACTGCAGCAATGGAACAAGGACATAAAGGTTTATATTCTTCATGTGTCAAAATTATTCTAAAGCTCTTTGTGTACAAGAATTATTCTGAAGTGTAGTTTCATTTCAGTAAAGGCTTTGCACACAAGACAATGGCCAGATCAACTATTTTTGGTGATATTAACTCAAGATTGAATCATTCAGGAAACAGAGAAAATGCCCCAATTCTTTGTCCAGATCACAAGGACAGAGTTGACGCTGTTTGCCTGCTCTGATTTCCGTGGGTTCCTGATGCGCATCTCCCAAGTCAGGAGTCAGCTGCAAAGGAGCAATACTTTATTGCACAGAGGAAGGAATCACACAACGCCAGATTGAAGTCCATGCAGACTCCACACAGACAATGACCCGAGCCAGGAATCAAACCCGGGTCCCTGGAGCTGAGAGGCAGCAGTGTTAACCGCTGTGCCACCCTTAAGGCCATGCGTGGCCTATTGCTCGCAGTTTGGACACTGGAGGAGGAGGCTGGATATGCTGGAGCCTTCCAAAGCCCCAGTAAATCCCAATAGTATTTTAACTGCAATAGAGAGAAGAGATTTCTCATTTCTTCAGGTGGATTTGTAGGCACTCTGCCAACTGCAAGCACTCTCGCTGGGATTGTCAGTCCCATCAAATAGCTGTGGCATCATTGCATTCCTCTTTACTGAAGGTGTTATTCTTGTCCAATATGAGAAATGGCCACATTACTTCCCCTGCTCGGATTAGAATGTATCTCTCTGCTCTCATTCTGTCTTTCCTTTCAAATCAATCCCATTAATCACCTCCGCTGACATCTCTGTCAGGATTCCTGTGTTCGGGTACTGAGCACTAGGAGTTAGATATTGTTGGTGTCACAAGTCTGAGTGGTGGTGGTGTCTGAAGGGCCATGATTCACACAAGCTGAGCAGCTGATCAGAGTAGCACTATTTATAAAGAGAAAGAGCCATCCCAACTTGACCTGCACTGCATTCTGCACTCTCTCCTTTCCTTCTCCAAGTACGGTATGCTTTGTCTGTAGAGCGTGCAAGAAACAATACTTTTCACTCTATGTTAATTAATATGACAATAATAAATCAAATCAAAACTATCAAATCCTGGGGATTACCATTGACCAGAAACTCAACTAGACTAGCCATCTAAATACAAGATCAGGGTCAGGGGCTGGAAGTTCTCACTTCTTGACTCCCCAAAGCCTATCCAACATCTGGAAGCACAGGTCAGCAGTCTGATCGAGTGCGCTCCACGTGCTTGAGTGAGTACAGCTCCTACAACAGTCAGGAATCTCAACACCATCTAGGATAAAGCAGCCAGTTTGATTGACACCCCACCCATCTCCTTCACATTCACTCCCTCCACCACTGACACAGCAGCAGCCGTGTGTGCCATCTGCAACATGCACTTGACTTTAAACTCTGAGTACTCTATTTACCTTGATCCAACTCTCCAATACAAGCTCCTTATCAATTCATTCTTCTCTACTTCCCACTGCCAGGATCTCTCCTCTCCACCCTGAATTTCCCATCAGGTTCTCATCTCACTGCCAACCTCATTTAATCCAACCTCCCCTCCCCAGCACAAGCAAATATCCCTGTGGGGATATGAGTCCTGGTCCTATTGAGGTGTAACCTGTCCTTCTACAGGTCCCAGTGCAGCAGAAACTGCAAGTCTTCCCTCCAGCACCATTTCTCCAACTACATGTTGGACCACTCAGTCTTCCTACCCTGAAACCCAATCGAATGGTCTATTCATACAACATGCAGAGAGCAGAGATGTATGTTCAAATCACACCATAGTAGCTGGAAAAATCGAAATTCAATTAATAAGTCTGGAAACAAAAGCTTATCTCTCTTCCACCTTCCGTCAGGAAAAAGATGCAAAAGAGGTCACATACCAACCAACTCAAGACCAGCTTCTTCCCTTCCGTCAGACTTTTGACAGGACCTACCTCGTATTAAGTTGATCTTTCTCTACATCCTGGCTATAGCTGTAACACTACATTCTGCACTCTCTCCTGTCCTTCTCTATGAATGCTTTATCTGTATAACGCACAATAAATAATACTTTTCACTCTATGTTAATACATGTGACAAAAATAAATCAAATCAAATCAGTGATGGTGACCACAAAGCGATCATTAATTCTTGTAAAAACCCATCTGGTTCACTGATGTCCTTTAGGGAAGGAAATCTGCTGTCCTTACCCAGTCTGGCCAACATGTGAGTTCAGAGACACAGCAATATGGTTGATTGTTTACTAGCCCTCTGAAATGACACAGCAACCATTCGGTTCAAGGGCAATTAGCAGTGGGCAATAAATGTTGGCCCAGCCCCAGAGACACCCACATCCGAAGAAAGAATTTTAAAAAAAGCAGCCTCACCACGTCCGAAGGGGTTTTGCAGCAACTAAGTGCGTTTCTCTAAGTTTAATTACCCTAAGTGACACAGAGCTAATTTTCACACAATAACCTCCCACAAACTGTGCTTTGATAATTAGCAGATATTCCTGTTCTTTCGCATTGTTGGTTGAGGGATAAATATTGGCCACGATCTCATGACCCTCCAACGTAAACTGTTCCAATGTTATCCATATGCCTATCCAATGACCATTTGAATGCCCTTAAAGTTGGCGAGTCCACAACTGCTGCGGGCAGGGCATTCCACAACCTCACTACCCTTTGAATAAAGAACCTACCTCTGACACCCATCCTATATTTATAACCCCTTAATTTGAAGCTATGCCCCGTCATGCTAGCCATCACCATCTGAGGAAAAAGGCTCTCACTGTCCACCCTATCTAATCCTCTGATCATCTTGTATGCCTCAATTAGGTCACCTCTTTACCTTCTTCTCTCTAATGAAAACAACCTCAGGTCCCTCAGCCTTTCCTCATAAGACCTTCCCATCATACCAGGCAACATCCTGGTACATCTCCTCTGCACCCTTCCCAATGCTTCCACCTCTGAAGGTTGTAATCTTACAACCTTCAGAGAAGAGACTGCTGCTCGCTGTGTAATATCCTTTCATTTTGAGTTGCCCCCGAGTATCCATTAAACAGTATGTGTGTGTCACACGTTTAAGTTTGTATCTGCAGATTTTTGATTTGATTTATCATTATGCATGTATTAACACACAGAGAAAAGTATTGTTTCTTGTGCGTTATAGAGACAAAACATAACGTTCATAGGGAAGGAAAGGAGAGACTACACAATGGAAACAGGCCCTTTGGCCCAACTTGTCAATGCCATCCTTTTTTGTTCAAAACCCTTAACCTACTCCCAGTTACCCACATTTGGCCCATATCTCTCTAAACCCATCATACCGACGTAACTGTCTAAATGCTTTTTAAAAGACAAAATTGTACCTGCCTCTACTACCACCTCTCGCAACTTGTTCCAGCCACTCGCCACCCTCTGTGTGAAAAAAATTGCTTCTCTGGACATTCTTTTATCTCTCCCTTCTCACCTTAAACCAATGCCCTCAAGTTTGAGACTCCCCTACGTTTGGGAAAAGGTATTGACTATCTCACTGATCTATGCCCCTCATTGTTTTATAGAGTCAACCCTCAGTCTCCTACGCTCCAGCATAAAAAAGTCCCAGTCTATCCAGCCTCTCCTTATAACTCAATCCATCAAGTCCCGGTTGCATCCTAGTACATGTTTTCTGCACTCTTTCTAATTCAATAATATCCTTTCTATAATAGGGTGACCAGAATTGCACACAGTATTCCAAGTGTGGCCTGACCAATACTTTGTACAACTTCAATAACACATCCCAACTCCTGTACTCAATGTTCTGAATAATGAAACCAAGTATGCTGAATGCCTTCTTCACCACTCTGTCCACCTGTGACTCCACTTTCAAGGGGCTATGAACATGTACCCCTAGATCTTTGTTCCGCAACTCTCCCCAACACCTTAACATTAACTGACTAAGTTCTGCCCTGCTTCAATCTACCAAAATGTATCACCTCGCATTTGTCTAAATTAAACAGCATCTGCCATTCGTCAGCCCACTGGCCCAATTGATCAAGATCCCATTGCAATTGGAGATAACTTTCTTCACTGTCCACTACACCAATGTTAATGTCATCTGCAAACTTAGTAACCATGCCTCCAATATTCTCATCCAAATCATTAACATAAATGACAAATAGCAGTGGACCCAGCACTGATCCCTGAGGCACACCACTGGTCACAGGCCTCCAGTTTGAAAAACAACTCTCGACAACCACACTCTGGCTTCTGTCAACAAGCCAATTTTGTATCCATTTACATACCTCACCCTAGGTCCCATGAGATTGAACCGAATGCAATAACCTACCATGTGGTACCTTGTCAAAGGTCATGTTGAAGTCCATGCAGACAATATCAACTGCACTGCCCTTATTTACCTTCTTGGTTACCCCTTCAAAACTCAATCAAATTTGTGAGACATGATTTGTTACAATCATAGCTAGGGTGTAGGAGAAAGATCAACTTAATGCAAGGTACATCCATTTAAAAGTCTAACAGCAGCAGGGAAGAAGTTGTTCTCGAGTCGGTTGGTACGTGACCTCAGACTTCTGTATCTTTTCACCAAATAAAGCAGGTGGAAGAGAGAATGTCCGGGGTGCGTGGGGTCCTTAATTATTCTGGCTGCTTTTCTGAGACAGTGGGAAGTGTAGACAGAGTCAATGGATGGGAGGCTGGTTTGTGTGATGGATTGGGTTACATTCACGACCTTTTGTAGTTATTTGCGGTCTTGGGCAGAGCAGGAGCCCATACCAAGCTGTGATACAACCAGAAAGAATGCTTTCTATGGTGCATCTGTAAAAGTTGGTGAGAGTCGTAACTGACATGCCAAATTTCCTGAGTCTTCTGAGAAAGTAGAGGCGTTGGTGGGGCTTTCTTAACTATAGTGTTGGCATTGTTGGAGTGGGGGAGGGAGGGGGGGAGGAAGTGGTGGTGGTGGGCGGAGAGACCAGGATAGGTTGTTGGTGGGCTGGACACCTAAAAGCTTTAAATTTGAGTGCCAGTTTCAGCTTGATACTGACACTGGACTTATTCAGTGGAAATGGAGCCTGAGGTGGGAACAGATGGCACAGCGGTAATACCACTGGACTGGTAACCCAAAAGGCCCAGACCAACGATCTGGAGACATGGATTCAAATTCTACCTCAGCATCTGGTGGAATTCAAAGTCAAAGTCAATCAATCAGTGAAATGCTGAAATGAAGGCCAAACTCAGAGATGGTGACCATAAATTGAAGATGGCTTGCTTCTTCAATTAAAAAAAATTGATTTGGGTCAGTAATGTCCTTCACAAATGTGACTGAGTCTTAAATGCCCCCCTGAAATGGCCTGGCATGCCCACTCAATTCAATGATCATCAGGAATGGGCAACAAATTCTGACCTCAGGAATGACGCCCACATCCCATCAACCATCAGAGAAGAGAAATGAAAGGTAAAGCAATCCTTCTCCAAGAGTCTCCTGATCAGATCAAGGCTGGTTGTGACTTGCCTCCGCAACAAGGCTGTTTCGCATTGGCATGACAGTATTGATTGTAACCGAGATGACGGATCCTTAACGATTACCCCTACGTACTGTCACCTTTTGCTGACAGGAGAAGTGTGATAAAGGATGGCTCACGCTTTGTCTGTTGTTTTCGGGGTTTACTATCAAGCATCATTCACGTCCATTGTTCTGAAGATGATTCCGCTGGGTCAGATGAAGATGAAGAATGGTAAAGGTTTCCAGGCAAGCAGATGATGGAATATGAGCTGACAAAGCAAGATTCAGCTCTTCATTCAAACCTACTGAGCTGCTCAATGCTCCTGTTCATTTCTCAATGCATAAAAGGAGCTGTCTTTAACCGACATGTCAGCTTCAATCCCATCCCACACAATGGATTGAGAGACTCAGGCTCTAGTTTAAAAAAGTGCCTTTCTATTAAATACGTAAGGTCGTCTTATTGTGACGCATTATACATTGAGTTTAGTGTGTCGTCCTCAAGATCATCCCAATATGCCAACACCTCTCCCCCCTAATTCGAGTTTCACCCACCAATGGAAACAGCCTTCCTGCTTCTATCTTATCTATTCCCTTCATATTCTTATATGTTTCTATAAGATCTCCCCTCATTCATTTGAAGTCCAATAAGTACAGCCCCAGTCTCCTCAGCCTCTCCTCATAAGTGGACCCTCTCAACTCCAGAATCAACCGAGTGAATCTCCTCTGCACGCCCTCCAGTGCCAGTATATCCTTTCTCAAGTGAGGAGACCAAAACTGTACACAGTACTCCAGGTGTGGCCTCACCAGCACCTTATACAGCTGTAACATAACCTCGCTGTTTTTAAACTCTATCCCTCCAGCAATGAAGGACAAAATTCCATTTGCCTTCTTAATTACCTGCTGCCCCTGCAAACCAACTCCTTGAGATTCCTGCACAAGGACACCCAGGTCCCTCTGCACAGAAGCATGCTGCAATTTTTTACCACTTAAATAATAGTCCATTTTGCTGGTATTCCTACCAAAATCAATGATCTCACATTTGCCAATGTCATAGTCCATCTGCCAGACCCTTGCCCACTCACTTAGACTATTTACATTCCTTTGCAGGCTTTCAGCATCCTCTGCCACCCATCTTAGTGTCATCTGCAAATTTTGGCACATTAGACTTGGCCCCCAGCTCCGAATCATCTATGTAAATCGTTAACAATTGCAGTCCCAACCCTGATCCTCAAGGCACACCAATAGTCACTGATCGCCAACCAGAAAAACACCCATTGACCGCCACACTTTGCTTCCTGTCCTCTATCCATGCGAAGGCTGTCTCGCTGCCTCGAGGTCATGCTTGTGAAGATGTCATCATCAAGACTCACAAAGGAATTTTAGGGCCAGTTGAACTTTGTGTCAGGAACATGAAGTAGTTGGAAAGCTATGCTTTCGAACTTTGCAGGTGCTCTCTGGAATGCACTGCCTGGGAAGGTAGTGGAGTTTGGAAACCTTACAACCTCTAAAAAAAAAATTTGTATGAGCACTTGAACTATCATAACACTCAAGGATATGGGACAAGTGCAGGAAAATGGGATTAGAGCGATTATGATACACGAGGTACATAGAGTCATCAAGTCATGGGGAGGCACAGTGGCTAGGGCTGCTGCCTCTCAGCGTCAGGGACCCGGGTTCAATTCCTGGTTTGGATCAGTGTCTGTGTGGAGTCTGCACATTGCCTGACGAAGGCGCAGAGCCCCAAAAGCGAGTGGTGTTTGCTACCAAATAAACCTGTTGGACCTTAACCTGATGTTGCGAGACTTCTAGTTGTGATTACCCCAGTCCAACGCCGGCATCTCCACATCATTCCTCCCACAGTCCAAACATGTGCAGGTGAGGTTGATTGGTCATGCTAAATTCACCCACAGTGTTAGGCGGTTAGTAAGCTAGGTAAGGAGGATTATGCAGATTGTGGTCAGTGCAGACTCAATGGGCTGAATGGCCTCCTTCTGCGCTGCAGATACTCGATGATTCTGAGAGTCACACAGTTCAGGAAAGATCCTTGGGCCCATCAGGACGGCACTAAAAATAACTCCCATTAAAGGCGTGTTAATCCCATTTTTCCTGCACATGATGTCCACTGTTTCGAGGCTGCATTCCTACTCCCATGGCCAAAAAAATCTGACAGATTTGCAAATGCCTTGTAATACAAGTGCTCAGGTCATTTGGCCCACATCTCTATTTTCTTGTCATCATTTCCTGAACATGAAATATTGTCACTGATTTTTTCCCTGAAGATTGAGACCATTTAAGTGATTGAAAATATCTCTCATGTACGTGTCAACTTGGCATGCCGCCGAACACCACTGACGTGCTGAGAGAGTTCAGAGTTTGAGTCAAGTTATAACCATCATGCAACTCCAAAAGATGTGGGAGGACCTTTCCTCGGGATAGCCAGTGGACCTCCGAGTGCACAAGTAGTTGACGGTGATCACCGTCTATCCTGTCACACAGAGCTGCCAATTCGGTGGACGGGCCTTGGTAAAATCAATTGTTTTAGCCACTTCCTCCAAAACGGTCCTGAGGTCAGCAGGCATTCTCTTTGCAGCTAATGCCTCCTTATAGATGGTGCAGTGAATGGATGCTGCTTATGACCCCATTGTGTTGGCTTCACATCACACGGACCCCCATTTGTGCTGATACACATTTTGACCAATCAATCCCAGTGTGAATAATAATGTAACGTGGATTATCAGACATGAGATACTTAGAATCCTGGAGTCACACAGTGCAGAATAAGCCTTTCCGCCCAAGACTGCACTGAAAATAACTACCACTAACGGCGTGCTAATCCCATTTTCCTGGGCTTATCCCATATTGTTATCCAATTTCAAGTGTTCATCCAAGTACTTGTTAAAGGTTCTAAGGTTTCCAGCCTTCACTACCTTCCCAGGCAGTGCCCTCCAGATTCCCACCACCCTCTGAGTGAACAAAAGGTTGTCCTCAAACCCCCTCTGAATCTCCTGCCCCTCATCCTCAAACTCTACCACCTGGTGATTGACCCCTCAACCAAGGGGAACAGCTGCTCCCTTCTCACTCTGTTCATACATCTAATGATGATATTAATGTTTTTTTCCCTCCACCTCACAAGGCCACTGCAGTTTCCTCATGGAACAGTTTGGGAATCTCTGACTAACACACTGAAAAGCTGTCTGAAAGTCCCAAAGTGCGTTAGCAAGTATCTTAAGAACATAAGAAATAGGAGCAGGAGTAGGCCAACTCGCCCTTCGAGCCTGCCCCGCCATTCAATAAGATCATGGCTGATCTGTCGTGGCTCAGTTCCACATTCCCGCCCTCTCCCCATAACCCTTAATCCCCTCTCTTATCAAAAACCCATCAACCCGCGTCTTAAAAATATTTAGCGAGGTAGCCTCCACCACTTCAACGGGCAGAGAATTCCAGAGATTCACCACCCTTTGAGTGAAGAAATTCCTCCTCAACTCCGTTCTAAACCGCCCCCCCCCCCTTTGTCTTGAGGCTGTGCCCCCTAGTCCTGCTATCCTTTCTGAGTGGGAAGAGTCTCTCCACCTCTATCCTATCCATCCCATTCATCATCTTGTACGTCTCAATGAGATCTCCCCTCTTGCGGTCACTTCCCATCCTGACTTGGGAATATATCACCAACCACTGTCATTGGGTCAAAATTCCGGACGTCCCTCCCTAACAGCACTGTGGGTGCACCTACGCCACCAGAGACTGCAGTGGTTCACAAAGGCAGCTCACCACCAGCTTCTCAAGGGGCAATTAGGGATGGACAATAAAAATGCTGACCTTGTCAGCAACACCCACCTGCCGTGAACACAACATAAAATAGCAGAGTACACAGCTGGTGGGGTGGCCGAAGAAGGCAGCCTGACTTGTCTCCCTCTCGCCCCCCCCAATGATGATCCAGCTCCAAGAGGGAGCAGTTCAAAGGAAGGCCACTCCGCACTTCTGAAGAAGCTCGGATCAGAAGGACGAGGCAGAAGAGGGGAGCAGAGTCAGGCCGTGGTGAGGCAGGAGTGGAGCACCAACCTCACCATGGTTTACTTGGAAGATCCCAATCCAATTTCTCCCATTGGAATTCTGATTAAACTCTTGCCATCCATTCTTATAAATCCTGCCAGTGGGACTGATTCTTCAGCATTCATTTGTGGTTCTAACTCCAAGTTGGAATTCCAATCTAACCTCACTCAGCAGTGATGTTTAAATCTCATCTGTGTTCTGGAGGAGGGCAAACGCAGTCCTGACACGGAGCAGCCATGATTTAACAGAATAGGCTCAAATGGGCTGAATGGCCTGCTCTTCTTCCCAACAGGTGACATTTAGCAATTATTTTTGCAAATTTTCCTGTAATTAGCAGCAACTGAATCCTGAATGTTAATGGCTTAGACAATTAAATTGTCACAATGTTGTAATCATACAAGGAAAGGCTTGTTCTTTGCAATGTAAGAATCCAATTAATAAAATGAAACACTCTTGACCTATTTTTGCAGAGATTAAAAAATAACACACTCACTAAGAGAGATAATATTTTGTTTACAAAAGATTCTATTTGCTTTAGAGGCCTAAATACCAGGCAAAATATGTATTACTGAATCTCATTAGGAGGGCCAGTCATGTTCCCTTCTCACAATAAATCCCAATTGAGGCAAACCATTCACAGTTTAATAAGAACGAGGAGCAGGAGTCGGCCATCTGGCCCCTCGAGCCTGCTCCGCCGTTCAATAAGATCATGGCTGATCTTTTCATGGACTCAGCTCCACTTACCCGCCCGCTCACCATAACCCTTAATTCCTTTACTGTTCAGAAATTTATCTATCCTTGCCTGAAAAACATTCAATGAGGGAGCCTCAACTGCTTCACTGGGCAGGGAATTCCACAGATTCACATCCCTTTGTGTGAAGAAGTTCCTCCTCAACTCAGTCTGAAATCGAGTCCCCCCTTATTTTGAGCTATGCCCCCTAGTTCTAGTTTCACCCACCAGTGGAAACAACTTCCCTGCTTCTAACTTATCTATTCCCTTCATAATCTCATATGTTTCTATCAGGTCTCCCCTCATTCTTCCGAATTCCACTGAGCATCGCCCCAGTCTACTCAGTCTCTCCTCATAAGCCAACCCTCTCAACTCTGGAATCAACCAAGTGAATCTCCTCTGCACCCCCTCCAGTGCCAGTATATCCTTTCTCAGGTAAGGAGGCCAAAACTGTACCCAGTACTCCAGATGTGGCCTCACCAGCACCTTATACAGCTGCAACATAACCTCGCTGTTTTTAAACTCCATCCCTCTCGCAATGAAGGACAAAATTCCATTTGCCTTCTTAATTACCTGCTGCACCTGTGATGCAGTGTGGGATGTTTGATCTATACATCTACAAGCTTAGCCCCATATCACATTCTGCTTTATGGTGATTTCAAGTCATGTTGCTTCCTTTCTGGGAGATGATTGCCACACATTGGTGGTCAACTTTTGTGTCAAACATTGCCTGGTGTTGCTCAGAGTCCCATTCTGGGATGGTTGTCTCTGCCCTATTATATGATTTGCTGCACTCTTTTTCCCCCGCCCCTCGAACCTCTTCTCAGACAGCTGGGCTTTCAGTTTGTGCCTGCCTCTTCCAACACCCTTCTGGACAGCCAGCGTCCAGCAATCTCCCAGGTCTCTGTGCCAATGCCTGTAAATGAAATGAGCAGACATTCTCACAGTAGAGGGAAGGACATCTAGCAACATCAGGTTGCCATTCCGGAAGGTCTTTGGGGAGATGGCCATCCAATAAATGTGGCTGAACCAGCACAGATGTCCTTAGCTAAGCAGTGACTGTGTGTTGATGAAATAAAATGATCCAGGACCTTGTCCTGCCAAGAGATAGAATCATGCAGTGCAGAAGAGACCCTTTGGCCCATCGAGTGAGAAACACCTGACCTCCCACCTCCTCTCATTTACCAGCACTTCATTCATCGCCTTGAATGTTGAGGTAAAAACACACTGAGGATGCGTCTGAGACAGTGAAGGTGGAAACATTAAAACCTAAAAATGTGGGACAAACTCAGCAGGTTTGAGTCCAATGAAACCATTCTTCCCAGTTAAAGAGAGGGGGAAAGGTAGTGGATTTCATAACATTTAAGAGGGAGTGGAACCGGTGGAGGAACAGAAGATAAATCAGGGATTGGGTGGAGGCCAAGGATGGATTTGCCAAAGCTGTGACGGACATCAGTCAAAGAGAGCATTAATGATAGTGTTGAAGCTGAAAGAGATGTTCATCGTGGCCTCACGGTAAAAGTAAAGTTTATTTAGTGTCACAAGTAGGCTTACATTAACACCACAGTGAAGTTACTGTGCAAATCCCCCAGTTGCCAAATTCCAGCACCTGTCTGGGTGCACTGAGGGAGAATCTAGCACAGCCAATGTACCGAACCAGCATGTCTTTTAGACTGCGGGAAGAAACCGGAACACCCGGAGGAAACCCATGCAGACACGGGGAGAATGCACAGACCCCACACAGACAGTGAACCAAACTGGGAATTGAATCCGGGTCCCAAGCACTGTGAGGTAGTGGTGCTAACCACCGTGCACCAGATAACACAACGTGTTACCAGCAGGAGGATCTGTGCTCAGTGAAAAAGAAACAAGTGGTCCTGTGGAGGAAGGGGGTTTGGAAATAATATGGTCAAAAAAACTGATCCGAATAGAGGACAGAGCTCACGGTCTGAAGTTAATGAACTAAGTCTGGAAGTGTGAACTCCAAAGAGTTCCTTCAGTTTGTGTTGGGCTTCACTGGAATATTGCAGGAGGGCAAGAACAGGCATGTGGGCTTGAGAACAAGACAGTGAACTGAAATGATACATGACAGGAAGCTCTGGGTTGTACTCGCTGACAGAGCGAAGGTGTCCTGTGAAGCCGTCAACCTCTCTGCGTTCACTCTCCCCAATGAACAAATTGGGAACAGGGAACACAGTGGCCGAAAGTGAATGAAGTGTAGGTGAAAAGAGCGTTTGGGTCGTGGAGAGGAGAGGAGGTAAAGGGGGAGTTGCGATCACATGGGAAAGTGCTACAGGAAGGAGATGAAGGGTTGGGGATGATGGAAAAATTGGACCAGGATGTCACAGAGTGAATAGACCCTTCAGGAGGAATGGAACCTGGATTTGGTGGTGGTAACAGTTTTTTCATTTTTATTAGTGTCACATGTAGGCTTATATTAACACTGCAGTGAAGTTACTGTGAAAATCCCCCAGTCGCCACACTCCGGCGCCTTTTCAGGTACACTTTGGGGGAATTTAGCACGACCGTTCAATGCACCCTTACCCACACGTCTTCCAGACTGTGGGAGGAACAGGAGCACCTGGAGGAAACCCACGCAGACACAGGGAGAACTGCAGACTCCGCACAGCCCGTGACCCAAGCCAGGAATCAAACTTGGGTCCCTGGCGCCGTGGGGCAGCAGTGCGAACCACTGTGCCGCTCAGTAGCCTCTCACCCCGACATCAAGCAGTAAAGTAGGGATTAAATCCAGTCCTGTGCAATGACTGTACCCTCTGAATTCAATCCACCTACCCTATTAATTCCACTAACAATTCTGGAGCCTTGCTTGTAGTTTCTTGCATCGCAGTCCTGCTTACACTTTTCTTGTCAATATATCCTTCAATTTTTGAAAGCTACCGCTCATCAGGAAGGGATTTTGGGCACTTATGAAATGTTGATTTATAATTATCAAGTGTTATTGCTTATTATAAATCCACCCATCCTCGCTCTGAGAATCTCCAGATTAATTTACTTGCAACTCTTTCTTTCTCCCTGGAGGTGACAGAGGGGTGTCATTTCCAAATGTAAAATCAACATGAACTGCACGTATTCATTGGATAATGAGCTGAGCAAAAATTGGATGCTTTTCCACACTGACAATAAAATTCCTCCACTGCATAAAACACACGCAGTATCGTTGGAAAACGGTCATTGCCAATTTCCCAGCTGCTTTGTGCTGCGGTTTTGTATTTGTAAGGAACAGTGTGGAGCAGATTGAGGTCACGTCATTTCTGACCTTCAGCTTTGCTCCAAAAGTGACCTTTGAGTCAGCCACCCAGGCTGGCACATGGCCAATGTGTGACTGGGGACAAACTTCTCTAAGTGCAATGTGTGTAACACAAGGTCATGGTCCTTGGAGTATCTATCACCTCACATCAGATCTCTGTGGAAACCGTGAAAATATGCAGAATAAGGAAATGTCAATCAAGCTTCTTGTTTAGATCCAGCATCTCATGCTCTTTCCCTTGACTATGGTCCAAAGGGACAGCACTTCATTGCTGTTGGATTCCTATTTCACATGTTGCTGTGGGATTGGTGCTGGATATTCAGCTTACACACAAAGCTACAGAAAGCTATTTGGGCTGGATATTTCCATGCCTCTCTTTGGAGCAGCAATCTGACATTTTGGCCAGAAGATACGATAAAGATATTATTCTGCCTAATTGAGGATGGTGTCTCAGTCAAGAGTATACATCTTTGCTTTTTCAGTTTTTTAACTATTCAAGCAGCAGAGTGCAGAACCAAAGTCTTGCTCCTTGCTGGTGAGAGTGTGGATTCAGACATGTTTGAGAGGTTGGCCCTTTCTCACTTTTATAAATAAAGCACACTTTTCACCAGTAATTGAATGTCAAGTCCATGTCCAGAGATTTGTTGATATTGCACACAGTTCACAGACATGTGCAAAGAGGAAGGTGTGGTGTATACACACACACACACAGTTTACATGCTTCTGCATTGGTCTGTCAATGTTTCAGGACCTGGTCTCCACAACTGAGCTGCTCTGAACGGAGTTGTCTCCCCGTCTCCAGTCCCTGATAACTCCTTTCGGTGACACTACAGGAAAGCTTCACAATGCAAGTATTGTTTTCTTTTCGTTCATGGGTTATGTCCATCTTGCGCATCCCTAATTGCCCTTGAGGTGGTGGTGGTGAGCCACCTTCTTGAATGGCTGCAGTCCATGTGGTGTAGGTACATCCACAGTGCTGTGAGGGAGGGCATTCCAGGCTTTTGACCCAACGGCAGTGAAGGAACAGCTGAAATATTTCCAATTCATGATAGTATGTGGCTTGAAAGGGAAGTACGTGGTGGTGATCCCACCTATCTGCTGTCCTTGTCCTTTCCATTCACGGGCTTGAATGGCGCAATCCAAGGGGAGTTCCTGCAGTGCATCTAGTAGATGGTACACACGGCTGCCATTGTGTCAGTGGTGCAAGGAGTGAAATGTTAAGGTGTTGGGTGGGGTGTCAATCAAACTGGCTGCTTTGTCCTGGATGGTGTTGAGTTCTTGAGTATTATAGGAGCTATACTCACCTCAAGCACTTGATTACAGATGTTGGACAGAATTGAGGAGTCAAGAAGTGAGAACTCCCAGCCCCTGACCTGATCTTGTCATCACAGTATTTATATGGCTCGTCCAGTTTAGTTTCTGGTCAATGGTGTTGGATTCAGCAAAGATTAGATTCCCTCCTGTTGGAGATGGTCATTGTGTGGCACAAATGTGACTTGCCACTTGTCAGGCCAAGCCTGGATAGTGTCCAGATCTTGCTGCATTTGGACACGGACTGCTTCAGTGTCTGGAGGAGTCACAAGTGGTGTTGGACGTTGTGCACTGACTCATTGGCGAACATCTCCACTTCCGAGTGAGGGAAGGTCATTGCTGAATCAACTGAAGCTGTTTTGACCTGGCACACGATGCCCAGGAATTCATGCAGTGATGTCCTGAGACTGGAATGACTGTCCTCCAATACCACAGTCATCATCTTTTGTGCCAAGTCAGTCTCCGACCAGTCGAGTGTTTTTCCTATGGCTGCCCTTGACTTCAGTTTTTGCTGGGGCTCCTGGATGGGCAAATGCTGAAAAGATGTCAAGGACAGTCACTCTGACCTCATCTCCTGTGACGAGATCTCTTTTGCCAGCGTTCTGCTCAGATAAGCATGCGAGTCCTTCCTTTTTAAAACCTCAGCTCGTGTCTTCGGAGCGGTATCCTTTGATAGGAACAAAAGAACAGGCTTTCCCTCCTGTCTTCCACGATTTAAACAGTCTACATTTTTCCATCACTAATGTTCAAACAATGAGGTGCAGGCCGATTTTCAATCTCAATGTATTCTGTAGTTTTTTTTTAATCTAAAATACAGCAGTCACAATGCAAGCTCATTAGTGAACGAGCTGATAACACAGCTGCTGTTCACATTTCCCTGTCATTCGTCTGATCTGGACTGGCCCGCACTCTCCAGCTGTCCTCTGGATTCTCTGCAAAGTGCTAATGGACGTGAAATCCATCTCAGCCTGGACACTGTACAAAGTATCGCAAGAGCTGTCCAGGGTGCTGAACGTCCTGAATGATGTTGATTCTCCTTTGAAACAACTGACATGCCACATAACATTCACATGATTCATCTAATGTATCAATTAATCGCTAAGTAATGCCCGGATCAAAGGCAGCAAGGTACAAATGTCAGGCTTTTAACAAGCAGTCTATAATTCACGTTCTGTCAACTCCACTGAATGTACTTCATCGCTGAAAGATTGACACACACAGTTGAGTGGTACTTAAACAGAAAAGTCACTCCTGTTTCATTTGCTTTGACTTTTTGTTCATCCTGTGTGGCCTATTTCCACCCTGTTTAGTGTCTTCTGTACATAGAGTGCTCTTCCCAGCCTCTCCTCCTTCAATAGCCTCATCATCACCACTATGCCTGACACTATAGTTAAGAAAGCCACAGCAATGCCTCTACTTTGTCAGGAGACTAAGGAAATTTGGCATGTCAGCCACAACTCTCACCAACTTTTACAGATGCACCAGAGAAAGCATTCTTTCTGGTTGTATCACAGCTTGGTATGGGCTCCTGCTCTGCCCAAGACCACAAGGAACTACAAAAGGTCGTGAATGCAGCCCAATCCATCACACAAACCAGCCTCCCGTCCATTGACTCTGACTACACTTCCCTCTGCCTCAGCAAAGCAGCCAGCAGAATCAAGGACCCCACACAACACCAGACATTCTCTCTTCCACCTTCTTCCTTCGGGAAAAAGATACAACATTCTGAGGTCATGTACCAACCAACTCAAGAACAGCTTCTTCCCTGCAGCCAGACTTTTACATAAGAACATAAGAAATAGGAGCAGGAGTAGGCCATCTAGCCCTTCGAGCCTGCCCCGCCATTCAATAAGATCGTGGCTGATCTGTCGTGGCTCAGTTCCACTTTCCCGCCCTCTCCCCATAACCCTTAATCCCCTCTCTTATCAAAAACCCATCAACCCGCTTCTTAAAAATATTTAGCGAGGCAGCCTCCACCACTTCAACGGGCAGAGAATTCCAGAGATTCACCACCCTTTGAGTGAAGAAGTTCCTCCTCAACTCCGTTCTAAACCGCCTCCCCTTTATCTTGAGGCTGTGCCCCCTAGTCCTACTGTCTTTTTTGAGCGGGAAGAGTCTCTCCACCTCTATCCTATCCATCCCATTCATCATCTTATACGTCTCAATGAGATCTCCCCTCATTCTTCTAAACTCTAACGAGTACAAGCCTAGTTTATTCAGCCTCTCCTCATAGCTCAATCCCCTCAACTCCGGTATCAGCCTAGTAAACCTCCTCTGCACTCCCTCCAGGGCCAAAATATCCTTGCGCAGGTGCGGCGCCCAAAACTGCACACAGTACTCCAGCTGCGGCCTCACCAATGCCCTATACAGCTGCAGCAAGACCTCCCTACTTTTATATTCAATCCCCCTCGCTATGAAGGCCAGCATCCCATTCGCCTTCCTGACCACCTGCTGCACCTGCAAGCTGGGTTTTTGCGACTCATGCACAAGGACCCCGAGGTCCCTCTGCACCGTCGCCTGCTGCAGTTTTTCGCCACGTAAGTAATAGTCCTTCCTACCATTATTCCTACCAAAGTGGACCACCTCGCACTTGCCAACATTAAATTCCATTTGCCATTTCCTGGCCCATTCGCCCAGCCTATCTAGATCCTTCTGCAGACTCTCCACACCCTCCGCACAATTTGCCTTTCCCCCAATCTTGGTGTCATCAGCAAATTTCGACACCCTGCACTCGGTTCCCTCCTCCAGATCATCTATATAAATGGTAAATAGCTGAGGCCCCAGCACCGACCCCTGGGGCACCCCACTAGTCACCAACCGCCAATCCGAATAGCACCCATTGACCCCCACTCTCTGCCTCCTATTTGACAACCAATCCTCTATCCACGCTAACACCCTACCCCCAACTCCATGTCCCCTGACCTTCTGCAATAACCTCTTGTGAGGTACCTTGTCAAACGCCTTCTGAAAATCCAGAAAGACCACATCCACCGGCTCTCCTCTATCCACTGCCCTAGACACATCCTCATAGAACTCCAGTAAATTTGTCAGACACGACTTCCCTTTAATGAAACCGTGTTGCGTCCGCCCTATCAAGCAATTCCCTTCAAGATGCCTCGCAATTTCCTCCTTAATGACGGATTCTAACATTTTACCTACCACAGACGTTAAACTAACCGGCCTATAATTCCCCGCCTTTTGCCTGGCACCCTTCTTAAACAACGGCGTAACATTAGCCGTTTTCCAATCTTCCGGCACTTCCCCGGAATCCAGCGATGTCTGGAAAATAACCACCAAGGCATCCACTATCACCTCCGCCATTTCTTTCAGAACCCTCGGATGCATTCCATCCGGTCCTGGGGACTTGTCCACAATCAGCCCCTCCAGTCTGTCGAGCACCACCTCTCTAGTAACAGTAATGTCATTAAGACCCTCCATTCCTACCACCTTTCCATCGCTAACACCCGGCAAATTATTCACGTCCTCCTCCGTGAAGACAGAAACAAAAAAGTTATTCAAGACCTTAGCCATATCCCCATCCCCTACCACTAGCTCCCCTTTCTCATCCTCTAAAGGACCAACGTTCACCCTAGCCAGCCTCTTCCTTTTTATATATGGACTTATATATGGACTTTTTGAATGGACTTATTTTGCATTAAATTGATCATAGAATCAGGGAACCCTACAGTGCAGAAAGAGGCCCTTCGGCCCATCGAGTCTGCACCGAACACAATCCCACCCAGGCCCTACCCCCATATCCCTACATATTTTACCCACTAATCCCTCTAACCTCTGCATCCCTGGACACTCAGGGGCAATTTCTTAGCATGGCCAATCAACCTAACCCGCACATCTTTGGACTGTGGGAGGAAACCACAGTACCCAGAGGAAACCCACACAGACACAAGGAGAACATGCAAACTCCACACAGACAGTGACCCGAGCCGGGAATCGAACCCTGGTCGCTGGAGCTGTGAAGCAGCCGTGCTAACCCACTGTGGTACTGCACCGTCCATGGCACAATCTTTCGCTCTATTCTCAAGATGGACCAAATGGCCTCTATTTGTGTTGTACTGCGCCAACCTACAATTAGGCTGTGGCCAAATTGCCATTCAAGTTTAATTTACTGCCACTCTTGAGCATGTCACAGCCATTAGATCTTTATGTGTGTGCACTGGAACCACTAAACGTGAATCCTGCTGAGCCGAATGGGGTGATCAGTGCTCCAGTACGAGGGACATTCAATGAGAAACATGCCATGGGGATCCTTAAGAGCCCACAGATTTCATTCCCACTCACACTCAGCGCCATGTAGTGAATGGACAGCAAAATAAATAGGCACTGTCACGGAGGGGGAAAATAGAGAAAGAGAGCTGGCAGAATACTTACGAATAAGACACATTTGATCATATTTGTAGCTCCACATGCAATCTGCCCCCAAAAAAAAGAAAAGCAGGATAATTATTCAACAATTAACGGTTTTGCTTGATTACACTATTGTTCACTAAGCAGAAAATTGACAGCATACACATCACAATATTCATCAGAGAGCAAGGGACAGCTTGATGAAGTATCTCACTCCTTCAGCGAGGTATTGAGCTCACCAGCTGTGGTAGAAGCTCTGAATAACACCGCGCGCCCTGTTAATTACCCATGCTTTTCTGATAAAACAAAATTATACAATTAGCAAGGATGCGTATTCATGCTGCGCTGTGTACTGAGTAATATGACTTTGTTGTTTCCTGAAAAACCCAACACGCTTCCACATAGTTGAGGGCTTTGTACAGCGATACGGCTGCCACAGGATTACCAGATGTTGCCTTCGTACGCGTGGCAGGCTCGAGCTAAAAAGCAGCTTTCCCTTTTGCTGGAATCAAAGCTGGAACTTGAGGCTCCAGGGGTTGAGTTTACTCCTCACCCACCCCACCACCTTCTGAGCAACACCCACCCCCTCCCCCCGCCATGGCCTCACGTCAGGAGCAAACAAGCGAGCAACACGGCTCGAATCATCCAGTGCCAAAGGAGGCCGTTCAGCCCTTCGAGTCTGCACCAACTCCCCGGCGGAGCTTCTTCCCCAGGCCCACCACCCCACCCAATCCCTGTGGGACTTAGCTCGCCAATCCACCTACCCTACATACCTTCGGACACAACGGAGGGGTTTAACGACCTTGGAGCGAGGTCAATGTACATTTCCGCTGTCTGCCCCTCGCCCGCTCTGATTCCGTGACGGATGAGACAGCAGGATTCCGGCAGATGGGGCAATTTAGCATGGCCAATCAACATGACCCGCACATCTTTGGAGCGTGGAAGGAAACTGGAGCACCCAGAGGAAACCCAGGCTTGGAGGGCCAAAGGGCCTGTTGCTGTGCTGTAACTTTCTTTGATCACGCAGACGCGGGATGAACGTGCAAACACCACACAGACAGTCACCCAAGGTTGGAATTGAACCAAGGATCCCTGGCGCTGTGAGGTAGCAGTGCGAACCACTGCGCCACCGTGTAGCATTGCGTCTCTTGGTCCTGATTTTGAATTCTATCCTCAAGCTTCTGTCACAACGATAAGCGGGTTTCAACAGGAGGTCAGGAGAGAAAAACGAAACCGTAAATGCTCCAGCATCGATTATGCTTTGGCACCTCGGGAAGATGGATGGACTTTTAATGAGTTTGGTCCACATCTTGGAAACTGTCAAGTGATGAACCAATCTGCTGATGAAAGTGGTGCTAAAACGCTGACCACTGAATGGATAGATTCTTGTTTAATGGCTTCGATCCAACCCAGCTATTCATTACGGTTCTTGTGAAATAAAATTATAGGTTTCCCTTCTCTCTGTGCCATTCTGTTTGCCCTCTCCATGTCACTTGACGTCCAAATTGTTTTGCTTATTTTTTTGACCGTGTGACAGCTGATATCATGCAAGTCTCCTCCACATGACAGTTTATCCACTTCTGGGACCCCTTTTTAATATTTCCATCAATACACACTGGTCTGGCTTATCTAATGGTCTCAGTTCACTCAATTAAATTGCACTTTAGGCAGAAGAAAAATAATTTGTTCAGTGAAAGGTACAACCGTGGAGGAATGAGAAAGTCATCTTTATGTAAAAGGTTTTATACATGAGATAAAGCAGACAATGGCCAAGGGAGTGCCAGAGCAGTGGGATCTGGGGTTATACATGCACACATCATCAAAAGGTAGAGAAACAGGATGATAAATCTTTCAGGATCTTGCAGAGGCAGAGAGAACAAAAGCAAGAAGCCTGTGATGAATCTTTCTAAGACTCTGGTTCCGTTTCACCCAGCACTGAGCACCTCGATTTTAGATCACATGCGAAAGAGAGGGTGCAGTAATGATTTATAAAAGGTTGTTCCACGGGGTGAAGGATCGATTGAAGAAGCCAGCACAATTCTCCTCGCAGAAGGGAGGGTCGAGAGCAGATTTCACAGAGGTGCGCAACATCACGAGGGGTCTGGTCAGAGCAGATGGGGTGGTGGGTGGGGAGAGATGGGCCCAGGGGACTGTTCCCACTGGAGGGAAGGGTGGAGAACCAGAGGAAACCTGATTGTCTTTGGATTTGATTTTTTATTGTCACGTGTATTAACATATAGTGAAAAGTATTGTTTCTTGCACGCTATACAAAGCATACCGTGCATAGAGAAGGAAATGAGCGAGTGCAGAATGTACTATTCTAGTCATAGCTAGGGTGTAGAGGAAGATCAGCATGGTGCAAGGTACGTCCCTTCAGAAGTCTGACAGCAGTCGGGAAGAAACTGTTGAGTCAGTTGGTACGTGACCTCAGACTTTTGTATCTTTTTCCCTGACAGAAGAAGGTGGAAGACAGAATGTCCAGGGTATGTAGGGTCCTTAATTATGCTGGCTGCTTTGCCGAGGCAGTTGGAACATTGTGGACAGGGTCAATGGATGGGAGGCTGGTTTGCGTGATGGATTGGGCTACATTCAGGACCTTTTGTAGTTCATAACAAGCTATGGACTCACAAGGATGGGCTCCTGCCGACTGAGCTTTGGAATCCACCACCTGAGTGTTGGGGAGGCAGCTTCAAAGCATGCATTCAAAGGGAAGTGGATCATGACCTGCAGAGAAAATGTGTGCAGGGAAGGGCCGGGTGAGTGGAACGACTGGATGCCCTTTCAGAGACGTGACATCTGGCCTCCTCCTATGCCGCAACCACTCTACACTCCTATCTCCAACACGATAGACATTAAGCACGTTGCTGACAGCCTACGATCTGAGTTAACTGAGGAGCCACAGTGATGATGAGTTAACTTGACAACAATCACTGAAACACACAAGTCTGTCTGCAGCAAATGAGGCCTTCCGGGATGTACTGCTGAGGTGGTGAATGTGTGTGGAATAATGATATTGCTTAAAACATGCATGAGCCAAATCAGTGCCCGTGATATAATCACCATCAGCAGAATCAGAGCATCTTCAATCATCTCAAATTACAAAATATTTTATGATCAGACGACCGACCACTGAGATTTTACACAAACGCTTCAAAGTTAACTATGCAGGCCTGGGTGCCTGCAGTAATTGGGAAGATTGGCGACCACCGGTTTGGATACAAACTTTAACAGTTTGTTTACTAGCAGATAAACACAGAAGGCTTTGGCAATGCGAATGCTGCCAGCTGTCAGATCTGCTCTGGCTTCGACACCAGGATCCCTGTGCCCATTCCCCATTGGGCGATCGGTCACATGACCCTCTTGGTGTCTACCCCTTAAAAGGGCCAGTGACTCCATGTGCCAATCTTCCGTTTCAGAACTAAATTCCCACCCTGATCGGAGTGAAAATTAAGGAGCAATTAAATTGCACTTTCGGCAGAAGAAAAATAATTTGTTCAGTGAAAGGTACAACCATGGCGGAATGAGAAAGTCATCTTTCTGTACAAGGCTTTATACACGAGGTAAAGAGGACAATGGCCAAGGGAGTGCCAGAGCAGAGGGATCTGGGGTGAAACATGCACACACCATCAAAAAGGTGGAGAAACAGGATGATAAATCTTTCAGGATCTTGGAGAGGCAGTGAGAACAAACGAGGATGAAGTAGAAAAGGTTGACAGCTTCAAGTTCTTAGATCAAGCTTCAAGATCACCAACAACCTGTCCTGGTCCCCCCATGCTGACACTATAGTTCAGAATCATCGAAAGGAAAACAGGTCAGGAATTGTGCCTTTCACAAAAATCAGCAAGGGACTCAACCAGAACCATTCACTGTTTCACTTGTGGCATTCATTACCGAGGGAGTGCCACACTGTCAAAGGCAATGGCTAGTATTTTACCGCCTTGCTCAGGCGTAGCCCGTCAAATCCCGCTCCAAAGCCCATGTAGTATTCCGTTCTGTGAGCCGTGCCCTCCCTGAGCCTGGAGCAGGTGTGGCAGTAAAATTCCGACTAGCGTCATTCAGGTGAGACATGAAATCAACACCAAGTCTGGTGGGTGCCAAGCAGCTGACAGCACTATCCACCAGAAATGTGGGTGCATTATCCCTCTGCCGGGATGACACAGCAGGATAGGGATTGGTTGGAGACTTGGGCGGAGAGCTAGCAGATAGAATTTAATCCGGATTAATTAGAGGTTGGAACATTCATTAAAGATAGGAAATATACAGTAAACGGCGGAACCCTTTAGCGTATTGATAGGCAGAGGGATCTGGGTGTACGGGTACGCAGGTCAACAAAAGTGGCAATGCAGGTGAAGAAGATGCTTGCCTTCATCAGCCGGGGCATTGAGTTTTAAAATTGGCAAGTCATGGTGCAGCTTTATAGAACCTTAGTCAGGCTGCACTTGGAATACAGTATTCAATTCTGGTTGCTACACTACCAGAAGGATGTGGAGACTTTGGAGAGGGTACAGAATGGATTTACCAGGATGTTACCTGGTATGGAGGGCATTAGCTATGAGGAGAGGTTGGAGAAACTTGGTTTGATCTCACTGGAACTATGAATATTGAGGGGAGACCTGCTAGAAGTCGACAAGATTATGAGGGGCATGGACAGAGTGGATAGTCAGAAGTCATTTTGACCGGAGTGGGAAGAGTCAATTAGTTGGGGGCAGAGGTTTGAAGTGCAAGGAGCAAAGTTTGAAAGAAATGAACGAGGCAGATTTTTTCTTTCCTTCCACAGAGGATTGTGGGTGCCTGAAACTTGCTGCTGGGGGAAGTAGTGGAAGCAGGTATGCTAGTGAGTTTTCAGGGGTGTCTGGACAAATACATGAATAGGATGGGAATAGAGGGATATGGTCCCCAGCTGAGTAAGGGTTTTAATTCAGTCGGGCAGCATGGTCAGTGCAGGGTTGGAGGGCTGAAGGGCCTGTTCCTGTGCTGTAGTTTTCTTTAATTTTTGTTTGTTGCTCAGTCATTGACCTCACTTGCTATCTCTGGGAGCCTCATGCTAACTGACTTTTGTGTACATTGTACCGGTGACTGTGGTCCTGCAGAATAATTCCAGCATGTGTTTTCATTTCAGATTTTCTGCATCTGAGGAATTTTGTTTTGATATTTGGTGAAAATCAGAAGCTGAGGGAAGCAGGCAAAACCTTTCCACCAACTGGGCTTCCCTTGCAAGGTGAATTTGCCCACTGTGGTTTTATCAAACCCAGATAGGAGAATCTGGTGAACTGGTGTGGTGACAATAATCTCTCCCTCAATGTCAACACAACAAAGGAGATTGTCATTGACTTCAGCAAGCGTAAGGGAGATCATGCCCCTGTCTACATCAATAGGAACAAAGGAGGAAGGGTCAACAGCTTCAAGTTTTTAGGTTTCCAGATCACCAACAACCTGGCCTGGTTCCCCCCCACCATGCCGACACGAAAATTAGCAAAGCCCACCAACACCTCTACTTTCACAGAAAACTAAAGAATGTTGGCATGTCAGATACAACTCTCACCAACTTTTCCAGATGCACCATAGAAAGCATTCTTTCTGGTTGTATCCCAGCTTGGGATGGGCTCCTGCTCTGCCCAAGACTGCAACATATACAAAGGGTCGTGAACGTAGCCCAATCCATTACGCAAATCAGCCTCCCATCCATTGACTCTCTACACTTCCCACTGCCTCAGCAAAGCAGCCAGCATAACTAAGGGCGCCACGCACCCCGCACATTCCTGAAGGAAGAAGGTGGAAGAGAGAAAGATACAAAACCCTGCGGTCACGTACTCACCGACTTGTGAATAGCTTCTTCCCTGCTGCTGTCAGACTTTTAAATGGACCTTTTTTGCACGAAGTCGATCTTTCTCTACACCCTAGCTGTGACTATAACACTACTTTCTGCAGTCACGCCTTTTCTTCTATGAACGGTATGCTTTGCCTGTATAGCTTGTAAGAAACAATACTGTGTCATAATAATACATGTGACAATAACAAATCAAATCAAAATCCTCAGCACTGGGGGAGATGGTGGTGCAGTGGCTGTGTCACTAGATTAGTAGTTGAGTAGCTGTGCCCAGGTCTGGGGACATTGGGTTCAAATCGCACCATGGCAGCTGACAGTCAACTCGGACCCCCTTCACTGTGGCTGATACTAAATCCTGGAACTCATTCCACAACAGCCTTGCGGCTGTACTTGCTCCAGGGGGATGACATGAAAAAGAATGGACCAATTACTATGTGTGACTTTAATCTTCATGTTGATTGGGTTAATCAAGTTGAAAAGGGTAACCATGACAACCAAATCGTACAGTGTATTCGGGATAGTTTCATTGACCATGGAGCCAACCAAGGTTATCTTCGACCTGGCAATGGGGTCATGAGGCAGCTTCACAAAGTGACCTCAGAGACAAAGATCCCCAAGGAATTAGTGATCACAACATGATAGAATTTAATCTTCCGTTTGTAGAGTGAGAAACCTGGGTGTCGGAAAGGGCTGTGTGTAACTTAAATGAAGAGAATTACAACGAAATGAGTGCAGAGCGAGCTCAAGCGATAGATTAGCAGGAGAGACACTAAGTTAAGCAGTGGCAAGCATTTCAGGAGGTAGCTCATGACTCGCAACAAAAATACATCCCAATAAAAAGGAAAGATTGCTAGACTGGCTGACTAAGGAAATTAAGGAGAGTTTTAAGTTGGAAGAAAACGTTGAGGCAAAATTCAATGATAGCCCTAAAGACTGGGGTAAATTCAGAACCCAGGCAAAGGATGACTAAACAGATAATGAAGAGAGAAAGTAAACCAGGAGGGCAAACTCGTGAGGAATATGAAAACTGACAAAAAGAGCTTCTTTACACCATTAGACATAGGAGTAGAATTAGGCCACTCGGCCCGTCGAGTCTGCTCCACCATGGCTGATATTTTTCCTCATCCCCATAACCTTAACCCCCTCGTTCATCGAGAACCTACTTAAAATATATACAAAGTCAAAGGGAGGTCAAAGCAAACAGACACCTCAGCAAATGAATCTGGAAGAGACTGTTGAGGGGAACAAGGGAATGGCAGAGGAGTTAAACTGATACTTTACATCAATCGTTTCAGTGAAAGATCCTTCGAACATCCCATTGATACTAAACAATACAGAGAAGGAATTAAGTGCCTTCAGTGGACTATTAGACAAACTAATGACACTAAAGGCAGATAATTCCCTTGCTGTGATGGCATGTACCCTAGGATCCTCAAGGAAGTAGCTCCAGAGATGTGAGATGTATTGGTTGTAATATTCCAAAAATCCTTGGACTCTGGAGAAGTACTGGAGTATTTCAACACTGCCAATGTGATACCCTGATTCAAAAAGTGGGGACGGAGGCAGAACGCAAGTAACTAAGGGCTGAATTCCCTAACAACTATTGTTGGAACACATTGGAATCAATTATAAAGCAATTAAAAGCACACATTTGGAAAATCATAATGTCGTCATGCAGAGTCAGCATGGTTTCATGACAGAAATTGTGCCTGACTAATTTAGAGTTTTTCCAGCAAGTCTCAACCAGTCACGTGTTTGGACTTCCAGAAAGTGTTCGGCAAAGTACCTCACAAAAGGTTAAGTTAAGAGCCCATCGTGTTGGAGGTGGTATATTCGCATGGAGAGAGAACTGGGGATAAGGCATTCTTTTTTCAGGTTGGTGATCTGTAGCCAGTCAGGTTAAACAGGGATCAGTGCTGGGACTACAATGGTTTACAATCTATACCTTAGGTAATTGAAGGAAGTAAGAGGATATACTGTTACCAAATTCGTGGATGACACAAAAATAGGTGGAAATGCAAGTTGTCAGAGGGAGACAAACAGTTTACAGAGGTACTGATAGGTTAAAAAAGTAAGCAAAAAAAGAAAAGACTTGTGCATAGAACACAAGTTTGAATCAGGTGCAGCAAGTAACCAGGAAAACTGACGCAATTTTGACCCTTATTTCAAGGGGTTTGGAATATAGAAGTCGGGAAGTCTGGCTGCAACTTGGCATATTCTCTGTCTGCGTGGGTTTCCTCCAGGCACTCCGGTTCCCTCCCATAGTCCCAAGATGTGCGGGCTCGGTTGATTGGCCATGCTAGAGGGATTAGTGGGTAAATATATTGGGAAAGGGATTGGGTGGGATTGTGGTTGGTGCAGACCAAACGGCCTGTTTGTGCACTGCAGGATTCTATGATTCTCACTGTACAAGGTAATGGTGAGACCACACCTGGAGTACTGTGAGCAGTTTTGATACCCTTATTTCAGGGAATATGTTTCATTGGAGGCATTTACCATCATAGAATTCTGTTCCCGTGCCTATTTCTTACTATCTTATATTGAAGAAGGCAGCTCACCACCACCACCTTCTCAAGAGGCAATTAGGGATGAGCAATAAATGCTGGTCTGGCCAGTGACACCCATATCCTGTGAAAGACTCCAAAAGAACTTGCTTTTTGAAACAATTGTCCTTCTGGACCCTTTTGGATCTCTCCCCTCTCACCTTAAACCTATGCCCTCTAGTTTTAGACTCCCCTACTTTAGGGTAAAGATATTGACTATCCAGCTGATCTGTGCCCCTCATTATTTTATAGACCTCTATAAGATCACCCCTCAGCCTCCTACGCTCCAGAGAAACAAAGTCCCAGTCTATCCAGCCTCTCCTTATAACTCAAACCATCCAGTCTGGTAGCATCCTAGTAAATCTCTTCTGTAATCTCTCCTTTAATAATATCCTTTCTGTAATAGGGTGACCAGAACTATACACAATATTCAAGTGCAGCCTTACCAATGTCTTGTAAACTTCAACAAGACCTCCCAACTCCTGTATTCAATGTTCTGACTGATGAAACCAAGCATGCCGAATGCGTTCTTCACCACTCTGTTCACCTGTGACTCCACTTTCAAAAGCAGCTATGAACATGTACCACTCGATCTCATTGTTCTGTAACTCACCCCAGCGTCCCCCCATTAAGTACTGCCCTGGTTCAATCCACCGAAATGCATCACCTTGCATTTATCTAAATTAAACTCCATCTGCCATCTGTCAGCCCACGGGCCCAATTGATCAAGATTCCATTGCAATCCAACAACCTTCTTCACTGTCCACATGAACATCCAAGTGAGGAACCAGGATTGGGCCATTCAGCCCATCAGCCAGGAACCATTGGTGGTGGTTTAGCAGACAAGTCTGGCAGAATTCAACAGAAGTCTATGAAAGGAGATAATGTTTTATTTCGGCAGGGGTGATGGATGAGTTAATCTTCACGTGACTTGATCTCTGTTGGAGCATGCATATCAAGAAAAACTGCACCAGCACTTCCAGGATTTCATACCACTATTTGTCTTGTGAAACATCTTTGCTTTATTGTTTAATGATCAAATTAAATGCTAGCCTTCTGTGCAAATCATGGCAGCGAATGCAGTGCAAGAGCTCAAGCCATAAATTAACTGGTAATTACTTTTGTAGATCTTCTGGGCTATGTTTAAAGTTAGTGTAGTGTGTCTTCAATATACATCTCTTTTGAGAGATAGAGTAACTGGCATTCTGCTGGTATTGATCAATTCCAAGAGCCATAATGGCAAGTCTTTTGGGTGCACACTGTCATGTTCCTTAAGCATGGAGAGAAAGCAAAGAAGGAGACAAGAGGAGAACTTAACTCAGGCTGAAACCAACCAATAGGTTGACAGCCTGACAAATTCCACATCTTTCTGGAACTGACTGACCTGCAGCCTGCAACGCTTGGAAAACAGCAACATTACACTGTCACAGAGCTGGTTTTACAATGACCACAGCCATGATGAGGAGATGCCAGCACTGGGTCAGGGTAGGCACAGTAAGAAGTCTCAACACCAGTTTTCAGAGTGCGACCCCTTCATCAGGTCAGTGAACCGGTACCTTGCCTGCTTTCTTGCATGTTTGTAGAAACTTGATACCTGTGTCAATATGTGCGATCTGCTTGGACATCCTTTCCACAAAGTTAGGACGTTCAAACAGACAAGCTTACGGAGGAGCAGGAATAGGCCATTCGGCCCCTGAGGGCTATTCCACAATGTGATGAGATCGGAGCTGATCTCACCAGTTACCTTAACTCCGCTTTCCAATCAATCCACTGTACCTTATGACTTCTTTGTCAATGAAGAATCTGTCTAACTCACCTTGAAAAGATTCCAGCGCTCACTGGATCCACCAACGACAGAGAATTCTCATTTGTCTCCAATGGGAGACCACTTATTTTTAAACTGTATTTCCTCCCAGATCAAGTCTCTCCCACAAGGGGAACATCCTCTCAGCATCCACTCTGTCAACTCACCTCAAAATTTTTTTTGTTTCAATAAGATCATCTCTTATTCTCTGAAACTCCAACCAAGTGCCACACCTACAGTCCTTGGTCAACAAGGATCAGCACAGCGTACTAGACAGAGCCAGTTTCTCATTAGAATGGGTTGAGTTTTGAGCCTATCCACTCAAAATTACTGACCTGGCGATCCAGTTGACCCTCTCGCGCCTGGTTTTACAACTCAGGCTGGGTACAACCTGTGCAGAGCAGAGTACTCCCGGAGCCTACAGTTGGGTACAACTCAGGTCTCACGTTTATAAGCGACAGGCCTTTTTATGACACTGACTGCCACAAACCAGCCAAGCTCAAACTGAGAATTTAAGTGAGTAGGTTCAGGGATACATTTTGGGGCAGGAGATGGTTGGGAGTCAGGAGGCAGGCCTGGGAGAAGTTGGGGTTTGGGGGGGGTGGGGGGGGGGGGGATGTTCTGAGTCAGGTCTGGTGAGGGAGGGTACTGAGTGAGCATTGGGTCATGTGGGGTGCAGCCCCATGGAGGGTCAGTTGAGTGTCTTTAAGACAGAGATAGACAGGTTCTTGATTCATAAAGAAGATCAGAGGTTATGGGGAAAAGGCAGGAGAATGGGGATGAGAAAAATATCAGCCATGATTGAACAGCGGAGCAGATTTGATGGGCCGAGTGGCCTTATTCTGCTCCTGAGTCTTATGGTTAGGGGTTAGTCACCCCAGGTGGGGTTTTGGGGTGGGGGGCTGAGGATAGTCCCCTGGGGGTCAGGGTATGGCGCTAGTTTTGTGGGGGTTGGGAGATTTGGAGAAGTGGGGGATGATAAAATGGTGAACCAGGCTGTTGCCTGGATTGGAAGGTATGAGCTTTGTGAAGAGACTGGACAAACCTAGTCAAAGACTGAGGGGCAACCTATAGAATATTACAAAATGATGAGACATGGATAGAATGGATAGTTGGAGACTTTTTCCCAGGGTAGAACTGTCAATTACTCAGGGACATTGGTTTCGGGCAAAAGGGGGGAGTTTAAAAGGAGATGAGAGAGGCATGTTTCTTCCACAGAGGGTGGTAAGTGTCTGGAACGAGCTGCCGAAAGGAGATGGTGGAAGCAGATACAACGGCAATGTTCAAGAGGCAGCTTAACAGAGACATGAATAGGCAGGGAATAGAGGCATAGAGGTCAAAGGCCTTTTCATTAAAAAGGCATAAGGTCAGTGTAGGCTTGGTGGGCTGAAGGGCCTGTTCCTGTGCTGAACTGTGAGAGATCATAGAGTCACTGAGTTTTACAGCATAGAAACAGGCCCTTCGGCCCCACTTGTCCATGCTGCCTTTTTTAAGCCCATAAGCTAATCTCAACTGCCTGCATTTGGCCCATATCCCTCTACACCCAAGTTATCCATGTCACTGTCTAAATGTTTTTTAAAAGACAAAATTGTACCTGCCTCTACCACCACCTCTGGCAGCTTGTTGCAGACACTAAGCACCCTCTGTGTGACAAATTTTTTTGTTCAAAGTCTGAACCTCTTAACAATGCCTTAACAGCAACAACATAATGGACTGGGAGTTCTGTAGGGGTTCAGAGAAATGACGGAGGCACATGGGGGCAGGTCAGGTTGGGTGTGCAGAGGGTCTAATGGAGTGTCACTGGTGCGCAACTAGTCCTGTGGCTCTGTACAGTAGTTAGCTGACATCTAGAGGCAGTTTTAGTCCTCTTAACCTTTTCTGGAGTGGATAACTATTGATCTAAGACTGCCCTAATCAATTGAAGTTTGGGACATCATCTGATTTTACTGATGTACGTACAGGTGGTGGAGAGACATTATATAGAAATAATCAGACGGAAAATACTCCGGACGTTCCCCCCAGCTGAATTTTCCAGTCCCATCTGCAGCTCTGCGCTTTCACCGAACACAACCCCACCCAGGCCCTCTCCCCATGACCCCATACATTTACATGAGCTCATCCCCTTGACATTAAGGGGCATTTTAACACGACCAATCCACCGAACCGTCACATCTTTGGACTGTGGGAGGAAACCCACACAGACATGGGGGAGAACGTGCAAACCCCACACAGACAGTGACCCAAGCCGCAAATTGAAACCAGGTGCCTGGCGCTGTGAGGAAGCAGTGCTAACCGCTGTGCCATTGTGCTGCCCAATGGCAGTTTTGTGTTGAGCGATGTATGAACAAGGCTCAGTCTGAGCTGGGAGGGAAAAGCTTCTTTAAACTGGGATGTTTGATTGCACCTGAAGCTGCAAATCTATCCTTGTACAATCAGTTGGATTCGGACTGCCTCCAGCTCAGGAATCCATCAAACAAAGGCTTCTCTGCTTCCCAGCCATGGGCAGAATGTCACTCCCTCGACTTCTCTGAAAACAAATCAGTGCAAAATAAAACATCTTGAAGCAGATTTAAAAACACAATGCCTTCAGTCAGAAGAGACTTCCCCTGTGGTTCACCATTCAATCTCTTAACATGTTTTAGTCATGTCAGTCGTAGGCCTCCCTTCAATCATGGCTCTTGCTAAACAACGCGTATATGCAGCCAATTCCTGTTGTGCTCAACAATTTCCATGGCACGTCAGTTGCCCCAGATAAAGGAGAGTAAGATAGAACATAGAACATTACAGCACAGAACAGGCCCTTCGGCCCACGATGTTGCGCCGACCAGTTTTTTAAAAAAAAAACACTGACCCACTAATCTAAACCAATCCCTTTTTGTCCATAAACCTATCCACAGATCTCTTAAACGCCCCCAAACTAGGTGCATTTACAACCACAGCAGGCAGGGCATTCCAATCCCTCACCACCCTCTGGGTAAAGATGTCATGTCTACCTATCGAACACTGAGCTCCTTTACCCATAGATGGGAACCCGAGAATGCTTTAGAACCAAAACAAACAAATCCTTCTTGACCTCACGCTGCTGGCACTAAGAACGCAGCAATGGAGAAAGACCACGTGGATAACTTAGTGAAATGTTTTCAATTCCTTTCTTGGCAGTCATTTCACAAATCCAAGAACAGATCATGCCCTGTGACAGGTCATTGTGGTCAATACAAGCCTTGTGCACTGTGCTGGATGATTAAAGCGTTCCAAACCACATTGGTGGAATTGTCCAGCCACCCTGTGGTCAGTTTTCCTGCAGTGGCGGGGGGGACAGCTCACTATAATGTGGTCCTGTCCAAGGCGATGGTGATTTCCACTCCCTGCCCATGCCCAGAGACACAGTAAGAAGTCTCAGAACACCAGGCTCAAGTCCAACACGTTTATTTGGCAGCAAACGCCACTAGCTTTCAGAGGGCTGCTCCTTCACCTGTTGAAGAAGGAGCAGTGCTCAGAAAGCTTGTGCTAACAAATAACCTGTTGGACTTGAACCTGGTGTTGACAGACTACGTACTGTTCACCCCATCCCACATTGTGCCCAGAGAGCCAGACCTCAGAGGAAAGGAAAAGGGTTAACGTCGACAGACAATGATTAACACATGCCATCAACTTCCAACACGCAGGAGATCACTCTGAATTATCACAACAATGGAAGAACCGGCATTAAGACAGGCAGGCTCTATAGAAAGTCTAGGGAGGGTGTAGTCTTCTGTAAAACACCATCATCTTGGAGAAGGGGGGGGAATGATTAACACATCAGTGCAAATCAGTTGGGCAAATACAACACTTTGTAATTATAAATCGGGTAAAACAGAACTGTCCAGTGAATTAACAAAACTGTGGTGAACAATGCAGTCTGCATGATGAGATTAGAAGACCATCTTCGAGGAATTAATATGCAAGCCTTTGCGACTCAAAACAACGTATCAGCCGGTACCAATCTCCCAGGGGCAGAGGCAGGGCTCGTAGGCGACCTGGGATTTCAGACCAGAGTCCAGCTCTCCGTCATACATGTGGAATCAAACTTTTCTTCAAGTCTCCAAGGCTCGACTTGTTTTATTTCTCTCCGACAATCTCTTAGCAAGTCTACAGGGAACTGTCTTTGGGCAAACAACATCAAGATGATCAGTGCGAATGGTACAGGAATACCCTATCAAAGCACCTCATGCACTATTGCATTACAGTGAGTGTCCCTTGGCAACAGTGGATAACATTTTTGCTTTGACAAAGGGTCATCTGGATTCCAAATGTCAGCTCTTTTCTCTCCTTACAGATGTTACTAGACCTGCTGAGATTTTGCAGCATTCTCTCTTTTGGTCCCTTGGGAACACACTTGTTCACGGTGGGGTGAGCACTGAAATTTGGACAACTCTCTACGCCAAACACCAACATGCCCGGAGAAAGGCCAGAGGTGGTGCAGCTGCAGAAGGTACCACCTCTCCCCCACCCACTCAGATGCCCCCACCACCTCAGTACCTCCGTGAGCTGCCAGCTGTGGTGTCTCTGCCAAGCTCGTATCAAAGTCTTTCAGTCGTGAGAGAAGATAAGGAAGTCCCTAACAGCTCAGGCATGCTTGACAACTTGGAATTGAACATGAGGACAGACAGAGACAGGGAAGCAAAGGGCTGACTGGGTATCAAACTCCAGGACGTTCTTTTCTAACAGTACCATTGCACCAAGCCACTGGCCATATCATCTCCTACTCACTCAATTTATTCCATTTCATGTCCACCTACTAAATCTCTTGCCAAGTGCACTGTGGCATCAGTTTGAATGCCTTTGACATTCTATTCACATCGCACTCCTGTCTTGCTAGTTAAGTGTTACTGATTCAATTTTTCACTTCAGAATGGATGGGTAGGAAATAACTGAAGTTCTGAAATGGTCTGTGATAGGATCATAACTTCATCGACCTGGTCCATTATAGCAAACAACCCGGTGAATTTCTCAGTGTGGATTTGCATGTCCAACAAAATGGGTTTAACCATTTAACAACAGCACTCATTTCACTCGACCAAAGATTGAATTAGCCTCTGCACAAAGCCTGCTCAATGCGCCTCACACAGGCCTAGATTTCTGCTGCAGAGGGATATCACCATATTGGCAGAGGTTTCCCTCACTGCCTCGATTGGCTAATCTCAGCTTTGAGGAAGAGAGCAGATGGCTACTTCCTGATCTCGAAAAGATTGTCCACTTGGTGTTTGGCACGAACGCTTGAACATGCAATGACCAGAATGTGTGCTGTTTGGAGTCATGACAAAAAGCAAACCTCTCCCATCCAGGAGTCCACCATGAATTGATAATTTGTAGACATTACACACTGCATTCTGTGGTCTTAATTCCTTGTCTATCTGAATCCTCAGTGACTGAATCTGTGTTGGGTTAGATTCCTCATCTTTACTCATGCCTCAATCATTCTGCACTGTTTGCCAAACTTTCAATCAACTTTTTGCCTCACCACAGTACAATACTTTCATTATTCATGTGTTGTGTTGCTCCTGCACAATGTACAATTCTATCCACTGCTCACAAATACATTATTTTTTTTTCAATTGTTTAATGTGATATGGGCGATGCTGGCCAGGACAGCATTTGTTGCCCATCTGTAATTGCCCTTGAGAAGATGGTCGTGAGATGTTTCCTTGAGCCAGTGCTGTCTAAGGAGCCTTGGTGAGTTCTTGCTGAGCATCTTGTAGATGGTACACATGGCTGCTACTGTGTGTGGGTGGTGGAGGGAGTGAAAGGGGCCAAATCAAATGGGTCTGCTTTGTCCGGGATGGTGTTGAGTTTCATGAGTGTCATTGGAGTTGCACCCACCCAGTCAAGTGGGGAGTATTCATCACACTCCTGGTGTGCCTTGTAGATGGTGGACAAGCTTTGGGAGTCAGGAGATAAATTACTCACCACAGGATTCCCAAACTGTGATCTGTTCTTGTCGTCTCCCATCCACAGACTCTGTCCACACCTCCTGCTGACTCAGCAAAGCAGCCAGCATAATTTGAAGGACCCCACGCACTCTGGTCCTTCTGTTTCACCTTCTGTCGGGAAAAGGATATCCAAGTCTGGGGCACAGCCTCAAGATAAAGGGGGGGTTGGTTTAGAACGGAGTTGAGGAGGAACTTCTTCACTCAAAGGGTGGTGAATCTCTGGAATTCTCTGCCCGTTGAGGTGGTGGAGGCTGCCTCGCTAAATATTTTTAAGACGTGGGTTGATGGGTTTTTGGTAAGTGAGGAGATTAAGGGTTATGGGGAGAGGGCGGGAATGTGGAACTGAGCCACGACAGATCAGCCATGATCTTATTGAATGGCGGGGCAGGCTTGAAGGGCTAGATGGCCTACTCCTGCTCCTATTTCTTATGTTCTTATGTCACGTACCAACAGATTCAACAACAGCTTCTTCCCTGCTGCTGTCAAACTTTTGAATGGACTTACCTTGCATTAAGTTGATCTTTCTCGACACCCTAGCTATGACTGTAGCACTGCACTCTTTCCCTTCTCTATAAACAGTCTGCTTTGTCTGTATAATGTGCAAGAAACAATACTTTTCACTGTATGTGAAACAACTGGCAATAATAAATCAAATCAAAGCATTAATATGGCCAGTTAAGTTTCTAGCCAATGGTAACCCTCAGCTTATTGATAGTGGGAGAATTCAATGCTGGTAAATGCCATGGAACGTCAATGATTAGATTCTCAGTTGTTAAATGTATTATTGCCTGGTACATGTGTGGCAATGTTAGTTGCCACTTGTCAGCCCAAGCCTGGATATTGTCCAGAGCTTGCTGCATTTGAACATGGACTGCTTCTGTATCTGAGTTGCGAATGGTGCTGCACATTGTTGGCTCATGATTGCACATCCCCACTCTGACCTTACGGTGGAGGGAAGGTCATTGATGAAGCAGCTGAAGATGGTTGGGTCTCGAATACTGTCACCAACAGATCCCTCAACTGTGTAACGCTCAGCATAAAACCACCCACAACCCGCTTCTATGAAGCACTCTGTGACAAGGACTACATTTTTCCAGTTTACACAGAGTCCTCAGTGAAGTGCAGACATTTCAAACATTGGTAAATGCCCCAGATGCTGGAAATCTGAAGAGAAAGATACGAAGTGTTGCAAATCCTCTGCTGTCGGGCAACATCTGCAGGGAGAGAAACAGAGTTAACGTTTCAATCCAACGTGACTCTGATATAGGGCTGGAAACCTCAGTACACCTCTGAAGAAACTTTCAATTTGAAACCTTGACGCTGCCAACTCCTGGGGACTTACAGCTCTTGCTGCTTCTATTATTTTCAAATGGCAAGTCCACCAACATCTTGTCCAGAGAGTGTACAATGGAAAACTGAGATATTTGGGAAACTTATAACAGTACATCGTTAGAGGGATTGAACAAGAAAACAGGATGTGGTGGCATGGTATTATCGCCACTGAACTCGTAACCCCAAGCCTCAGGCTCTGGGACCCAGGTTCAAATCCCACTGTGGCCTCTCAGGAGCCATCTGACCCATGTAACTATCTAAACGCTTTTCAAAAGACAGAATTGTACCCGCCTCGACTACTACCTCCGGCAGCTTGTTCCAGACACACCACCCTGTGTGAAAAAAACTGGACACTCTTCTATCTCTCCCCTCCCACCTAAGACCTGCGCCGTCTGGTTTTAGACTCCCCTACCTTTGGGAAAAGATCGTGACAATCTCACTGATCTGTGCCCCTCATTATTTTATAAACCTCTGTAAGATCACCCTTCAGCCTCCTGTGCTCCAGAGAAAAAAGTCCCAGTTGATCCAGCCTCTCCTTTTAACTCAAACCATTAAGTCCCAGTAGCATCCTGGTAAATCTGTTCTGCACTCTTTCTATAATAGGGTGACCAGAATTGTACCGCCTGACAACCAAAGGACAAGTACTCTCTCTGCAGCTTCATAGAAGCTTGACAGTCTGGAAGGAAACCATTTGGCACATTGAGTCTGTACTGACCCTCCAAGTGAACATCTCACCTAGACCCACCATCTCTCCCCACCCTACATTGTAACCCTGCGCATTTACTGTGGCCAATCTACCATTACTACCTTACGACGTTAAAGGGGCAATTTAGAACAGCCAATCCACCTGAACTGCACATCTATGGACAATGGGAGGAAAATGGGGTATCTGGAGGCATGCATGGGAAAAATGTTCAAACTCCAACCAGACAGTCAGCCAGGATCAGAATAGAACCTGGGCCCCTGGCACTGTGAGGCTGCAGTGCCATCCCTTGCCCTTAGCAGCAACAATTCAGAGACACAGACAGCTCGGCAAAGCGGAGGTGGGGAGCTGAACAAGGGGAAGCTGTGTCACGCCATGTTGAGCAGTTAGAATGTGTTGACTAATTCACAGTGGAGATTGTGCCAGGCTAATTCCCTCTCTTCAGCCCTAATCTCTTTCACACTGAGAAACCTTCCCTACTGGGAGCGTCAAGGTACTTGACAATCATTCACTGCACAGAAACATACTCTGAAATGATGCGTTCGGTTGATCTGGTGGTGCTGGAAAACCCTCATTCGTTCCAACCAGGAGCAGGACCCGAATTAACTTCATACTCAGTCATGGCTAGTATTTCCTTGAATATAACAGCCTGACATGCAAGATTTCTGCGTTTTTGCGCACTTCTCCACACAATGTTTTGTTCATTGTACAGGTTTGATAAAGATTTGTGTGTCAACATCGTCTTGTACAACCTCAGTGCTTAGAATGGAATCCCTACATTACATCAAGTGTCCTGGTCCCCACCTTGCGAACAGGATAGTTAACAAAGCCCACCAATGCCTCGACTTTCACAAAATACTCAGGAAATTTGGCATGTCAACTTTTACAGATTTACAGGGCAAATACCACACAGACAGTGACCCAAGCCAGGAATCAAACCCAGGTCCCTGGTGCTGTGAGGCGGCAGTGTCAAACACTGTACCACCATGCCACCCAAAGCACTTTTTGTTACGTAGTCACTGCTGTAATGCAGGAAGCAGCAGTCAATTTGTGCATAGCAAGCTCCCATGAGCAGCTCCAAGATTGCGATCAGATCATCTGTTTGAGGGACAAGTAAACATTAGCCCTGAGATGCTTAGGAGAACTCCTCTGCTCTCCTATCAAATGGGGTGATGGAATCTTTGACATTCCCACCAAAGAGAAGATCGGTTCAAAAGTTCAGAGATTCTATGAATCCCTGCAGTGCAGGAGGCTATTCGGCCCATCAACCTCACACTGACAGCAATCCTATCCACATATTTACCTTGCTAAAACCCTTGACACTAAGTGGCACTTAGCATGGCCAATCAACACAATCTGCACATCTTTGGAGTATGGGAGGAAACCAGACGAAACACATGCAGAATGTGCAAACGCCAAGCCAGCAATCGAACCTGGGTCCCTGGTGCTGTGTGGGGCAGCAGTGCTAACCACTGGACCGTGCCACGTCAAATTCATTCACTCAAAAGACAGATATGTGCTCCATGTAATAATGGATTAAATGAGGGAACTGAATGAATTATCTCCCAAATTTGAGATGACACAAAGTTGGGTGGGAGGATGAGCTGTGAGGAGGATGCACAGGTTCTTCAGTATGATTTGAACAGACTGAATGGGTGAGCAAATGAACGGCAGACTCGGTAATGATTTGGATGATGTGAGGTTAGCCACTTCAGCAGCAGAAGGGGGAAGACAGATTACCACCTAAATGGCCATAAATGAGCAGAGGGGAATGTGTAATCAGACCTGGGTGTCTTTGTACACCAGTCACTGAGGGTGAGCATGCAGGAGCAGCAGGCAGTAAGGCAACTCGAACATTATTCCTGGTCAGAGGATTGGAGTACAGGAGCAAGGATGTCTTGATGCAATTGTACAGAGCCTTGATGAGGCCACATCTGGAATATTGCTTGCAGTTTTAGGCTCCTTATCTGACAGAGGATCAGCACAGCGGCACAATGATTATCGCTGCTGCCTCAGTGCCTGGGACCAGGGTTCAATTCCCGACTTGGGTCACTCCCTGTCTGGAGTTTGCGTGTCTCTCTCCACGTCTGCGTTGGTTTCCTCCGGGTGCTCCAGTTTCCTCCCACACTCTGAAAGACGTGCTGGTTAGATGCATTGACCTGAACAGTGCGCTGGATTGTGGCGACTAGGGGAATTTCACGTTTACACTGCAATGAAGTTACTGTAAGCCTTACTTGTGACTAATCAATAAACTTTACTTCTGTAGGCAGTGCGGAGAAGGGTTACTTGAATGATTCCTGGGATGGCAGGACTTATTGACAGGGAGAGAGATTGAGTTGGTTGGGATTGATTTCTGTGATCCTACCTTCCTCCAATATCCTTTAATCCCGATCAAACTTCTCAATTTCTCAAGAAATTTCTCCTTATCTGTCCCAAATGGTTTACTCCTTGCCCTTAGACTATGATGTCACTCAACAACACTCCAAAAGCTCAAGCTACCAAATAAACCAGTTAGACTTGAACCTGGTGTTGAGAGACGACTTACTGCCTTTGGACAATGACGGGGGGGATCGAATCAGTTTGGGTTGTATTTGCTGCAATTCAGGAGAACCTCAGAGCAACTGATAAGATTTAGCACTGACTCAGCAGGGTAGGTGCAGGAAGGATGATCCCAATGGTGGGGCAGTCCACGGCCAGGACCGAATTGAGAAGGAATTCCTTCGCCCAGAGTGGTCAACCCAAGGAGTCCACCACCACAGGAAGCAGCTGAGGCCCCAGCATTGCACGTTTTCAAGAAAGAAATGGATTTATAGGCCTTGGGGGCAAAGGGGATCAAAAGGATATGGGAGGGAGGCAGGACTGGGCCATTTAGTTGGAAAATAAGCTGCAATCATGCATGGCAGAGCAGTGTTGAAGGGCCAAGTGACATTCTGTTTGCTATGTTCCTTCGTCCAAAACGAGATTCTTTAAGATTACCGGGATTCAGAATGTTCAGGATGCAGTGACGGCCCCCCTGCAATCTCCAGCATTGTGAACCTGCTGTACCTTGTCAGGTACACAAGCAGGGATAACTCTCCAGGGTGCAGGAAATTGTCACTATCAACCCTTCAAGTGGGGAAATGCAGGATATGATCCATTGCATTTTGCCATTTTCAATCGTGACCTCTGGGACAGGACAAGGTTTTACATATTGAATCTAAAACCGTGCAACAGGTTTGTTTACAAAGCGGAGTTGTCAAATATCACTGCAGTCACAAAACATCTGCATCATTACTTCTTGTCTCAGCTCTGAGTCCACACTCAGGCTTAACCAATCAAGCACAGTAAGCATAGATAGCAAAGTCACATTATTGAACACAGAATAACTGAATGCTTGTCTTGGTGATAACAGCTTAAGCTCAACGAACCAGCACATGACTGGGCATGGAAAGAGGACACTTGATCCACAAAGCCTGTGCTGGATCTTTGAAAGAATTTTGACAAATGTCTCAGGGAGCCCAAGTGGAAAGGAACACAAAACGTTATGTTTTTAGTCACAACTCTTCGATTAATGCTGCAATTAAGTTACTGTGAAATTCCCCTAGTCGCCACAGTCTGCTATCTCTTTGGGACAACGCACCCCAACCAGCACGTCTTTCGGACTATGGCAGGAAACCTGGGCACCCAAAAGGAAACCCACGCAGACACGTGGAGAATGTGCGAACTCCACAGACAGTGACCCAAGCCAGGAATCAAACCCGGGATCCCTGGCACTGTGAAACAACAGTGCTAACCACTGCACCACTGTGCTGCCTCTACAGAATCTGAAGTAAAATGACTACCATGATGTACACAAACTAGTCCCTGCTTGGAACTACAGTTCCACAGTCCAAACAAGAGGCTCAGGTACCGAGTTCCAGCCACTGCTGTTAGAGGGGAACTCACACTCAATAAGACCCATCAGGAGGTCAATCATTCCCCATGGACCTCTTTGGGTTACCACACTGCCCAGTTAATTCCACTGCCCTCCTAGCCTTTTCCTCTTGGTTCTGCTCAAGTTTTGTTTTCAACTTTTCATTTATCCAACCCCCTGTCAAAAGCTATGATCGAGTCTGAATCCATCAGTTTCGGGCAGCATGTTCCAGATCACAACAGCTCCACAGACTTGTTACAGGACTGAAGGATGCCATTTGGTCCATTGTGTCTGTATTAGAGTCAAAGAATCCTATTGTGCATAAGGAGGCCATTCACCCCATCGAGCCTGTGCTGACCACAATCCCACCCAAACCCTATCCCCCCCACAACCCCATGCATTTACTCCAGCTGGCCCCCCTGACACTAAGGTGCAACTTGGCACAGCCAAACCACCTAACCCACCCATCTTTTGGAGTGTGGGAGGAAGCCCACACAGGCACGAGGATGTCGTACAGGCTCCACACAGACAGTAATCCAAGCTGAGAAACGAACCCAGGATCTTTGGCACTGTGAAGCAGCAGTGCTCACCTCTGTGCCGGCCTCCCCAAGCTCTCCAAATGAGCATCCTGGCCCAACGGGTGGGAGGGGGAACAGACCGCCTGCATCTGATTTTGCTGATGTTTTGTGTTCAAACTGAATTGAAACTATATTAACTGTAACAGTAACTCATGATCCTTTTCTCCCCCCCCCACCGTGCTATCAATTGCATCGGTGAAACAGGGAACTGTTAATAGTGAGAAGCATGATTTCTCCTGTTGGGCTGAACACTCACTGTGTGCCTTGGACAATAAAAAGTCTGACAACACCAGGTTTAAGTCCAACTGATTTATTTGATAGTAAACTCACAAGCTTTCGGGGTTAGTCCCTTCGTCAGGTGAATGAGTGTTCTGGCCTCAGACAGAGCATATAAAGCACAGAGTTTACAGATTACTGATTAGAATACGAATCTTTACACCTAACCTGCTGTTCAAGTCTGAAAGTGGCCGACAGTGCGAGTGGAAGGAGCACTGATCACAGTTTAAAGAGATGTGTATTGTCTCCAGACAGCACAGTAAGTGAGGTTTTGCAAACCCAGGCAAGTCACGGGGGTTACAGATAGTGTGACATGAACCCAAGATCCTTGTTGAGACCGTCCTCCTGTGTGCGGAACTTGGCTATCAGTCTCTGCTACTATCCACATCATGCCTTGGACAATAACAGCAGTTAAGGCAAAAGGTGCACCATCTTCCCAGCAACGTTATCATGTTAAAATAAAAGTATTTGAATAAACTCCAGAAAAAAAAAATGACACAAGCTGTGAAATGCGCCACGAGTGTTTGGAAAGTAGGCAGATTCAGCCTGATCCATTAGTGTCAACATCAGGGATGGCTCATTCTTCATCAGGTGAATCCTTCAGGGACCCCTTGCTGCTAAAGACTGATTGTGTGGAGTGCACAGCCTCAAAGATGATCAGAAATAATATCCTGCATCCCCACTGCTCAACGCTCTCTCCTCTTTCTATTGGATTTCTGCGGCTGTGCTTGGAGTTATGAGCATATTTCGAACACTGCCAGACAGGAGGTTGTGTTGTGAAGGGAAATGGTAAATCGATATGAGGTTTGTGCTCACTGCAACAGGAGCCTAAGCAATGCCTGCTGATAATGTGTGTTGCAGTCAAGTGTTGGATCAAACAGTACATGGGGACCTGATAGACGGAGATAAATCGGCGCTGACTGTTTATAGAACCGAAAATGCTGTTTTTCGAAAAGAGATCAACAAAGACCAGGGGCACAGCAAGCGAGCACGCTTGTGTTTGAGCAGGTGGGCACGCTATCAAACAGACTGTGAACAACATAACCGGGGAAATAATGCAAGGGGTCATGTTACGCTGATTCAGTCAGTACCCGAGTCAGAAACTCCACAAGTGACTCCTTACTGGCTCATCCATCGCACAGGGAGGGTGAAAGAGGCTACTGGGAGGGACTAACACAGAGTTAGGTTGGCTTGTTGCCAGATCATAATCTCAATTTCTCTTCCTACCAATTCCCCAACAGGTTTGCTTCACCAAGGCAGAAATGGATTTTCCGCAATGCCTATCACTGGTGGTGTCAGCAAACTTGAAAATTGAATTGGAGGGGAATTTGGCCACACAGCCATAGGTGGATAAGGAGTACAGTCGGGGGCTGAGAACACAGCCTTGTGGGGCACTGGTGTTAATTGAGGATGATGATAGATTCAGTGATTAAAGCACCACTTTTGTGGCTACAGTGCTTCGGTCAACCCTACCAGTTCTGTGGCTGCCAGCCTGAGAAGAGCACTCACCTTAAACTCCCGCTCACACAAAGACAGAAACTGCTGGAAAATCTTAACAGGTCTGACAGCATCAGTAGGGAGAGGACAGGGCGAACGTTTCAAGTCTGGATGACCCTTCGTCAGAGCTCAGAGCAAAGGGAATCAGCAAAGATTTGTACTGTGACGGGTGGGAAGGGGAAAGCTCTAATCGGACAAAGGGAAAGTCAACGAGGATGAAGATGGCTGAGAAAGGTGTTAAAATTGTCCCGTTAAGTGATGAGAATGTACCAGCGGCAGGACAGAGGTACAGATGGTTAAGGCAGTTGAGAAAGTTGGGTGGTGGGGACAAGAAGCAGGAATGGAGAAGTGGAAAAATGGAAGAGAGAAAGAAGGATGATGAAAAAGGGATGAATGAGATGAAAAGCAACAGATGAAAGAAAATGAATGGAAATGGGGTAAAGGTGGAAGGGAGAGTTCATGCTCTGAAGTCGGACCCACAGGGACTTGCCAGCGTTGACTGGTTTTGTTTCAGATTCCTGCGTGCATGGTATTTTGCTTCGTAGTGTTTAACCTCTCACTGCTCCTTTGCCATTTAGCGAGTCTCCATTCACTCAATATTGGAGTTTGTACTCCACAAGGCCCAGGGGACTGACTACTGATGATCACCCAAGGCCCATCATCGCATGTCTGCTTCATAAAAATCAGCTTTCCCAAACAACCAGGCAGTTCCCTTGATAGTGAACTCCCATCACCCAATACAGTCTCAAAGAGAACGGTCTCTGTGACTCACACCGCAAAGGACGGAGATTGTCATCAACTTCAGGAAGCGTTAAGAAGATCGTGCCCCCTGTCTATATCAACAAGGCAGAAAGGGCCAAGAGCATCAAGCTGTTCACGACAACCTGTCCTGGCCACACCCCCCGCCTCCCCCATGCCAATACTGTAGTTAAGAAAGCCCACCAATGCTTCTACTTTCTCAGAAGACTAAGGCAATTTGGCAGGTCAGCTATGACTCGCTAACTTTTGCAGATGTAACATAGAAAGCATTCTTTTTGGTTGTATTACAGCTGGGTATGGCTCCTGCTTTGCCCTAAGCTCATGAATGTAGTTCAATCCATCACACAAACCAGCCTCCCATCCATTGACTGTCTACACTTCCCACTGCCTCAGGAAGGCAGCCAGCATAATTAAGGATTCCATGCATCCCAGATATTTTCTCTTCCATCTTATTCCATTGGGAAAAAGATACACAAGTCTGAGGCCATGTACCAACCAACTCAGGAAGTGTTTCTTCCTGCTACTATCAGACTTATATTAACTTAATCTTTCTCTGCACCCTAGCTATTACTGTAACATTACATTCTGGACTCTCTCCTTTCCTTCTCTATGAAGATGCTTTGTTTGTATAGCACACAACAATACTTTTCACTGAATGTTAATACATGTGACAATAATAAATCAAATAACTCAAGGATAACTCCAGCTTTTCTCTCTCCAGCAAGTCTAACACATGACTGGCTGATGTTACACCATCGACATGATACTATAGCATATCCCACACGATACATGAGAACTTGGGTTTTCCTGGGAAAGCAAACTACACTAGGTGGAACTCAGGGATGTTGAGGAAAGGCTACTTGCAACAATCCCACATTAATATCCCCCAGTGTGTAGTTGGGATGGGTGCTGCCTGCCCCTCCACTTCCCAATCCTGAGGGCAGGAGCAAAGAAAGGACTCATGCATCACCCCATTGCTCTGCGAATTCCTGGAGAATGGGGCTGCCAGTTTTGCAATTGGCCCCTGTATGTTATCCCACACTCAACCTTGATTTGGCTTTTATTTGGGAGTGGGAAGGATGCAATCATTCCAGCTCTACATTGATCCCTGTGGAACAGGAGGAGGAATTGGCAGTTTTGCAAAGGATTTGTGCCATTACCCCTGTCACAGGTCTTCAAGAAGATTGATGGGGAACAGGAAGGATTATCAGGTCAAAGTCTCGGATGGCCTCACCAATAAAATTCTCTAAATTGGCTTGAATACTTTGATAAAACTCAGCTGCTTTAAGTAGATAACAGATATCAAAGGAAAAAAGAGCAACAGAGACTCACAAATGAAATGTAGTTTATCCCTGTTAAGTTAAAAAAACGATTAGATTGATAACATCTTTTTGAAATCAAGCCTACGTTTCTGTGTCTCTGTTCAGACAAAGCATGTTTGTGAGAATTGAGCAGGGCTAATCAAACAGCCTTGTGAGATAAATGCTGCAAATTCATCAATGGGAAAGGAAGCCAAGGTATCCCATTGATGCTGCACCTCTTGCATCCTCCCGAAGATCTCACCAACAGCTCACCCATCAACTTCCAGTAACTTGCTCCTACCCATCATGTCTGGTGGAAGGTAAAGTTCAAAAGTGTCATGTTAATTTCTTGGTCACAAGGATATTAACACAATGAAGTCACTGTGAAACTCCCCCTAAAACAGATTAGAGTAGCTGGATGATTTGTCTTTGACTGGCGCAGAAGCGATGGGCCAAAGGGCCTTTTTCCATGCTGTAGACTCCATGAGAGATGACCTGGCAAAGGTATTTAAAATTCTGAACGCATTTGGTTGGGGAGAAAACGGGAGTCGAGAATATTCTGGCACCTGTTTGGGTCAATGCACCTAACCAGAGCATCTTTCAAACTGTGGGAGGAAACCCACGTAGACACGGAGAACGTGCCAACTCCCCGCAGACAGTGACCCAAGCCAGGGATCAACCCTGGGTCCGCTGCGCTGTGAGGCAGATGTGCTAACACAATCACTGCACCACCAGCTGAGGGGGAGGTGAGATGGATGGGGGTGGAGATAGTAACTGGGGAGGGGAAGGGGACAATGACCTGTGGCTTTATTCTTCTCATCGTCGGTGATGACGCTTTGAGGGAAGAGAATTAGACTGGAGTGACCAGAGGGACTGGAGATTGCCCACCATCCCAGGTTGCTCCATGGAATTTACCAGAAAAGTCCAGTGATGAATGGGCTATGAGTAATTTCTCAAGTGGAGCTCAGAGGCTCTGTTCCATTATGCCAAAATTTTGACTCCAGTGCAGACGGAGCTCGGGCATGAATGATGTCAACAACTGATGAGAGAGAAAAACTTCCAAACGCCAACTAGAGTGTGGTCAGAGTCTGGAACTCGCTGCCTCAGAGGGTGGTGCACAGGCAGAGAACCTCATGACATTTAAGACATACTTAGATGTACATTTGCAATGCCAAGGGCCAAATGGGATCAGACTAGTTGGATAGTTTGTCTTTGACCGGTGCAGACACGATGGGCTGAAGGGCCTTTCTGCATGCTGTAGACACTATGAAAAGCCTGAGGGGTGACCTGGTAGAGGTATTTAAAATTCTGAACACATTGGGGAGGGCAGAAAATGGTTGCACTTGGAGGCAGTCTAGAACTAAGAGCCATCAATTTGAAACAGTCACTGATAAACACAACAGGGAATTTAAAATAAACTTCTTTCCCCATGAAAGAGCAGTGTGAATATGGAACTCACTGCCACAGGGAACAGTCCAGGTGAATAGCGGTGATACATTTAAAGACATATGGAATAAACACATGGAGGAGAAAGTGTTGATGGGGTGAGAAGGTAAGGGACAGTTGGGTGAGATGTTCTGCTTCTGTTGTCAGCAGTGGTTCAGTCACTCGCGCTTGAGCCTCCAAAGTCATAAGTTGTGGATTCAAGTTCACTCTGGGATTTGAGCCAAATGTACTCAAAGGTGACACTGGAGTGAGCTCGATGCCATCCGTTTGGTTAACACGTTAAACTGTGACCATGCCTGCCTTCTTCAGTGGATCCCACGGTCACCACTTGGAAGGGTAGTGGAGTTTTCTCCCACATCCAGGACAAAATTTATCCCAAAAGATACTAAAGACCAGGAGACATAGCAGCACAATGAGGCCATTCAGCCCATTGAGTCTGCTCCTCCATTCAATCATGTCTGACATTTTTCTCATCCTCATTCTCCTGCCATTTCCCCCATAACCCCTCATCACCTGATTAATCAAGAATCCAACTCTGTCTTAAAGACAGTCAATGATGTGGCCTTGACAGCTTTCTGCGGCAAAGAGTTCCACAGATTTACCACTCTCTGGCTGAAGAGATTCCTCCTCATCTGTTTGAAAGGATCGTCCCTTCAGCCTGAGCTTGTGCCCTCTGGCTCTAGTTTTTCATCAAAGTGGAAACATCCTCTCTGCGTCCACTCTATCCAGGCCTCGCAGTATCCTCTAAGTTTTAATAAGGTCCCTCTGTCATCCTTCTAAACTTCAACAAGTACAGGCTCAGAGTCCTCAACTGTTCCTCATACACCTACCAATGCCCTACTTTCTCAGAAGAGTATCAAAATTTGGCATGTCAGCTACGACTCTCACCAACTTTTGCAGAAGCACCATAGAAAGCATTCTTTCTGGTTTTAAAACTTTGGTATGGGCTCCTGCTCTGCCCAAGACTGCAAGGTACTACACAAGGTTATGAATGTAGCCCACTCCATCACGCAAACCAGCCTCCCATCCATTGACTCTGTCTACATTTTAGTGCCCCAGCAAAGCAGCCAGCAGAATTCCACACACCAGACCATCTCTTCCACCTTCTTCCTTCAGGAAAAAGGAACACAAGCCTGAGGTCACGTACCAACCAACTCAAGAACAGCTTCTTCCCTGCTGCTGTCAGACTTTTGAATGGACCTACCTTGCGTTGAGTTGCTTTTTCTCTACACCCTCGCTATGACTCTAACACTACATTCTGGTCTCTCCTTTCCTTCTCTATGAAGAGTATGCTTTCTCTGCAGAGCACACAAGAAATAATATTTTTCACTGTCTGTTAATACTCGTGACAATAATAAATCAAATCAAATGACAAGCTCTTCATTGCAGGGATCATTCTTGTGAACCTCCTCTGCACCCTTCCCAAGGCCGGCACATCCTTGCTTAGATGCAGGGCCCAATACTGCTCACAATACTCCAAATGGGGTCTGACCAGCAGCACGATGACAATTGCTGGAATTTTCCAGCTATTCCCACCTGCGGGATCTTCTGGCCCCACCACTGACAGACAGTTTCCTGGCAACAGTACGACCAGGAGATCCCTCTGTCAGCCCATGGAAGACTGTGTCCACCACCACAGGGCACAGCGCAGCGGGAATGGAAAATCCCACCCTGCTGCTGGTCATTATCACATTGCGGTGTTTGGGAGCTTGCTGTGCTTAAATTGGCTCCTCCGTCACGACGACGGCTCGGACTTGATTTTGCGCAGAGTGCTTTGGGGCGTCCAGTGCTTGGGATAGTCTCATTGTCTCTCCCCCCATTCACTGTAATTCTAAGTCCGGTAATCACCTGACTGTCTAAACGGAGGGTCGGGAAAACAAGCGTCTCTGAATATCCGATACGCTCCGCTGCCAGGAAGGTTCCCCACCGGGAACGTGAGCACACACAGACACCATTCATTTGGGCAAATGCACACCGAGTAATATAGGTTAATCCCTGATAGATTACGACAGGCACTTCTCCCAGTTATGGGAGCGTTATTATCTGTGGCAACTGACACATATCCTTTCACTGCAGGGTGAGGATTGCACAAGGATGCCTGGTTTAAGATGTCCAGTCATTAGTGCTGTGCACACATTTCCCCACCCCACCGCAATACGGTAATGTGAAGAAACCAATTTAAGCCAGTCACGAGAGCCCCACAGACACCTGGCAGCAGCAAGATCTGTTCGTGGTGCTTTGACCAAGCACGCCGCTCTCCCAGCCGGAACTCATGAGCTGCCACTGAGCTCAACTCCTTTCCCGAGCAAACGCAGCCCTCCTTATCGATTCCTGGAAACGCGAACGTGGCTGGCAAGGCCAGCATTTATTGCACATCCCTAATTCATCACTCCCACCTAATCTCTGCCTCTCTCCTCACTGTTCAACCACTCAGAATCTTGTTACGTTCCCCCGCTGGGGAAACAGTGCACAGGAACATCGGGGGGTTGCAGTCATTTCGCTTTCAGCAAATATCTGCTAAACGCAGCCAACTCAGAAGGGCAGTGGGTGGGCGGGCCATCAGTCTCTGAGCGTTAGGCTAGTATCTGGCTGATCATTACTGCACAACTGCTGAGTAAGCAATTAAGAGTTTACTCGTGGGCTGGGAGGAAAAGGAATATTTGCGATTGCAAAGCACCTCCCAGGAATCCTGGATGCCTGCCACTGAAATATTCTTCAGGGCTGGGGTTGCTGTTGTCATGCGGGGAAATGCAATTGAGTTCAACACACCAATAACCAGATCATTTTCCTCTTCAGAGATACTGTGAGAGGGATCGATATCGTCCCAGATTGCCAGTGAGAACTGTTTCTTTGGAAGGAAGTCTTCAAAAAAAATGCAGCTAATGAAAATACAACAAAACACTTTCTCCAACTATCAAAGAAAGGGTTCAATAAAGAAACATCACTGCTCCAAACTTGGGACCTTGCCCTGGGCCACTCCAAGCTCCCCACAATTCCACACAAAGAACACAACACAGCAACAGGCCCTTCGGCCCTCAAGCCTGCACCAATCATGGGTTCCTGACTAGACCATCCATTTGTATCCCTCTGTTCCCTGTCTGCTGAGGTGGCTATCTAGTTAAAGTCTGAAAATGATCCTAGCGTGTCTGCCTCAACCACCTTACTTGGTAGTGCATTCCAGGCCCCCAGCACCCTCTGTGTAAAATACGTTCCCCACATATCTGTATTGAACCTTGCCCCACCTTCCCTTGAACTTGTGTTTGTCATTTCTGACCAGGGAAAAGCTTCCAACAAGCTTCTTATCTACGCCCTTCATAATTTTATAACCTTGTATTCGGTCACCCCTCAACCTCCGTCTTTCCAGGGAGAACAAGCCTAGATTACTCAATCTCACTTCACAGTTAATGCCCTCTATACCAGGCAACATCCTGGTAAACCTTTTCTGCACTCTCTCCGAAGCCTCCACGTCCTTCTGGCAGTGTGGTGACCAGAACCGCACACAGTATTCCAGATGTGGCCAAACCAACCTTCTATAGAACTACAACATCATATGCCAACTTTTATACTCTATGTCCCATCCAATAAAGGCACACATGCCATATGCCTTCTTTACCATCTTTCCACTTGTGTTGCCCCCTTGAAGAATCTGTGGACTTGCACACCCAGGTCCCTCTGTGTGTCTGTTCTCCTGGTGGTTCTATGGTTTATTGTATTGCTCCCCCTGCACTTGATCGACCAAGATGCATCACTTTGCATTTATCTATATTAAATTTCATCTGCCATTTCTCAGCCCAATTTTCCAGCCTATTTATATTCTGTTGTCCTCTTTCAAAGGTCCAACCAAATAAACAAACTCAAATTCAAGTTGGACAAAGTAAAAGGGGCAGCTCCCCAAAAGGAACAGGAACAGCCCAAACAAAAACAGAAGTACAAAGGAAACTTAAGACACATCAAATCAAAATGGGATTATTCTCTGACAATGTTCATCACCATCAACTACTCCAGCAATTTTTGTGTAGGCCACAAACTTACTAATCAGACCAGCTGCATGTTCTTCCCCAAACAGCAAGGGTTCCAACACAAAGCATTACAGAACACCACACCTGACAGGTTCTCATTGAAAGTGAGTCAGCTGACTATTACATCACTCTGTGATTGGTTCCATGGTTTATTGGGTCAGCTGACCCTTACATCTTGTTCCCATTGGTCACATTACATCCGATACACTGGTTCCATTCTGACAAAAACTTCCCCGTTCCTTTTCAAAACATTGTCGTGTGGAGTTTTACATCCGCCTAACAAAGGTACAGTATGAATTCTCACAACACCAGGTTAAAGTCCGACAGGTTTATTTGGAATCACCAGCTTTTAGAGCGTCGCTCCTTCATCAGGTGAGTCAGCTGGTGTTGTGAGACTTCTTACTGTGCCCGATCTCAGTCCAACACCAGCACCTCCACATCATACTGAGCAAGGCAGACACAGCCTGCATTTGGCATCACACCCAGCATCTCCAGCACTGCTGCACTCCCTTGGCAGGGCGCTGTGTGTGTGTCAGTCCAGGTTTTAGAGTGGGAGCAAAGACATAGAGCAAATACAAATGTAGTTTTCCAGAGATGGGGGCAATCATCGTTGGGGCAAGTGACTTTGAGATATGGAAATCAAAACCAAGTGTCAGGAGGCCTGAAATGAAAACAGAAGGTGCTGCAAAAGCTCAGCAGAACTGGCGGCATCTGTGGAGAGAGTGACGGAGTTAAAGTGACTCCGATTCGGATCACAATTCTGTGTGGAAACTGTCCACAGGTTGGCAACAGGTGGAGTGTGTGAAGTGGGGTCTCACTCGGGTTTTGTGCCCTCACACACCACTCCTCCAGATATAAAGCCCAGCACTCCATTCGCCTCCCTGATAGTTTTCTGCACCTGTGCATGGAATTTCGAAAGATCTGTGCGCACAAACCCCCCACGTCTCTTTGAACATCTATTGCCCTTAACTTCATCGCGTCTTCAAGTACCCTGATCTATCCTTTCTCAGCCCAAAATGAATAACCTCGCACTTGCAGGGTGGAGGAAGTTCACCAAAGAAGCAGTGTGTTCCCACATGGCTGAGCTCCTGAGTGACTGTTCCCCACCAGCAGTCATATAAATACCTTTGTGCCATCTCTCACATAAAATATCTTTAAAGATATTTCTCTGGGCTTGAAGCTGACAAGAATATCTATCTGACTGTTATCGGGGGACCTGTCTTGTTAAGTCGACATTTATCTAAATCTTAATTAAATGCTTAATATACCTATGCAACCTTTCTGAGAGCTCGCTAGTTTAATTGTCATGCTGTCTGCTTTCCGCTCTTTAGACAGTGCGGAGCTCCCCTGCATTTGATAATTGAAAATAAATAACCACATTCAGGACAACTAAACTGATAACACTAACATGTAATAAGAAGCTCAATTAGCATGTGAGGGAGGCCTGTCACAATTGATCTGGAGAAAGAGTCACTCTGCCCAGCACACCTCTGAGACAGTGTGATAATAATGGATAAAAATGACAGCTGGGATGGGAAGCAAGGATTTCATTCTCAACAGCAGCCAAGGGGGTGGTGGGGGAGTGGGGAGGGGGAGTGGGGAGGGGGTGGCGGTGGAGGGGGTGGCGGTGGGGCTAGCACAAAGGAGAGAAGAAATAAGAGAGGGTGGGTAGAGAGGACATGATGAAAGCTCACATCTCTCCTGTGTAAAGAATGTTTGCGTGAGGAATACAGACCACAAACCAAAGATGGTGAGTCATTGAGGTTTACAGCATGGAACTTGTCCATGCCGCCCTTTTTTTTTTTGAAACCCCCAAACTAATCCCAATTGTCCACATTTGGCCCATATCCCTCTATACCCTTCCTACCCATGTAACTGTTGAAATGCTTTTCTCAAGACAAAATTCTACCCTCCTCTACTCCTACCTCTGGCAGCTTGTTCCAGACACTCACCACCCTCTGTGTGAAAAAATTGACCCTCTGGACACTTTTGTATCTCTTTGGGAAAAGATATTGACTATCAAGCTGACCTGTGCCCCTCATTATTTTATAGATCTTTATAAAATCAGCCCTCAGCCTCCTACGCTTCGGAGAGAAAAGTCCCAGTCCATCCCAGCCTCTCCTTATAACTCAATCCATCAAGTCCCAGTAGCATCCCAGTAAATCTTTTCTGCACTCTTTCTCTAATAGGATGATCAAAACTGTACACAGTGTTCCAAGTGTGGCCTTACCAATATCTTGTAAACTTCAACAAGACGTCCCAACTCCTGTACTCAACGTTCTGACCAATGAAAGCAAGCATGCTGAATGCCTTCTTCACCACTCTGTCCACCTGTGACTCCACTTTCAAGGAGTTATCAGCTTGTACCCCTACATCTCTTTGTTCTGTAACTCTCCTCAACGCCCTCCCATTAACTGAGTAAGTCCTGCCCTGGTTCAATCAACCATCACAAGATGCATCATGAGGTCAGTGTTAACCAGCTCAGAAATGAGAGGGTCAAATGGAAAACCCAGACTCTAATTTTTCTGAGTCAGCAAGTTATAGGGTTCTCCAGCCACGCTCGCCCCAAAACCAGAAAATTCCGCCCAAGTTCAACACACCTTGTATGAACCACGGTCCCCCCCCTCCCCCACACCCCCACCCGTGACAATTCCTGACGTGGGTGGGACAGGAAAATCTCCCCCTTCGAATTTTACAGCACGGAAAGAGGCCCTTCGGCCCATCATGTCCACACCGGCCATCAACCGGCCTATCTATTCCAATCACCATTTTCCTGCACTTGCGACGTACTTGTGTTTCAAGTGCTCATCTAAATGAGATTGGAATATTGTGAAGTTTCCCACTTCTCCCGCTCTTTCAGGCAGTGAGTTCCAGATTCTCACCATCCTCTGGGTGAAAACATTTTTCCTCAAATCCCCTCCCAATCTTCTTCCCCCTTACGTTAAATCCATATCCCCTGGTTATTGATCCTTCTGCTAAGGGGAAACATTTCTCTCCATCTACCCTATCTCAGTCCCTCATAATTTTGTACACAGTGGCTGTGGCATGGTGGCTAGCACTGTTGTCTCACAGTACCAGGGACCCAGGTTTGATTCCCGCCTTGGGTCAGTGTCTGTGTTGAGTTTGTATGTTCTCCCTGTGTCTGCGTGGGTTTCCTGCGGATGCTTGAGTTTCCTCCCACAGTCTGAAAGACGTGCGGGTTGGGGTGCATTGGCCCGAATGCTGGGGCGACGAAGGGGATTTCACAGTAACTTCATTGCAGTGTTAATGTGAGCCTCACTTGTGACTAGTAAATAAAGCTTACTTTTATTTCCCCTCGATGAGGTCCTCCCTCAGCCTTCTCAACTCGAAGGGGAACTATGCCGACCAATCCAGTCCCTCTCGGTATCTGAGAGGCTCCAGCCCAGGCAACATTACACCCACAATAATACAAGATCGATTGACAGAATGCAATGTTTCATCGATCTACTTCTTCTCAAACCCAATCTCCCAAAAGTGTCTTTTTATGCCTTTCTTTTACAAGGACAATAAAAATAAAGAAAAATGATCAGTGACACAAAATTCTCTCTTGATTGCTGTTCAGGATATTTAATCACTCCTTCCACCTGCACATCCTGAACTTTCACAACATCATTAACAAACCATTAACAGTTCAGAAGAGGTGATTCGAGCCTTGGAGCAGTTTACAGCATGGAAATAGGCCCTTTGGCCCAACTTGTCCATGTCACCCTTTTTTTTTAAAACCCCTAAGCTCATCCCAATTGCCCGCATTTGGCCCATATCCTTCTGTACCCATCGTACCCATGTAATTGTTTAAATGCTTTTTAAAAGACAAAATTGTACCCGCCTCTACTACCTCTGGCAGCTCGTTCCAGACACTCACCACCCTCTGTGTGAAAAAATTGCCCCTCTGGACCCTTCTGTATCTCTCCCTTCTCACCTTAAATCTATGCCTTCTCGTTATAGACTTCCCTACCTTTGGAAAAAGGAACCCTGGAACACGAGATAACAAGGACACTGTGTCAGATTCCTATTTATTGACAATAGCTCAGCCTTCAACACTATTATTCCCACGAAACTCATCTCCAAACCCCGTGGCCTGGGCCTCAGCACCTCCCTCTGTGACTGGATCCTGAACTTCCAAACTCACAGACCACAATCAGTAAGGATTGGCAACAACACCTCCTCCACAATCATCCCCAACACCGGTGCCCCACAAGGCTGTGTTCTCAGCCCCCTACTATACTCCTTATACATGTCTGACAGTGTGGCCAAATTCCCCTCCGATTCGATTTTCAAGTTTGCTGACAACACCACTGTAGTGGGTCGGATCTCAAACAATGATGAGACAGAGTACAGGAATGAGATAGAGAATCTGGTGAACTGGTGCGGCAACAATCATCTCTCCCTCAATGTCAACAAAATGAAGGAGATTTTCATAGGCTTCAGGAAGCATAGTGGAGAACATGCCCCTGTCTACATCACTGGGGATGAAGTAGAAAGGGTCGAGAACTTCATGCTTTTAGGTGTCCAGATCACCAACAACCTGTCCTGGTTTCTCCCCCCCTCCCCTTTCTCAGAAGACAAAGGAAATTTGGCATGTCAGCTACGACTCTCACCAACTTTTACAGATGCACCATAGAAAGCATTCTTTCTGGTTGTATCACAGCTTGGTCTGGGGCTCCTGCTCTGCCCAAGATCGCAACAAACTACAAAAAGTCATGAATGTAGCCCAATTCACCACTCAAACCAGCCTCCCATCCATTGACTCTGTCTACACTTCCCGCTGCCTCGGCAAAGCAGCCAGCATCATTAAGAACCCCACACACCCCGGACATTCTCTCTTCCACCTTCTTCCATCAGGAAAAAGACTCAAACGTCTGATGTCACGTACCAACTGACTCAAGAACAGCTTCTTCCCTGCTGCTCTCAGACTTTTGGAAAGACTTACCTTACCTTGGGTGGAGAGAAAGTTGATTTTTCTCTGCACCCTAGTGATGACCGTAACATGACATTCTGCGCTGTCTCATCCTCTCACACTCAGGAAATCTGAGGAACAATGTAACAAGGATCCGGATCCAGTTCCTCCTCTCACAGTCGGGAAATCCGAGGAGCAGTGTAACAAGGATCCGGACCCGGTTCCTCCTCACACTCAGGAAATCCGAGGAGCAGTGTAACAAGGATCCAGACCCGGTATTCCCTCTCACACTCAGGAAATCCGAGGAGCAGTGTAACAAGGATCCGGACCCGGTTCCTCCTCACACTCAGGAAATCCGAGGAGCAGTGTAACAAGGATCCAGACCCGGTATTCCCTCTCACACTCAGGAAATCCGAGGAGCAGTGTAACAAGGATCTGGACCCAGTTCCTCCTCTCCCACACTCAGGAAATCCGAGGAGCAGTGTAACAAGGATCTGGACCCGGTTCCTCCTCTCCCACACTCAGGAAATCCGAGGAGCAGTGTAACAAGGATCCGGACCCTGTTCCTCCTCTCCCACACTCAGGAAATCCGAGGAGCAGTGTAACAAGGATCCGGACCCTGTTCCTCCTCTCCCACACTCAGGAAATCCGAGGAGCAGTGTAACAAGGATCCGGACCCGGATCCTCCTCTCCCACACTCAGGAAATCCGAGGAGCAGTGTAACAAGGATCTGGACCCGGATCCTCCTCTCTCACTCAGGAAATCCGAGGAGCAGTGTAACAAGGATCCGGACCCAGTATTCCCTCTCACACTCAGGAAATCCGAGGAGCAGTGTAACAAGGATCCGGACCCGGTATTCCCTCTCACACTCAGGAAATCCAAGGAGTAGTGTAACAAGGATCCAGAACCAGTGTCTTCTCTCACACTCAGGAAATCCGAGGAGCAGTGTAACAAGGATCCAGACCCGGATCCTCCTCTCTCACACTCAGGAAATCCGAGGAGCAGTGTAACAAGGATCCGGACCCGGTATTCCCTCTCACACTCAGGAAATCCAAGGAGTAGTGTAACAAGGATCCAGAACCAGTGTCCTCTCTCACACTCAGGAAATCCGAGGAGCAGTGTAACAAGGATCCGGACTCGGATCCTCCTCTCCCACACTCAGGAAATCCGAGGAGCAGAGGAACAAGGATCTGGACCCGGTTCCTCCTCCCACACTCAGGAAACCCAAGGAGCAGTGTAACAAGGATCCGGACCCTGTTCCTCCTCTCCCACACTCAGGAAATCCGAGGAGCAGTGTAACAAGGATCCGGACCCGGTTCCTCCTCTCCCACACTCAGGAAATCCGAGGAGCAGTGTAACAAGGATCCGGACCCTGTTCCTCCTCTCCCACACTCAGGAAATCCGAGGAGCAGTGTAACAAGGATCCGGACCCTGTTCCTCCTCTCCCACACTCAGGAAATCCGAGGAGCAGTGTAACAAGGATCCGGACCCGGTTCCTCCTCTCCCACACTCAGGAAATCCGAGGAGCAGTGTAACAAGGATCCGGACCCTGTTCCTCCTCTCCCACACTCAGGAAATCCGAGGAGCAGTGTAACAAGGATCCGGACCCTGTTCCTCCTCTCCCACACTCAGGAAATCCGAGGAGCAGTGTAACAAGGATCCGGACCCGGTTCCTCCTCTCCCACACTCAGGAAATCCGAGGAGCAGTGTAACAAGGATCCGGACCCGGTATTCCCTCTCACACTCAGGAAATCCGAGGAGAAGCATAACAAGGATCCGGACCCGGTTCCTCCTCTCACACTCAGGAAATCCAAGGAGCAGTGTAACAAGGATCCAGACTCGGATCCTCTTCTCCCACACTCAGGAAATCCGAGAAGCAGTGAAATAAGGATCTGGACCCTGTTCCCCCTCTCCCACACTCAGGAAACCTGAGGAACAGTGTAACAAGGATCCGGACCCGGTTCCTCCTCTCCCACACTCAGGAAATCCGAGGAGCAGTGTAACAAGGATCCGGACCCGGTTCCTCCTCTCCCACACTCAGGAACTGCTGACTCTTCTTGTTTCTCTGTCGCTGCTCTGGTTGATTGTCAGGAGTCAGGACAATCTCTTTTGACAGTTGAAGCTGTGCAAAGTCGATGGAATCAGTGACCTGGCCCCCTGCAGCGGCACGGTGAGGCAATTAAACAATTTGGCACGCAGAATGAAAAGTGCTCACCGGCTGTGTAGTTCACACTTTTATCCAGTTCAGGCCGAATTCTCACAACAGGAAAAATCTTTTGATCATCCTGTTTTGCTTCGTTCCACGATAAAATATCCTCAAACTGTCAACGTCGCAACTCAGGCTTTCAACTTCCAGTAAAAACCTGCTCTCTCAAACAGCCTGATTACTCACCGTCTCCTCCAATCTCACCATTAAAGTGTATTGTCCGCTGTGGAGGCTATTAGGTTCTCAGCCCAGTGTGTGCTGGGTGGGGGGGAGCGGCTGCAGTCCTGATTGATGTTTAACAAGCTCCGAAATGGATAGGACGCTGAGTTTTAAATCGCGAGAAAGGAAAGGCACTTGTGGAGACGTTTCCCTTCTGAGAGAAAGTAATCATCACTCAGAGCTTCACAAGCTGTGCTCGGGAAAATCCTTTTAGATGGATAATGGTCAGAGAGCAGCCATTTGTTGACTGAGTGCCTCCAGAGTGTCTGTGCCAACAGGTTATGGCCTTCTCCAGAACCTCAATAATAATGCTAATAATACAATATAATAATAATAAGGGTTCTGCCATTTACTGTATATTCCCTATCTGTATTTGGCCTTCCAAGTTGCTCAATCCAAACAGATAAGATTATGAAAGGAACAGATAAGATAGAAGCGGGGAAGTTGTTTCCACTGGTGGGTGAAACTACGTAAAAACTGAAACTAGAACAAGGGGGCATAGCCTCAAAATAAGGGGGAGCAGATTTAGGACTGAGTTGAGGAGGAACTTCTTCACACAAAGGGTTGTGAATCTGTGGAATTCCCTGCCCAGTTGAGGCTCCCTCATTGAATGTTTTTAAGGCAAGGATAGATACATTTTTGAACAGTAAAGGAATTAAGGGTTATGGTGAGCGGGCGGGTAAGTGGAGCTGAGTCCATGAAAAGATCAGCCATGATCTGAATAATGGCAGAGCAGGCTCGAGGGGCCAGATGGCCGACTCCTGCTCCTAGTTCTTATGTTCTTACAAAGGGAGAGCTTGTCCTACCCTGGGAGTGTTTTAAAGCGCTTTGTAAGCAATACCTTAGTCATGTTGCAGACAAGTATAGCAGCCAATTTGCACACCAACATCCCATTGACAACATTAACATGTTAATTAGTCTGCTTTGGATGGCATTGGTTGTGAAGCCAGGACACCGGGGAGAACCTACTGCTCATTTTCCTTTCACGGATTCTCCCTGAGCAAATGGTAATAATGGCCAGGACTTTCCCACCTTGTCCACCCTGGAACCGGACTGGGCAGGAGTCCGACAACGGAAAACTCTCGAGCAAGGCCGTACAACCCCACCGAATGTCGTTACAATTGGGTGTGAGATCACGCGACGACAAGAGAAGGATTCCTTTGTTGTGATAACTCTTGTTTGTGGCTTCCAGTCCTGTGGTCATGTGATGCACAGGCAGCCATCTTGTTCGGTTCAGCAGAAAATCCATTTTAAAAGTAGCAAAGACTGATGTGCACCATTCGGATACCTTTCATGTCTCATTGACACCTCACTTGTCGACAGATCCCTCCATGGCTTTGTCCCCTCCTATCTCTGATACCTCCTCCAACCCTGTAACCCTCTGAGATTCCCGAATTCTGACCTTTGGGCATCCTGTGGAATTCCTAACTGCGTCCACCTCCTTCCCAATCACCCCCCAACCCTCTGCACCCCTCCCCCCCACACCCACCCCACCCCGCCACCCCACAACAACTGCCGAAACAATCGCCCCTCCACTCCCCCTTCCCTGGCTGGATCGATGACCACCCTCCCTTCCCCCACCAACCACTGCAGAGTGCACATCAGGTTCCATGTACCACCACCACCCCCCCCCCCCCCACCCACAGGTCTGTCCTTGGTCTGGTCCCACCCCCCCCACACTCTTTTGCACTGTCTGGTGCCTGATGCGCAGTGCCAGGGTGCCAGGCTGGCACTGCCCAAGGGGCACTACCCCCCCACCCCGTTGCCTCCCAGGGTAAAGGTACTGGTGCCTCAATGGCCTCTGGTTCGACTGGTGAGGCCGTCACGCCTGGTTCCCACTGATGTGGGACCACGTGTGATCCCAGCTGCACAAGCAAGTGAGCCCGAACGATTCCATCCCAGGCTCTCCAGTTCAATCCCTGTATTAAACTTAAATTAAATTTTAACCCTGGTGCAAGGCTGATCACGCCGGAAACCCCATGTCAGTAAGATTGCAAGAGGTGAGAAACCAGGCTGATCTCTCCGCTCTCTCAAGGACGTATCGGCTCACCCCATCCATTGGCCGGAGGGGTGCAATGATGAGATCCACCCCACTGTGGTTAAAGGCGGGAAGGAGATCGGATCGCGCCCCAATGCATTGGCAAAATTAAGAGTAACAGGACGAAAACCCTCACCCTGGCCTCAGCGTCATTGCCAGTTGCAGAGCTCCGAGTGTTATTACTGTTGTTCATCAGTGATACAGGAAGCAGGACTTCACAAGGCTGAGTGAAGCGGACCTCAAAGGTGAAGCCGCAAAGGGTCCCTCAGTTTTTATAAATAGTTTCTGGAGGAGGATCGGTGCTTCTCCCTGTCGCAGATTAATGACTTGGTACAACAAAAAGTGTGAAGCTTGCTTTAATTGAGTCATGTGGGCGCCTCTCTGCTGCTGCTCTACATCTGTTGACCTGAATACTATGAGCCATGTTGCGTATTTCACCAATTTATCAAGCACCAGCATTTCAGCCACGCTCCCGCACCCCGTACATTTATTCATGAAGACGGGCACTTCATTCATCAATGGGCTGTCATTGCTCCGGCAAAATGTCAGGGGCTGCACAGAGTCAAACCCGACTCTTGAAGTGAACAATTTATTTTGAAAACTTTGTATGTTACAAACACGGAAAAACTACAGCACAATCCGGGCCCTTCGGCCCACAAAGTGGTGCCAAACATGTCCCTACCTTAGAGATTACCAGGCTTATCTAGTAACCCTCTATCTTAGTAAGTTCCATGTACTTGTCTAAAAGTCTCTGAAAAGACCCTATCGAATCCGCCTCCACCATCGTTGCCGGCAGCCCACTCCACGCACCCACCACCCTCTGAGTGAACAACTTACACCTGATGTCTCCTCTGGACCTACTCCCCAGCACCCTAAACCTGTGTCCTCTTGTGGCAGCCATTTCAGCCCTGGGAGAAAGCCTCTGACTATCCACTCGATCAATACCTCTCAACATCTTATACACCTCGATCAGGTCACCCCTCATCTCTCCCGACTTCTTCTCCACTTGGAAGTGGAGAGAAAGAAGAAAGGAAGTATTTGGACGTTGAGTTTCCACCCCAGGGAGGCTTGTTCCAGCCCAGTGGATATCGGGTAACCTCGGAACCCCAATCCAGGCCATCACTGGAAATAGGTTAAAAGAATATGACTCTTTTACACAACGTTAACCATCAAAAAAAAGGGTTTAAGAAGTTTATTTATTTCTGTCACAAGTAAGGTTTATATTTACACTGTAATGAAGGTAACCTGATGGAGATCTTTGAAACAATGAGGGGCACAGATCCGGTAGATAGTCAATATCTTTTCCCAAAGGTAGGGGAGTCTAAAACTAGAGGGTATAGGTTTGAGGTGAGAGGGGAGAGATACAAAAGTGTCCAGAGGGGCAATTTTTTCACACAGAGGGTGGCGAGTGTCTGGAACAAGCTGCCAGAGGTAGTCGGAGAGGTAGGTACAATTTTGTCTTTTAAAAAGGAAAAAGTGTCACAAGTAAGGCTTACATTAACACTGCAATGAAGTTACTGTAATATTCCCTTCGTCGTCACAGTCTGGCACCTGTTCGCGTCAATGCACCCTACTCAGCACGGACTGTGGGAGGAAACCCACGCAGACACGGGGAGAATGTGCAGACTCCGCACAGACACTGACCCAACCCAGGAATGGAACCAGGGTCCCTGGCGCTGTGAAGCAGCAGTGTTAACCCGCTGTGCATACCTACCTCTCACCCATTTCCTGGTTTATAACTGCTTCTGGGATGTTCCTTGCATCCTCAGTCGTGAAGGGTGATGCAAAATACCTGTTCAATCATTTGCCATCTCTGGACTTTCCATCATCATTCCTCCAGACTTACTATCTTTCGGACATACCCTGGCTTGTTCACTCTTTAGTTTTTATATTCCTGATCAGCTTTCATCCTCGAATTTTTTCACTCCTTATGAATCCTTTAGTCACCCTTGCTGATCATTACTTTCAGTCCAATCAGTAAATTTGCAGGTGCTACAAAAATTGAGGGGGTAGCGGAGGATTGTCAAAGGATACAGCAGGATATAAATCGGCTGGACCGACAGATGGCAGACGGAATTTAACCCGGACAAATGTGAGGTCATGCGATTTGGAAGGTCCACTTGCAGAAGGAAAGTACACAGTAAATGGTAGAGCCCTTTAAAAGATGAGCATACAGAGGGATGTAGGTGTGCAGATCCACAGTTCCCTGAAGGTGGCAACTCAGGTGGACAAGGTGGCCAAGAAGGTGCATGAGATGCTAGCCTTCATCGGTCGGGGCATGGAGTATAGGAATTGGAAAATCAAGTTGCAGCTGTATAAGACTTTGGTTAGGCTGCATTTGGAGCATTCGAACAAAGAACAAAGAAAATTACAGAACAGGAACAGGCCCTTCGGCCCTCCGAGCCTGCACTGACCATGCTGCCCAACTGAACGAAAACCCCCTATGCTTCTGGGGACCATATCCCTCTATTCCCATCCTATTCATGTATTTGTCAAGAGGCCCCGAATAGTCACTATCACATCTCCTTCAACTACCTCTCCCAGCAGCGAATCCCAGGCACCCACCACCCTCTGTATAAAAAATCTGCCTCATACGTCTCCTTTAAACCTTACCCCTCGCACCTTAAACCTATGGCCCCTAGTAATTGACTCTTCCGCCCTGGAAAAAAGCTTCTGACTATCTATTGTGGACAGTTCTGGTTGCCACACTACCGGCAGGATGCTGATGCATCGGAAAGGGCGCAGAAGAGATTTCCCAGGATGTTGCCTGGTTTGGAGAATAGGGACTATAAAGAAAGGTCGAACAAACCCGGATTGTTTTCATTGGAGCGTCGGAGGATGAGGAGGGGAAACTGACAGAGGTTCACAAGATTGTGACAGAGTTGGATAGAGTGGATAGTCAGAGTCTTTTTCCCAGGGTTGAAGGGTCAATTACTCGGGGGCATAGGTTGAGAGTGAGAGGCGAGAGGTTTAAAAGACATGGAAGGAGAAGTTTATCACACAGAGGGTGGTGAATGTCTGGAGGAGGTGGTGGAAGCAGATTCTATAACAACGTTCAAGAGGCATCTGGATAGATTTCGGAATAGGCAGGGAATAGAGGGATATGGACCACATAGCGGCAAGAAAATATTGGATTAGAGCAGCATCTGTGTCAGCACAGACTTGATGGGCCGAAGGGCCTGTTCCTGTGCTGGACTATTCTTTGTTCTGACCTGTCACATGTTTTTGCACAATTATCTGCTTTTGATTTAGGTTTGATCCTAGTTTTAACATTTCCAGTCCACCACAGGTTCACCCAGTCGTGAACGAGTGGGGTCTGCAGTGCATGCCAACACCGATTGCGGAGCAGTTGTTGGGGGGGGGGGGAGGGTGTGGGGAGGGTAGTGGTGGGGTGCAAGAGCCACTGAGACCTCTGCAGTGGGGTGCAGGGAGGTTTAATCATGTTCTGATCATGTTCTACCCTTTATATATAACATCCTGCTCTCAGTGCAGCGAGGCTCTGCAGGTGTGTTTCGGCCCTGCTCCCCAGGAAGGCATGTTCACCTATTTTTGTGACACAGTGTGGTAAGATCAGGAGAGAAAAATGCTATTTTTTTCCACTGGAATCAATGCCCTGCCAAATCTAGGAAGACCAATCCCACTGTATTGAACTTTCAGAGCTTTCATCCGTTGCAAACACCTTTGACGACGTTAGACGGGTAAAAGTTTATTTAGTGACTGCACACTTTCTTTCAGACTAAGTTGAGGAGGAAATTCTTCATTAGGACTGAGTTGAGGAGGAACTTCTTCACACAAAGGGTTGTGAATCTGTGGAATTCCCTGCCCAGTGAAGCAGTTGAGGCTCCCTCATTGAATGTTTTTAAGGCAAGGATAGATAAATATTTGAACAGTGAAGGAATTAAGGGTTCTGGTGAGCGGGCGGGTAAGTGGAGCTGAGTCCATGAAAAGATCAGCCATGATCTTATTGAATGGCGGAGCAGGCTCGAGGGGCCAGATGGCCGACTCCTGCTCCTAGTTCTTATGTTCAAACATCACAGAAAGATAGAACAAAGAAAGAGGAGGAACTGATTTTTCTATCCAGCCTTTCATGACTTCAGGGCAACTCACCTGTTCCATGGTCAATGAAGTTCAGTTTTATTGGAATGCAATTGCTGTTTCAAAGTTAGAGAAGTGGCAGGCAACTTGGACACAGCAAACTCCCACAAGCAGCAATCTGTTAAATGACTAAATAATCTGTTTCCATCCTGTTGGTTGAGGGGGTAAGTACTCAGGGTAAATCCTCTGCCATGGCATGTTGAACCTTCACCAAAGACTCTCCTTAACACAGACAGTGTTCTGAGTTCGGCAGGTCACCTTTCACTCACTAAAGTGTGTTTGCCGCTTGTCGTCAGCTAATTAAAAGCAGAAGAAGATTTACAGGCAATCTGGACAACCTCAATTCTTTATAGCTTGCTTCAGGGTCATCTGTAATGGTCCTTTCATCACTTCATTGCTGACCAAGATTCATTGCAAGGAGTGGCACGGTAGCACAGTGGTCAGCACTGCCACCTCACAAGGATCCGAGTTCAATTCCCGGCTTCGGGTCACTGTCTGTGTGGAGTCTGCACATTCTCCCCGCGTCTGCGTGGGTTTTCTCCGGGTGCTCCGGTTTCCTCCCACAGTCCCAAGATGTGCGGGTTGGATTGATTGGCCATGCTAAATTGACCCCTAGTGTCAGGGAATCTAATGAGGGTAAATGCATGGGGTTACGGGGAGAGGGCCTGGGTGGGATTGTGGTTGGTGCAGACTCGATGGGCTGAATGGCCTCCTTCCGCACTGTAGGATTCTAAGTAGTGATGGATTTCACTTGTTATGTATCATTGCCAACACGCTGTTTTAAACAGAGCTGGGAAGATAGTTATCCTGGTTCAGAAATTAAATTCCCTAAAATGTGACTCCATCCTGCCTGGATCTCAGTGCAGGTTTTGGACACAGATTAGCACAGCTCAATTTCAACATGCAGCCACATTACAAAGTAACAAACAATGACAATGTTGACCAAGAATACATCCTGTGGACCCAATGGTCACATGGGCAGCATGGTGGTGAGCACTGCTGCCTTCCAGCGCCAGGGACCCGGGTTCAATTCCAGCCTTGGGTGACTGTGTGGAGTTCTTCCCCGTGTCTGCATGGGTTTCCTCCCACACGCCAAAGACATGCAGGTTAGGTAGATTGGCCATGCTAAATTGCTCCTTCGTGTCCAGGGACATGTAGGTTAGGTGGGATTAACCATGGTGAGCTATAATGTCTGTGCAGCGCGCAAGAAACAATGCTTTTCAAGATATATTAATATATGTGACAATAATAAATCAAATCAAATCAAAAAGGTCATTAAGAATAGACAGGAGTTTCAGAATACAAAGTGATGTACAGAAGACACAAATATATGATATCCAACAGAAATAAAGGGGAAGTTATAAAACTTGATTTTTTTCACAGAGGCATCAAAAAATGTATGACTTACACCAACATTGTGAAGGAGACTACTCAACAAATTTACATGTTGATTGAAAAAGATAAGTGAAATTAGACTGGGTGAGATATTAAAGGGTGAGGGGAGTGAGGGGGAGAGTGGGATTCGACTGGGTGGGATATTAAAGGGCACGGGGAGTGAGGGGGAGAGTGGGATTAGACTGGGTGGGATATTAAAGGGTGAGGGGAGTGAGGGGGAGAGTGGGATTAGACTGGGTGGGATATTAAAGGGTGCGGGGGGAGAGTGGGATTAGACTGGGTGGGATATTAAAGGGTGAGGGGAGTGAGGGGGAGAGTGGGATTCGACTGGGTGGGATATTAAAGGGTGAGGGGAGTGAGGGGGAGAGTGGGATTAGACTGGGTGGGATATTAAAGGGTGAGGGGAGTGAGGGGGAGAGTGGGATTAGACTGGGTGGGATATTAAAGGGTGAGGGGAGTGAGGGGGAGAGTGGGATTAGACTGGGTGGGATATTAAAGGGTGAGGGGAGTGAGGGGGAGAGTGGGATTAGACTGGGTGGGATATTAAAGGGTGTGGGGAGTGAGGGGGGAGAGTGGGATTACACTGGGTGGGATATTAAAGGGTGAGGGGAGTGAGGGGGGAGAGTGGGATTAGACTGGGTGGGATATTAAAGGGTGAGGGGAGTGAGGGGGGAGAGTGGGATTAGACTGGGTGGGATATTAAAGGGTGAGGGGAGTGATGGGGGAGAGTGGGATTAGACTGGGTGGGATATTAAAGGGTGAGGGGAGTGATGGGGAGAGTGGGATTAGACTGGGTGGGATATTAAAGGGTGAGGGGAGTGATGGGGGAGAGTGGGATTAGACTGGGTGGGATATTAAAGGGTGAGGGGAGTGATGGGGGAGAGTGGGATTAGACTGGGTGGGATATTAAAGGGTGCGGGGAGTGAGGGGGAGAGTGGGATTAGACTGGGTGGGATATTAAAGGGTGAGGGGAGTGATGGGGGAGAGTGGGATTAGACTGGGTGGGATATTAAAGGGTGAGGGGAGTGATGGGGAGAGTGGGATTAGACTGGGTGGGATATTAAAGGGTGCGGGGAGTGAGGGGGAGAGTGGGATTAGACTGGGTGGGATATTAAAGGGTGAGGGGAGTGATGGGGGAGAGTGGGATTAGACTGGGTGGGATATTAAAGGGTGAGGGGAGTGATGGGGGAGAGTGGGATTAGACTGGGTGGGATATTAAAGGGTGTGGGGAGTGATGGGGAGAGTGGGATTAGACTGGGTGGGATATTAAAGGGTGCGGGGGGAGAGTGGGATGAGACTGGGTGGGATATTAAAGGGTGCGGGGAGTGATGGGGAGAGTGGGATGAGACTGGGTGGGATATTAAAGGGTGCGGGGAGTGAGGCGAGAGAGTGGGATGAGACTGGGTGGGATATTAATCCTCATGAGGATGAGTTGGGGGGTGATATTAAAGTGTGTGGGCTATTGTAGGGTGGATGAGTGAGGGGGAGAGTGGAATTAGAGTCGGGGGGATATTAGAGCTGTGATTTGCTGAAGCCACGAGGGACTAACAAGTTTAAATCATTTATTCAAGAACAGAATCTCGCAGCATTTCCTTTGGCCAGAGATTTCCTTTAAGTGCCTAATTGCGAAGTGCAAAGGAGCATTATTGAAACTGCATACTCATTTCTGTAATTTAATGTGTGGTCTAACTTAAAGTTAGGCGAGATCACTGGAGGGTTCATAGAATTATCAAATCCCTACTGTGCAGAAGGAGGCCATTCAGCCCATCTAGTCTGCACCGACCACAATCCCAACCATTATCCCTGTAACCACACCTTTTTACCCTGTCAGTCTCCCTGACACGAGGGGCAATTTTAGAATGGCCAATCAACCGAACCCACCCATCTTTGGACTGTGGGAGGAAAGTGGGAGTTGTTGTGGAAATGAGAACCAGATTGGATGCTGAGACCTTGCAAAGATCTAAAAGCCAGTGGCAGGAAAGTGAGGCGGTCTGGACACGGGGAACCTTCGCTCAGGGACAAGACAGGGCATTTCTGAAAATCTTGCAAAGCCCAGGAGAACTTAGACAGAAAGAGGAGGTCGAGAACAACCAGAGGCAGGAGGGAAAAGAGATGAGATAAAGATTTCATGATCTCAAAATGTTCTAAAGTGATTTCCAGCGAATGGAGTGTTTTCTGAAGTGTTGTCAGTGCCGCAATAAAATGAAAAACCACAGCCAGTTTGTGCTGCTGATGATGACAGGAAGTGATAATGACCAGATGAGCAAATTGAAGCTAACAAGGATTCTCTGAGACAGCCAAGCGCAATGGGGTGAAATGATGCGATGTAAAGCAGGAGGGAGCAGGGATGTGAACCACCTCCAAGTTCAAATGAAATTCTGGAACCGCACAGCAGCTGGAAGGGTGTTTGAAGGAGGAAGGTGGGTTTGCACTCTGGGAAACTGTGCTGTTATCTTTCACAGTGCAGAGAGAGAGGTTCTGTGCACTCCCTGCCGCACCCTCATCATGCCAGTTCAGATGACTAACCCTTGGGGTGAGACGATAAATATTCATACTTAAATTCACTCGTTGGATGCGGTTGCCATTGGAAAGGCCAGCATTTGTTACCCATCCCGAGTTGCGCCTGGAACTGCTAGAGTCCATCTATCGCAGCTACACTCACAGTGTTTCTCTTCTCTATCAGTCTGATGCATGATATAGAGGGGACCTGATGAAGGAGCAGCGCACTGAAAGCTTGTGCTACCAAATAAACCTGTTGGACTTTAACCTGGTGTTGTGAGACTACTTACTGTGCCGAGTTTGATGCATGTGAGTGGCTCGCCCACCTATTTCAGAGGGAGGTTAAGAGTCAACCACATTGCTGTTTGTCTGGAGTCACATGTAAACCATGTGTTAGTATAATGTCACAAAAGGTGGTGAATGTAGCCCAATCCATCACGCAAACCAGCCTCCTATCCATTGATTCTGTCTACACTTTCTGCTGCGTCAGCAAAGCAGCCAGTATAATTATGTAACTCATGCATCCCGGACACTCTGTCTTCCACCTTCTTCCGTCGGGAAAAACATGCAAAAGTCTGAGATCACAACCGACTCGAGAACAGCTTCTTCCCTGCTGCCATCAGACTTTTGAATGGACTTACCTTGCATTAAGTTGATCTTTCTCTATATCCTAGCTATGACTGCAACACTACATTCTCCACTCTCTCTTTCCTTCTCTATGAACGGTATGCTTTGTCTGTATACCGAGCAAAAAACAATACTTTTTACTGTATGTTAATACGTGTGACAGTAATAAATCAAATCAAAATCAAATTAAAACAATACGTTGGAATTCTTCACTGTATGAGACAAAGGGCACCAATAGCTCAACAGGGATTGGGTAAAAACATTATGGGCTCATTTATTAAGATTATCCACATGAGAACAATTATAAACAGGTATGAAGCTTGAAGATACCGGAGCTGTGCCTGTGTGCTCTGCTCAAGGCAAAAGACAAACTAAGACTGGATTGCATGTCATACTTCCCTTCTGGTGATGTCGTGCTGATATCCCTATAAAGCATATTCTAACAAAACACACACGGGAGATTTCTTTTGCTCAAAGACATTGATGAACCAAATGGAGCTTTTGAAAATCGATTGCTTTTAAAATCATTACTAATGAGAGGAACATTTTACTTTTTAATTCTTCATTTTAAGGGATGTGGTATCACTGGCTGGGCCAGCATTTATTGCCCATCCCCAACTGCCCTCCATTGCAGAGGACGTTTGGGAGTCAAACACATTCCCGTGGGTCTGGACTCACATGTAGGCTAGAAAGTGTAAGGAAGGTCGATTTCCTTTCCTAAAGGGGCACGAGTGAAGCAGATGGGTTTTCATGACAATCGACAATGATTTCACACTCATCATTTGACTTTTAATTCCAGATTTTACAAATTTCCATTTGCAATGGTGAGATTTGAACCCAAGTTCCTGTTTCCTGCTCTGGGTCTACTGGATTACTAGCCCAGTGATAATGCTACTGTACCACTGCCTCCCTAACTGAATTTAATTCCCACAGCTGCTAGGATGGGATTTGAACATCTCTTGCTGCACCTCTGGATTATTCATTCACTAACATTCCCAATGTTGTCATCTCCCTCGGCCACACTCTCAACAACTTTTACAGATGCACCATAGAAAGCATTCTTTCTGGTTGTATCACCGCTTGGTATGGGCTCCTGCTCTGCCCAAGACCGCAAGGAACTACAAAGGGTTGTGAATGTAGCCCAATCCATCATGCGAACCAGCCTCCCATCCATTGACTCAGTCGACACTTCCTGCTGCCTCGGCAAAGCAGCCAGCAGAATCAAGGACCCCACACGCCCGGACATTCTCTCTTCCACCTTCTTCTGTCAGGAAAAAGTTGCAAAAGTCTGAGGTCACATACCAATCGACTCAAGAGCAGCTTCTTCCCTGTTGCTGTCAGACTTCTGGATGGACTTAACTTGCATTAAGTTGATCTTTCTCTACATCCTAGCTCTGACTGTAACACTACATTCTGCACCCTCTCCTTTCCTTCTCTATGAACGGTATGCTTTGTCTGTATAGCGCACAAGAAACAATACTTTTCAGTGTACGTTAATACACATGACAATAATAAATCAAATCAAATCAAAACACACAGGGGATGTCCTTATCTGTAGTTCAAGGTGACAATTCTTGTCCCCACTTCCTGCAAACCCTGAATCTTATTTTCTTGCGCTTGGTCCTGGGTAGTGTCCAGCTTCTTGAGTATTGTTTGAACTGTACCCATCCACGCAAGCCGAGACAATCCATCCAAACTCTTGGATTGTAGATGGTGGTTTTGGGGAGTCAGGAGCCAGCCTCTGACCTGAGATTCTATCACCAGATTTCACAGCACGATGAAATGGACAGAACTAGTTCAATTCAGAGAGCAACATCCAGCAGTTGTACTTACTCTGTGAATTCAGATCTACCAAGGGACCAGACTGCAGGCACAACTAGCTCATTTAATTTGAGAACCGTGTTATTCTGCTGTAGGCTGTGTTAATGTTGCAGCACTGATAAACTCACCAAGATACTTAATGTATTATTCATCGGATGAGCAGGGCTAACATCGATCGCTTGACGGAAGCTGAAGGCAGCTCAGCCAATGTCCTGGTTAGCAACAACAACTTGCATTCATAGGGCGCCAATACAAGGCCTGAAGCCACTCTCCAAGAGCGTTGCAAAGGAAGATTGTCTCATGGCTTTTGATGAGGAACAAATTTTTCCCAATTCGCGTTGTTTACAAAACAGTTTCTTTTCAGTTTTACGAGCACACTAACCAGCCTTTTTGGGACTGCAAAATTCCTCCGCCATTACGTTTCACAATGGAATCAATTCCTTTTCAGTAAGAAAACCAATTTCAGAACATAAAAACTAATAGCATGTCATTCAACCCCTCGAGTTTGCTCTGTCATACAATACAATCATTCCAACATAAGAACGAGGAGCAGGAGTTGGCCCCTCGAGCCTGCTCCGCCATCCAATAAGATCACGGCTGATCTTTTCATGGACTCAGCTCCACTTACCCGCCCGCTCACCATAACCCTTAATTCCTTTACTGTCCAAAAATCTATCGTGGCGATCTTGTCTCAGTCTCAATTCCAAAACCCTTCAGACTATTACTAGTTAAAAACTATATATCTCCTCCTTAAGTTAACTGAATGTCCCAGCATCCAACGCACTCTGGATTCCGTGGTCGATGGTCAGGGGTACAGTCCAAAGATGTGTGGGTTAGGATGATTGGCCATGCTAAAAACTGCCCCTTCATGTCCTGAAATGTGTAAATTGGAGGGATTAGCGGGTAAATATGGGGGTAGGGCCTGGGTGGTATTGTAGTCAGTGCAGACTCGATGGGCCGAGTGGCCTCCTTCTGCACTGTAGGATTTCTATGAGTATCCCTTTTGTCCCAGGAATTTTCCCTCATTCCATCTTGATATCACACAACGTTTTGGCCCCAACCATTTTGTACGGTGGTGAATTCACCACTGTCTGGGTGAAGAAATTTCTCCCCACCTCAGTCCCAAAACTCCTGGGGTTTTGACTTTAAATAATAGTTGGCCATGTCCTCAGCTGCCTGGGTTCTCAACTTAAACACGTGTGTGTGTGTGTGTGTGTGTGTGCGTGTGTGTCTCTCTCTGCCTTGAAGACATTGCCATAAAACTCTATCTCTTCAAGGCGAGATCATCGTCGCTGACATCTCATATCCAGAGTTGTCTTGGATTTACCCCTGTGAAACACCTCAGCGTGTTCTATATCAACGTCATTTTTGTTATCGCTGGAGACACGAGTCAAATGGATGGCTGGGATCGTTCTGCTCCCCTGCATCAGCTTCTCGAGCAGGAATCCCACCCCACCCGCCCCGAGGTGAGGCGGTTATCGGCACGACCAGAAAAATATCAGTGTGTTTCTAAAACCAGTCCACGAGCCACATGACGCAAGAGCAGCTTATCTATCAAGAAAAGCTCTGTGGAAGTGGAGATGTCAGGGGAGGAGCTGGGAAAGCCACAGTCTCCCCCTGAGCGAAGGAGAGAGATTAGGAGTGAAAGCATTGACATCTTAAATGGTTTAAATTGAAGCATTTAGACAGACGAGTGTTTAATTTGCCACTAATCCTTCTGATCCTCTTGGTCACAAAGCAAGCCCTCCGGTTAGTGGGGTGGCTGTGTGTGTGTGTGGAGGGGGTGGGGAGGAGGATGGAGACGGTGAGCAGAATAAAGGTTGGTGGGTGGGGGGGGACACGGGTGCAACAGCGTTCTATCGACACAAACCACATTTTGGAGCTAATATTTGCTTGGGGGCAGTGTCATCAGACCATAGGCCTTTGAAGTGTTTCGGAGATTGAATTATTGCCTCAAAGACCTCTTGGCAACAAGGCAAAGCTTTGTGGGCAGCAGTGTTGGCACAGTGGGTTAGCACTGCTGCCTCACAGCAACAGGGACCCGGGTTCGATTCCCGGCTTGGGTCACTGTCTGTGTGGAGTTTGCACCCTCTCCCCGCGCCTGTGTGCGTTTCCTCCGGGTGCTCCGGTTTCTTCCCACAGTCCAAAGATGTGCGGGTTAGGTACATTCGGGCGGCACAGTAAGACGGTGGTTAGCACTGCTGATTCACAGAGCCAGGGTCGCAGGTTTGACTCCAAGCTTGGGTCGGTGTGGAGTTTGCACATTATCCTTATGACTGCGTGGGTTTCCTCCGGTTTTCTCCCATAGTCCAGGGATATGCAGGTGAGGTGGATTGACCATGGGAAATCTGTGGGGTTACAGGGATAGGGCACAGGGGAGGACCTGGAGGGTTGAAGTCATACTCCAGTTAGATAAAGTTACGGTGAGGCTACACCCAGAGTAATCTGAACCATTCTGAGCACCACAGTTTACTTAGGAACAGTAGATTACCCTTTGAGGGACTGCAGCGTAGGTTCAATGATTTCTGGTCTCTGAATTCCAGGGAGAGATTGAGCACAAACAGGAGTTGTATTCTTCATATTGAGATGTTTAGGGAGCTGATTTGATGAAAGGTTCCAAGACAGGTCGGGTGAATGGAGAAAGGTTACATCTGCTGGTTGGTGACTCTCGGAAGGGGGGCATTGTGCATAAAACAGGAAAAACTTCGTAAATAATCTCACAATACCAGGTTAAAGTCCAACAGGTTTATTTGGTGGCACGAGCTTTCGGAGCGTTGACCCGTCATCAGGTGAATGATGAAGGAGCAGCACTCCAAAGGCTCGTGCTTCCAAATAAACCTGTTGGATCTTAACCTGGTGTTGTGAGACTACTTACTGTGCCCACCACAGTCCAACACCGGCAACTCTACATCATTTCGACAAATGTTCGCTTCTGCAGTTTCCATCCATATTTCCAATGACCCTTCTAGTCTCGTAGTGCCCTCTGCAGCAAGCTCAGGTACCTCATCCGTCCTCAACACGCAATGCCTACTCTAGGGGAGGAAGCCGTTCAGTTTTTAATGCTGCATTATTCGCTGGGGATTCCACCAGCGTCAGAGTATGAATTGAAATTTGCGTCCCCGTCACTGGATGTTACAGGGCTTTATGTTGAACCACTGGAGCCAGCAATGTTTGTGGGAAAGCTGCAAGGTGTTGTGGACTGTGACAGAAGCTGGGTCAAATGTCCTTCTCTCTGTGGGCTATCCTGTCTCTGAGCTCATAGCCACATGAACAACCAATTGAAGATATTCAAGCTCATGTACAATTGCCGGAAGTGATGTACATTCAGGTACAAGAACCCACCTGTTATCTGGTTTCCATTCCTCCCGCCCTCCTGCCATTGCTGACACTATAGCTAAGAAAGCCCCACAAAAGCCTTTACTTTCTCAGAAGATTAAGGAAATTTGGCATGTCAGCTACGACTCTCACCAACTTTTACAGATGCACCATAGAAAGCATTCTTTCTGTTTGTATCGCAGCTTGGTATGGGCTCCTGCTCTGCCCAAGACCACAAGGATCTACAAAAGGTCGTGAATGCGGCTCAATCCATCACGCAAACCAGCCTTCCATCCATTGACTCTGTCTACACTTCCCGTTGCCTCAGAAAAGCAGCCAGCATAATTAAGGACCCCACGCACCCCGGACATTCTCTCATCCACCTTCTCCTTTCGAGAAAAAGATACAAAAGCTGAGGTCACGGACCAACCGACTCAAGAACAGCTTCTTCCTGCTGCTGTCAGACTTTTGAACGGACTTACCTTGCATTAAGTTGATCTTTCTCTACACCCTAGCTGTGACTGTAACACTACATTCTGCACTCACTCCTTTCCTTCTCTATGAACGGTATGCTTTGTCTGTAATAGCTCGCAAGAAACAATACATGTGACAATAATAAATCAAATGAAATAAAAGGGACATGATGAAGTCTTGTCCCTCTTTTCCTATTGCCATGGGTCTCTCTTTCCCCACTGCTTCCTCCATGACAATGACTCAGCCAATTAGAGGCAACCTGTCAACCCATCCTCTCTCTTTTCTCCTGCAGTGTACATTGTTGTTTGAACCCTGTGTTTGTCCAGATGATTCCAGATAGAATCAATGTCTAGGATTTTATGTGACTGATCGAAGGGTGGAATTGAGGCAGCCGTGTGGCATCAGATATGCCAGTGGATGTGCAGGTGCCAGCACTTCCGGAACACCACAGGACCATCCCGGAAGCAAGGTTTCCCCGCAAACCCTACACATTGATCTGAACACCAACCAGTTCTGGAGGGTCATCTCTGGAAGGGCTAAAATGATCACCTTCAATCTTTCTGTCTCTGGTGGCACATACAGCTTCTCAGAAGGAGAGTTTCTCAGAGGGTGCAGGGTCCCATCATCTCCCGCACCCTCCACCAGCACAGGTGCACGGTCAGAGTGTGTTCCCCCGCTCGCCTGTGCTGAGATTCAAGTTGACGAGTAGCTGAGAGCACCACATGCACACACACACATACACACACACAGACACACACAGACATACTCAGGCACAAACACACATAAACACACACACACACACATACACAAACACACATACACACACACAGACATACACAGACATACTCAGGCACAAACACACATAAACACACACACACACACATACACAAACACACATACACACACACAGACACACACAGACATACTCAGGCACAAACACACATACACACACACACAGGCAAAAACACACATACATACACACATATACATACACAGGCAAAAACACACATACACACACACACACACACACATACACAGGCACAAACACACATACACACACATATACATACACAGGCAAAAACACATACACACACATACACACATATACATACACAGGCAAAAACACACACACATTTATACACAGGCACAAACACACATGCACACACACACATACACAGGCACAAACACACATCCACACACACATACACAGGCACAAACACACATGCACACACACACATACACAGGCACAAACACACATCCACACACACATTTATACACAGGCACAAACACACATCCACACACACATTTATACACAGGCACAAACACACATCCACACACACATTTATACACAGGCACAAACACACATCCACACACACATACGTATACAGGCACAAACACACACGCACACACACACATCCACAGGCACACACACACACACGTACACAGGCACAAATACCCATGCACACACATATTCACAAGCACAAGCACACATGCACATACACAGGCACAAACACAAATGCTGACAAATATGGGTAATCATGTTGAATTCTGACATTGGTATTCTGGCCAATTTAATATCTAAATACCAAGCACTTTGGAACAGTTCACCACATTGATGGCGCTTTATAAACACAAGTTGTTGTTGTAAATGCACCCTCATGAGCGAGCTACACAGTGCGCCATGGGTTCCCTGGTTACCAGGCAGCAACTCAAGTGACAGATTATCCAGTTTAAATTTGAGACAGGATGAGAATCCCCAGGAAGTAATTTTAAACACAAACGTAACAGAAGTATGAGTCATTCATTAAAAGAAAGCTCCGTTTCACAAATGATTTGTGCAATTAACGTTCTGGTTCAGTAGCCATTTAGTGCTTTCCAGGAACTGCCGGATGAGAGGCACACAATGGCAGGGGAATATGGCACCGGATGCGACCAGCTCAATCAAAGTTTTTAAAATTTCATTCAAGAGGTGGCTGGCTCGGCCAGCATCTACTGCCCAAACCCGATGGCCCCGGAGAAAGTGGTGGTGAGCTGCCTCTCTGAACCACAATGTGGGGATGTTGGCATCTCCACAAGTTGCACCCAACGTGTCCCTACCTCCTAGGCTTATCTATAACCCTCTATCTGACTGAGTCAAATGCAGACAATTGTGGATGTACCTACACCACAGGAAGAGAGATAAATATTATCGATGGTTAACAAAGAACAATACAGCTCAAGAACAGGCCCTTTGGCCCTCCAAGCCTGTGCCCATCGTGCCCTATCGACACCAACTCCACATATCCCTCTATTCCTCGTCTGTTCAGATGCTTATCCAGATAAGTCTTAAATGGAGCTAACGTGTCTGTCTCAACCACCCCACTTGACAGTGCATTCCAGGCCCCCACCACCCTCTGTGTCAAAAACATCCACCCCCTCCCCGCACATCTCCACTGAACCTCTCCCCCTTATCTTGAACATAAGCCCCCTTGTCATTGTCATTTCTGCCCTGGGAAAAAGCTTCCAACTGTTCACCTTATCTACACCCCTCATAATTTTATAAACTTCGATTAGGTCGCCCCTCACCCTCTGTCTTTCCAGGCAGAACAATCCCAGTTTAGAGTCATAGAGGTTTTTAGTGTGGAAACAGGCCCTTCGGCCCAACTTGTCCATGCTGCCTTTATTTTGTAAAGCTCTGAAGCTAATTCCAATTGCCCACATTTGGCCCATATCCATCGATACCCATCTTACCCATGTAACTGTCGAAATGCATTTTAAAGGACAAAATTGTACCCGCCTCTACTACTACCTGTGGCAGCTCGTTCCAGACACTCTGTGTGAAAAAATTGTCCCTCTGGACCCTTTTGTATCTCTCCCCTCTCACCTTAAAACTATGCCCTCTAGTTTAAGACTCCACTACCTTTGGGGAATTTATTCAGTCTCTCCTCATAGCTAACGCCCTCCATACCAGGCAACATCCTGGTAAATCTTTTCTGGACCCTCTCCAAAGCCTCCACATCCTTCTGGTAGTGTGACGCCCAGAATTGGACGCAGTATTCCAAATGTGGCCTGACCTATGTTTTATAAAACTGTGACATAATTTGCCAACTTTTATACGCGGTGCCCCAACCAATGAAGGCAAGAATGCTGTATGTTTTCTTCACCACCTTTTCCACCTGTGCTGCCACTTCTAAGGATCTGTGGATCTGCACTCCCAGATCTCTCTGTGCGTCTATGCTCCTGATGGTTCAGCTATCTATTTTGTAGCTTCCACCTGAATTGGATCTACCAAAATGCATCACCTCACATTCGTCCGGATTAAGTTCCATCTGCCATTTCTCCACCCGATTTTCCAGCACATCGATATCCTGCTGTATTCCCTGACAATCGTCATCACTGGCCGCAACTTGGCCAATCTTAGCATCATCCGCAAACTTGCTCATCAGACCAGCGACGTTTTCTTCCAAGTCATTTATATATATTACAAACAGCAGAGATGCCAGCACTGATCCCTGCGAAACACCACTAGTTACAGACCTCCATTCAGGAAAACACCCTTCCACCGCTACCCTCTGTGTTCTATGGCCCAGCCAGTTCCGAATCCATCTAGCTAGGTCACCTCTGCGACTTAACCTTTTGCACCAATCTACCATGAGGGACCTCGTCAAATGCTTCACTAAAGACCATGTAGACAACATCCACAGCAGCCCTTCCCTCATCAATCATTTCTGTCACCTCCTCAAAAAACTCAATCAATTTAGTGAGACATGATCTCTCTCGTACAAAACCATGCTGTCTGTCACTAATAAATCCACTCAGTTTCAAATAAGATAATACAGATAATACAGATAAGTGGTTTAGCATTAAGATGAGGAGACATTTCTCCACATGGAGGGTTGTGAATCTTTGGAATTCTCTACTCCTGTGCGATGTTGATGTGTAACTTGCCACAAATGAGTCCATCAGCAACAAATATGGAAGAGGAACAGCCATGATTGGAGGAGCAGCTCTTTGTGATATCTTCAACTTGACTTCCCCGTCTTTCTGGCATCTTGAGTGGTAGCTCCGGGGGCCCCGGAAACTGGCTTCAGGGAGCCGCATCCAGCCCGCTGGCTGAGGGTCTGGACAAGCCTGCTCTGGAGGGGGTTCATGTTGTGGCTCAATGATTAGCACCCCCATCTCTGAGTCACGATAGGTGACGGATTCAAGACCGCTAACTCCGGAAGCTTTGGTGTCTGATCGAGGTTGACCCGGTGCGAAGGACATCTGCAATATTAATTGGACCATCATTTCAGATGAGGTTTTCCAGCCCTTCCCACCAGCGGAATCTTCCAGTCAGTAAAATGCGGTAGACGTCAGCGGGACAGGAAAGTCCCACCAGGAGCCATTGGTGGACAATTTCCACCACCGGACAACACGCCATGGGGACTGGCTGTAAAATCCCACCCCCCTGAGATTGGAACCAGTTCCACACTTGTACATTCTACAAGAAATATATTTTATATGCAAGTACGTAGTGATGAGCTGTTTAAAAAGGCCTCCTGCTGACATGCTCTAGGCTACAAAGTCGACATTACAAATGCAATCACATTGTCAGAAGCAGTGTCCTTCAGATGTCACCCAAACCCTAAAGCCACAATTCAATCTACTGCAGACTGAGGGAGACCGTCCACTGTGTGCCAGAAGGTGTTAATCAATCAAACCCATTGATAAACGCGTTCCATTCGACAGTCCAGATGTGTTGTGCCCAAGACAAGGCTGGAAAACTATTCCAAACTTCCAGCCTTCATCTGGCAGCTGGGTCAGTGGCGGCTGCTGAGATAATTCCGCCTGACTGCTTGGTGGGGAAATGTCTCCAAGTGTTACCAGCTGGGTGATCCGTCTGATCTCAAGGGACGTTTAGAAATCAAAATTAAAAATGAGAGGGAAGTAAGCTGGGCCTCTCATAAACCAGAGTTGACTTGAAGGCAACCGAGTGAAGAGAGCAAGACTTCAGGTTTGGTGCTGAGGTAGAATCTCAGTCATGGGTTGTTGGATTGCAGTTTGTACTAGGTACCCTTCAACAGCAGGACAAGCCATATTAGGATTCACTGCTGAAATTGCAACACTGTTTGGGTCCCTTTATTGAGGGAAAGATATACTAGCAGTGGAGGCAGGCCAGAGAAAGTTCGCGAGGTTGACCCTGAGTATGGACCAAAGAGCATAATCTCAGAGGAAGGGGGCCATCCATTTAAGATACAGATGGGGAGGTATTTCTTCTCTCAGGGGTAAGTGAATCAGTGGAAGTGTTTAGCGCAGAGGGCTGTAGGGGTTAAGTATGTCCTTGTAGGGGTTAGGTATGTCCAAGGCTGCGAAGGACAGATTTTTAATCAGTAAGGGAATGAAAGTTTATGGGGAGAAGGCAGGAAGTGAAGAATTGTCAGATTCAGCAGAATCTCACTGAATTTAATTTAATTTGATTTGATTTATTATTGTCACATGTATTAACATACAGTGAAAGTATTGCTTTTGCATGCTATACAGAAAAGCATAACATTCATAGAGAAGGAAAGGAGAGAGTGCAGAATGCAGTGTTACAGTCATATCTAGGGTGCAGAGAAAGATCAACCTAATGTAAGGTAAGTCCATTCAAAAGTCTGACAGCAGCAGGGAAGAAGCTGTTCCTGAGTCGGTGGGTGCGTGACCTCAGACTTTTGTATCTTTTTCCCAAAGGAAGAAGGTGGAAGAGAGAATGTACGGGGTGTGTGGGGGTCCTTAATTATGCTGGCTGTTTTGCCGAGGCAGTGGGAAGTGGAGACAGAGTCAATGGATGGGAGGCTGGATTGCGTGATGGATTGGACTACATTCATGATCTTTTGTAGTTCTTGGCAGAGCAGGAGCCCCATACCAAGCTGTGATACCACCAGAAAGAATGCTTTCTATGGTGCATCTGTAAAAGTCGGTGAGAGTCGTAGCTGACATGCCAAATTTCCTTAGTCTTCTGAGAAAGTAGAAGTGTTGGTGGGCTTTCTTAACGATAGTGTCAGCATGGGGTGGGGGGGTGGGGGAGTGGACCAAGACACATTGTTGGTGATCTGGACACCCAAAAACTGGTGAGGTGAAGAGGAGAGAAACATTTAAGAGGAGGCTACGGAGACACATGAGGGAGAAAACAAGAGCAGGGCATGCTGATAGGCTGAGATGAAGAGAGTCAGGAGGAGGGTCATGAACACAACTGTGCAGCAGTCGGACTGGACAGTGTTTTGGTGCTGTAGATTCTGTGTGATAGAACTCGACATTGTTCACACACCAGAGTCAGCCGCTTGATGTGGATCAATTGGCTGTTTGTGTGGGTGTGCAGATCTGCTCTGAAAATGCAATGTACCAGTGTCTCGAGGATCCATGCTTCAGGTAGCCAATATATCAACACGATAGCTTTACTGAACAAGCACTCCTCCAGCTAGGAAGTGCTATGTCTTGTCACGGAACCAGTTCACCCACTCACTAATTGATGTGTTCCTCCAGTGCGGCTATATCCGTTCCTTCATCTAGCAATACGTTCAAGGTCAGTAATCAATAAGTGTTATAATGGATAATGAAGGAAATAAAGGAGAGTATTAAATTAGAAACCGATGCGTACAGAGCGGCCAAAAATAGTGGGGAATTAGAAGATTGGGAAAGCTTTAAAAAATAACAAAGAACAACCAAGAAAGCAATAAAGAAAGGAAAGATAGATTATGAAACTAAACTCGCTCAAAATATAAAAAATGATCGTAAAAGTTTTTACAAATATATAAAAAGGAAGAGAGTGGCTGGAGTGAATGTTGGACCCTTGGAAGACGAGAGGGGGGGGATTTAATAGTGGGAAACAAGGAAGTGGCTGAGACTTTAAATAAGTTTTTTGTTTCGGTCTTCACGGAGGAGGACACAAATAGCTTACCGAATATTAACGAACAAGGGTTGGTAGGAGGTGAGGTCCTTAAAACAATTACTGTTACTAAAGAGGTAGTGCTTGGTAGGCTAATGGGACTGAAGGTAGACAAGTCCCCGGGACCGGATGGAATGCATCCCAGGGTACTTAAAGAAATGGCAGAAGTAATTGCAGATGCGCTAGTAGTTACTTATCAAAATTCGCTGGACTCTGGGGAAGTGCTGGCAGATTAGGAAACAGCGAATGTTACGTTGCTGTTTAAAAAAGGAAGTAGACAAAAGGCGGGTAACTAAAGGTCAGTTAGCTTAACATCTAGTTGGGAAAATGTTAGAGTCCACCATTAAAGAAGAAATAGCAGGGCAGCTGGAAAGGAATGGTTCAATCAAACAGATGCAGTATGGATTCATGAAGGGGAAATCGTGTCTGATGAATTTACTGGATTTTTATGAAGATATGACGAGTGTGGTTGACAGAGGGGAACCGGTGGATGTGGTGTTTTTAGATTTCCAGAAGGCATTCAATAAGGCGCCTCACAAAAGGTTGCTGAAGAAGGTCCACGGAGGGTACACGGAGTTGGGGGTAAAGTGTTAGCGTGGATTGAGGATTGGCTATCAAACAGGAAGCAGAGAGTTGGAATTAATGGATGCTTTACTGGTTGGCAGTTGGTGACTTGTGGCATACCGCAGGGATCGGTGCTGGGGCCTCAACTGTTTTCCATATACATAGACAGTCTGAAGGAGGGGGCTGAGTGTAGGGTAACAAAATTTGCTGATGACACGAAGATAAGTGGAAAAGCGAATTGCGTGGAGGATGTGGAAAGTCTGCAGAGGGATCTGGATAGGCTGAGTGAGTGGGTGAGGACCTGGCAGATGGAGTATAATGTTGGCAAATATGAGGTTATCCACTTTGGAAGGAATAATAGTAAAATGGAATATTATTGAAATGGTGAAAAATGACAACATGCAAATGTGCAGAGGGACCTGGGGGTCCTTGTGCACGAATCGCAAAAACCCAGTCTGCAGGTGCAGCAGGTAGTCAGGAAGGCTAATGGGATGCTGGCCTTCATCGCGAGGAGGATTGAATATAAAAGTAGGGAGGTCTTGCTGCAACTGTACAGGGCACTGGTGAGGCCGCAACTGGAGTACTGTGTGCAGTTTTGGTCGCCGCACTTGCGGAAGGATATATTGGCCTTGGGGGGAGTACAGAGAAGGTTCACCAGGTTGATACTGGAGATGAGGGGGTTGGACTATGAAGAGAGGCTGAATAGACTGAGTCTGTACCCGTCGGAGTTGAGAAGGATGAGGACGGATCTTCTAGAGACGTATAAGATAATGAAAGGGATGGATAGGGTAGAGGTAGAGAGATTCTTCCCGCTCAGAAAGGACAACAGGACGAGAGGGCACAGCCTCAAGATAAGGGGGGGGGGGGGCAGTTTAGAACGGAGTTGAGGAGGAACTTCTTCACTCAAAGGGTGGTGAATCTCTGGAATTCTCTGCCCGTTGGACTATGAAGAGACGCTGAACAGACTGGGTCTGTACTCATTGGAGTTGAGAAGGCTGAGGGGTGATCTTATAGAGATGTATAAGATAATGAAGGGGCTAGATAGGGTAGAGGTAGAGAGATTCTTTCCACTTAGAAAGGAACCAGAACCAGGCAAGCCTCAAAAAAAGGGAGGCGGGCCGGGGGGTGGTTGAGGGGGAACTTCTTCACTCAGAGGGTAGTGAACCTCTAGAATTCTCTGCCCGTTGAAGTGGTGGAGGCTACCTCACTGAATATGTTGAAGTCACAGGGAGATTGATTTCTGATAGACAAGGGAATTAAGGGTTATGGGGAGCAGGCGGGTAAGTGGAACTGATCCACTTCAGATCAGCCATGATCTTATTGAATGGCGGGGCAGTCTTGAAGGGCTAGATGGCCTACTCCTGCTCCTATTTCTTATGTTCTTACGTTCTAGAAGAAAATGCGACTGTGCGTTGCTGACCCAGGAATCCAACAAAGCAACTGAATCCATTACTTAAGCTCAAAGGATATCACGGCTGGATCAGGAGGAAATCGTCCTCAGCCTATCAAATAGAGCACACACTCTTAATTCAGTGCTGAGGGAGTGCCGCACTGTCAGAGGGTCAGTACTGAGGGAGTGCCGCACTGTCAGAGGGTCAGTACTGAGGGAGTGCTGCACTGTCAGAGGGTCAGTGCTGAGGGAGCGCCGCACCGTCACAGGGTCAGCGTTGAGGGAGCACCGCACTGTCAGAGGGTCAGTGCTGAGGGAGCGCCGCACTGTCAGAGGGTCAGCGCTGAGGGAGTGCCGCACTGTCAGAGGGTCAGTGCTGAGGGAGCGCCGCACTGTCAGAGGGTCAGGGCTGAGGGAGTGCCGCACTGTCAGAGGGTCAGGGCTGAGGGAGCGCCGCACCGTCACAGGGTCAGGGCTGAGGGAGCGCCGCACCGTCACAGGGTCAGGGCTGAGGGAGCGCCGCACCGTCACAGGGTCAGGGCTGAGGGAGCGCCGCACCGTCACAGGGTCAGTGCTGAGGGAGTGCCGCACTGTCACAGGGTCAGGGCTGAGGGAGTGCCGCACCGTCACAGGGTCAGTGCTGAGGGAGTGCCGCACTGTCACAGGGTCAGGGCTGAGGGAGTGCCGCACCGTCACAGGGTCAGTGCTGAGGGAGTGCCGCACTGTCAGAGGGTCAGGGCTGAGGGAGCGCCGCACCGTCACAGGGTCAGTGCTGAGGGAGTGCCGCACTGTCAGAGGGTCAGTACTGAGGGAGCGCCGCACTGTCAGAGGGTCAGTGCTGAGGGAGTGCCGCACTGTCAGAGGGTCAGTACTGAGGGAGTGCCGCACTGTCAGAGGGTCAGTGCTGAGGGAGTGCCGCACTGTCAGAGGGTCAGTGCTGAGGGAGTGCCGCACTGTCAGAGGGTCAGTACTGAGGGAGTGCCGCACTGTCAGAGGGTCAGTGCTGAGGGAGTGCCGCACTGTCAGAGGGTCAGCGCTGAGGGAGTGCCGCACTGTCAGAGGGTCAGTACTGAGGGAGTGCCGCACTGTCAGAGGGTCAGTACTGAGGGAGTGCCGCACTGTCAGAGGGTCAGCGCTGAGGGAGTGCCGCACTGTCAGAGGGCCAGCGCTGAGGGAGCGCCGCACCATCACAGGGTCAGGGCTGAGGGACCGCCGCACACGCTCACACATACACGATCACATCTTCACACACAGCTAGATTAACAGCCACTTTGTAACTTGTGCATGCAGAGCGGAACAGGAAGGGCAGGAAAGGAAGCATAATTGTGCTCGATCAGTTCCATCTATGTTAAATTGGATTAAGGAGAAGAACTGTACCACAGCATAAATAGCTGCAAGGAATCTAATTATCATGTTGTACACTGATAGCTCAGTCCGGACACACATCCTTGTTATCTGCACTTTGCAATTAACCAAATTCCATTCCATTAATCTCTGCCTTCAGCAGAAAGAGAATGCTTTTGTTTGCCAGTCATGGCTTCTCGTTAGTTGTACCCCTTGTAGATGTTTCTTCCACCTCTATTGCCCTGAGATGGTATCAGGGACGTGACTGTGCTTGATCCTGCCGTGAATATAAAGTCAACAACACACTTCAGACTATACCCGCCTTTCCTCCAAGTTTTACTTCTGATTCAAGAAAAGAAGCAGCAGCGATCGGTCAAAATCAGGTACCAGTGAACGTTGGCCTTTCACTGTGTGATGACTTCAGCCAGGTGAAGGAGGTTGGCTTGCTCGATTCTTAACTATGTGATGAGTCCTAATTATCGACCCCCCCATAATCACCTTTTGATTTAATGTTTTAAGTCTCCTTTGTACTTTGTTTTTTGTCTGGGCCATTCCCCCTCCTTTTGGGGAGCTGCCCCTTTTGCTTTGTCCCCGAAGTTAATTTGAGTTTGTTTACCTGGCATGGTGTCAAAAGAGATACCAGATGGGTCTGAACTGATGGTTAAATCAAGGAGCCTCATGCTCCCGATTTAAAGCAGGTGTGTCAGACTCCCAGCCTGCATTCAGCAGGGAGCCACTGGAGAGCTGGCTGTGTCCAGGTGTGTGGTGCAAATAAAGTAACTTGGTGACGGGACTTTCACCTCCGTGGAGCGATTACAAACTCTGACAATTATGGCTACAGGGATGAGGTGCCTGGTTCTGTCTGCTGTACAAATAGTGGCACTCATATAAACTCACACCCACACTGACACCTATCTCACCCCCTTCACAGTATCACAATGTAAAACCTTCATCTTGGAGCCTGTTATGTCTGGCAGACCTTCCCAGAGTCGGCGGGGGTTGGTGTGGCTAGCCTGGGACTCTAGCTTGGTCTGGTACTGTCTTTTCGCATCTTTGATGGACCTCCTTCGATCGTATCTGCCTTTCTTGTATCGGCCAGGGTCACCTGACGTGAACACCTCAGACCTGGATTTCAGCGGGCTGTGGATATCCCTGTTCATCCATGGTTTCCGGCTGGGGAACATGCAGATTTGTTTCTTTGGCACACGGTCTTCTACACACTTACTAATCAAGTCAGTTACCGTAGTGACATACTCGCTCAGGCTGGTCGCAGAGTGTTTAAATGCTGACCAGTCCACTGACTCCAGTCAGCCCCGGAGGAGACCAGCCCCGTGTGGAGAATGTCTGAATGATGATCAGTGCCCTTGAAAGCTGATCCTTTGCAAACTGCTCCCTTGTAAGGTCCTCTTCGTTCCTCAAGTGACTTGGCTTTTTCCACCCACCCGTCTGGGTGTTTCTTGGGAATTGTGGGGAGTGTTTGGTCTGTTGTTTCCTCATTCTGTGCTGCCTTTAGGCAGCAACAAACTGAGTTTGGGGTGTGATTAAATTTAACGTACCATGGGAGCTGGGCAGGGAGGGGTATTACACTTGGGTGTGCTCTCCAGAGATAAGATACGGGAACGTGTCTTAAAAGGGTGACCATGCCTTAGATTTTCCCCACCCAGATTGGGCCGAAGCATCCCATTAATTAGATCCACATTCCTGACCCCTATTTGGTTCTGAATCTTTTGGAACTGATGTACCATCCAATCATTTCCCCCCACCCACCTCCATATGCACATTGCCTGCAAAAATATCAGCAACTGTTGGTCTCTGCAGAAGCCTGTGTGCGGGGCTTAACATACCTGAAAGCCTGCAGAGGGAGCTAGTGCGCATGTGCAGGCCTCCAATGCTGCATATGCGCATTAGCAATGGCAGGCTATGACAGAAAAGAGGGAGCTGTTAGGCCCCTGCTGCTGCAGGCTGCTTGAAGCAGTTCCCTCACCCCACCTGCAAATGCGCCCTGAGATATACCCCCCCCCAACCCCCCCTGCCACCCAGACTGATTGGGGATACCCCCCTCCCCCCTCCAATTACTACAAAGTGGTAGTGAGCCCCTCCCCCAGTAGCCTCTCCCCCCATTAGCTTTTGCCCCCATTGCCTCTGCTCTCATTGGCCCTGCCCCCACTGGCCCCTATTCTCACGAACCCCACCTATGAAGCAGTTGAGGCTGCCTCATTGAATGTTTTCAAGGCAAGGATAGATAAATTTTTGAACAGTAAAGGAATTAAGGGTTATGGTGAGCGGGTGGGTAAGTGGAGCTGAGTCCACAGAAAGATCAGCCCTGATCTTATTGGATGGCAGAGCAGGGTCGAGGGACCAGATGGCCGTCTCCTGCTCCTAGACCTTGAGCTGAATTCTCTCTCAGTGTACCCAAATAGGCACCGGAGTGTGGCAACTAGGGGATTTTCACATTTTCATTGCAATGTTAAAGTAAGCCTACTTGTGACACTAGGAAATAAATAAACTTTAAAACTAAAAATTCCCGTTTCAAGGTCTGTATTAACCCTGCACCCACCGTGCGTTTGGTGTGTTTGATCCGGATCATGATGACGGAGTGGGACAGCACAGAGGGAGGCCATTCAGCCCATTGTCTTTGCAAATTATCTGTGTGAGAAGAAAGAGAAAACCTGGTGGATGAAGAGGAAAACTAAACTGCCAAGGAATACGAAGCTAAATCGCAACATTTTTCACAGGATACAGACTTAAAAAAAGGTGTGATGGGACTGAACCGTTTGATAATGGAAGGAATAATATTGCAATAACTTTTAAATTGTTTTGCAGCTGTGAAACATCCCGAGCAGCTTCACAACCATTTACATAACGCTTTAAATGTAATGAAACACCCCAAGATGCTTCACAGGGGCATCCTGAAACACAGTGTGAGACGCACTCACAGAAGGAGATATTCAATCAGCTCAACAGAGATTGTCTTTCATCAGTGTGTCTGAGGTGGGAATCCAGTGGAGAGTTTGAGGGAGGGAAGTCCAGCACTTGGGGTCCATGAAAGCAGAGGGACGGCCCACCAGAGGTGATGAGATTAAAATTGAGGGGCAGAACGAGAGAAGCTCAGAGATCTCGGAGGGTTGTGGGGCAAATGAAGATGACAAGAGTCAAGGAAGGATTTGTGAACAATTTCCACATGATTTTTTGACTAAGATGGGACATCAGATTTCCTTCTCTGAAGGACATTCGTCAATCAGATGGGTCTCCTTCCTAACAATTGATGATAGTTGCATGGTCACTGTATTGGCAAAGTGAGTGGATAGGTCAACAAACACGAAGGTGATGCTGGTGGGGTGTAGGGAGACGGGGGAAAGAGAAATTATGGCTTACTGAGAGTTACGACACAGGGAGCAAGATCGAAGATATCTGAACTCAAAAGTTCATCTTGGAGTCAAGCTTGAGAAGGTTGGCTTCCCTTCCACTCTATCTGAGATTAGTGAGAGGGAAGGGCGGTGGGGTGGCGGGTCGCGGGGGGGGGGGTGCGGAAGTCTGCTGCCACTCTGTCTGAGATCAGTGAGGGGGAAGGGGGGGGTCCGCTGCCACTCTGCCTGAGATTGGTGCGGGGGGACGAGCCCGTGATCGGTCTGGGTGCGAGAGGGGGTGGGGGGATAAGAGGGTCAGGAAATGTTGTGGGGGTGGGACAATGTCTGTGGGGGCCGGGGGGGGGAGGCATTACCCGGCCCGGGAGCGATGTGGCAGGGGAGCCGCATTCTACCATTTGTTTTCTGCGCATGCGCAGTTGGTGGCACCGATTGGAGCTGCAGGGTTTTGGGCGGATGAAGCCCTGCCCCCAAGGCTTGCGCAACGCGGTTCAGAATCGTTATATTCTTTTCAGGCAGAGCGCGTATGGCGGTGCCTGAGAACGGGCCGAAAAGCCGGATCTGAAACACTCCCAGGTTCAAGTCTGTCCAGCACTTCGAATCAGAGATGGTAAAATAGGCCCTTTCACTTTCTCACAAGTCTGTTTGGTATTAACTCAAACGTCTTGTTAAAATCCAGGGACACCACGTTGACCATGTTATCCTCTTCCCCTGTTACCACTGCAGAAAAAAGCTCCAACAAATCGTTTTGCCTTTAACAAATCCATGCTGACTTTCCTTCATTAACCCACACTTCCCCCAACAAATCTTGATTTTGTCCAGAACTACCCTTTCTCCAAGTTATCCATCGCCACAGTTAAACTGACTGGCCTTAATCTGACTGGGCTTTTCCTTCTCCCCACTCTTGAACAAGGGTGTTGTTGTCCAGTTCTCTGACACCCCTTCAAGTCAGAGGCAAAATTATGGCCAGCACCTCGTCAATCCCCTCTTGATGCCGACAGTATCCTTGGACTCATCTCTTCCAGTCCCAGTGCCTGATCAATTCCAAGCCTGTTCCGTCCTTCCTCAGTGTCAATTTTAAATCCTTCAAGTGTCTGACCCACTTCCTTTTGCACCTGAGGGGGTGGTGAGTCTGGCTGGCATAGAGGCACAGAGGTGAACAGCACAGAAACAGGCCCTTCAGCCCAACTTGTCCATGCCGCCCTTTTTTTTAAACCCCTAACCTCATCCCAACTGCCTGCATTTGGCCCATATCCCTCTCGACCCATCATACTCATGTAACTGTCCAAATGCTTTTTATAAGACAAAATTGTACCTGTCTCTGGCAGCTTGTTCCAGACACTCAGCATCCTCTGAACAATTGCCCCTCTGCACACTTTTGCACCTCTCCCCTCTCACCTTAAACCTATGCCCTCTTGTTTTTGACTCCCCTACCTTTGGGAAAAGATGTTGACTATTTAGCTGATCTGTGCCCCTCATTATTTTATAGATCTCTGTAAGATCACCCCTCAGCCTCCTACGCTCCAGAGAAAAAAGTCCCAGTCTATCCAGCCTCTCCTTATAACTCAGTCCGTCATGTCCCAGTAGCAATTCAAGTAAATCCTTTCTGCACTCTTTCTAGTTTGATAATATCCTTTCTCTAAGAGGGTGACCAGAATTGTACACTGGTAAAGACAGGTGAAAAGTATTAACTTCATTAACCATTCCCTGTGCTTAACAAGCATCTCTCATCTTTTCTGACCCCTATCCACTCCGACCCCGATCACCTTATTTATCATTTCTGTGCAGACGTTCCACATTGCAGGAGGGTGGTGAGCTGATAGGGGGTGGAAGTGAGGCCGCGGTTACTGAGGTGGGATGAGAAAGCAGATCAGAAGATTCCGAATGTTTCTGAACACGAATGTCGCTTGAGGATAAAGTGGGGCATGTGAAATCTCACCAAGGAAACAGATCTCCTTGTGCAGGAAACAGATGCTCTCAATTAGCCGGGATGACTTAATGATTTCTATTACATTAGATGATAATAGATGGCAGGAATTGAGTGAGCTTTAATTGAGAACAGAACCCGTGCTTTGGGCTGAGGATCACATCTCATCTCATCTCATCACAAACATTAGCTCAGTTTTAAAGCTTTTGCTCAGTGCATGGACCCTGTGCAGTACATCCTGCATGTAATGTTTCCTGGGTCACTGCTCACACAAAGCAAACGAATTCCGGCAAGGAAGGATTTACTCCACCGCACCACGTTGGGTCATTCCTCTCTCGGAGGAGAACAGAAGCGGAACCTGTAGTGGATGGAACTCTGTCGTGGGTGTGTTTGAATTGCATGGAATTGAACCGTGGCAACTCGTCGCGTCAACACAACATAAAGCCGTGGCCATCTGGGCCATTTTGTCTGTGCCAGCTCTTGTGAAAATCTGTCCGAATCAGCCTATTGTGAGCCGTTTTGGGCCTCAAAGGAAGGATGTGCCATCCTTGGAAAGGGTCCAGAGGAGGTTCACCAGAATGATCCCTGGAATGAAGAGCTTGTCGTAAGAGGAACGGTTGAGGATGCTGGGGTCTGAACTCATTGGAGTTTAGAAGGATGAGGAGGGGGGGATCTTATTGAAACTTACAGGACACTGCGAGGCCTGGATAGAGTGGACGTGGAGAGGATGTTTCCAGTTGTAGGAAAAACTAGAACCAGAGGGCACAACCTCAGGCTAAAGGAACAATCTTTTAAAACAGAGATGAAGAGGAATTTCTTCAGCCAGAGAGTGGTGAATCTGTGGAACTCTTTTCTGCAGAAGGCTGTGGAGGCCAGGTCATTGACTGTCTTTAAGACAGAGATAAATCGGTTCCTGATTAATAAGGGGATCAGGGGTTTGGGGGGAAAAGGCGGGAGAATGGGGATGAGAAAAATATCAGCCATGATTGAATGGTGGAGCAGACTTGATGGGCCGAGTGGCCTAATTCTGCTCCTATCTTTTATGGTCTTAAGTGGAACCCTGTTGGCAATGAAATTCTGTGGTGGATGTGTTTGCATTATGGCTACTCAGAGTATCAAAACAACATAAAGGTGTGGCCACGTGGGCCACCTTGCCTGTGCCAGCTCTTGTGAAGATCTGTCCAAATAGGCCCAGTCCTCCTCCTCCTGTTGCCCGAATCCTTTCCATTTCACATATCCATTTATTTGTAATTTCAGAGGATCAGGGGTCCAACACCAAGAGGGCACAGCTTTGCGAAGCTCAATGAAAGAATCAGCCTGGGTTACGGTGGCCATAGGTGGTGCTGCGTGATTGGTGCAAGAGGCACATCAGAGCACCGAGGACCATCTGGGCTGTGAATTAAGGTAAGTGGACTGGAGAACTCTCAATCAGGATGTACTCAGGTCGCATCCGGGTGGCTGCTATCATCTCTCCTGAAGCTTGGTCCTCAAGCTGAGAAATCATGCAGCATTGAAGTGATCCCAAAGCACAATTCTAGTCCCATTTTTTAATTGTACCTGAGGGCACTCTGTGCAGTGCTCAGAGAGTTCTTGTGAAACCTCAAGCAAGCAGACTTGGAGTCAAGTAGCAATTCTGAAGAGGGAAAACACTCAACACAGTCTTAATTGCTTCCAATTGCTATTACAGCATTATTATAAATTATCTGAAATTGCTCATGTAACATGATTAGAAACAGACGTGTTCAACAGCTGTTCAAACTAAATACAAAATCACACTTTTAGCGCAGTCTGTGAGAAATCGTTGGAGGTAAAAGTTGTTAAATTAATTGCTGTACTGGAGCAGCAGAGGTATTCTCAACAAATGTGTATTTAGAGTTGAACAGCGATGGGGATAAATGTACTCAGTAAACTATTGGGATTGAGGGCAGATCAGTCCCCCAAGGCTTGATGGCCTGCACTCTTGGGTATTAAAGGAAGTGCGGCGGAAATAGTGGTTCCAGTGGTTATCATATTCCAAAATTCCCTGGAAACCAGAAAGGTTCCAATGGATTGGAAAAATGCTAATTCTTATTCAAAAAGGGAGGGAGGCAAAACGTGGGGAATCACAGAGCAGTTAGTTTAACATCTGTTGTTGGGAAAGTGTAAGAATCAATTATCAAGAAAGCAGTCTCAGGACATTTGGAAAGTCAGTCCATCAGAGGCAGCGTACTTTCACAAAGGGCAAATCTTGTTTGACTAATTTGAAGTAAAGTTCATTTACTAGTCACAAATAAGGTTTTACATTAACACAGCGATAAAGTGATTGTGAAATTCCACGAGTCGCCACACTCTGCCACCTATTTCGGTCAATGCACCCAAACCAGCACATCTTTCAGACTGTGGGAGGAAACCTGAGCACTCAGAGGAAAACCCACGCAGACACGGGGAGAACGTGCAGACTCCACACAGACAGTGACCCAAACCAGGAATCGAGCCCAAGTCCCTGGTACCTATGAAGCAGCAGTGCTAACCACTGTGTCACCGTGTCACGAGAGTTCTTCAAGGATGTAACAAGCAAAGTGGATACTGGGGATCCTGGAGATGTGATATATCTGAAGGCGTTTGATAAGGTGCCACGCAAAAGGTTAATTCATAAGGTTAGATGACATGGGATTGGGGTGATTTATTAGCTTGGACAAGGTGACAGGCTGATGGACAAAAGACAGAGAGGTGGAACCAGTGTTTCTTTTTCTGGATAGCAGGAAGTAACTAGTGGGGTCCCACAAGGTTCAGTACTTGGGCCTCAGCTATTTATAACCTGTATTCTGATGGAAGGTTCTATAGGCAAATTTGCAGATGACCCAATAATAGGTGGGAAAGTAAGTTGCAATGAGGAAATAAGATTTTGATTTGATTTATTATTGTCATCAGTGTGCAGTGAAAAGTATTGTTTCTTGTGTGCTATACAGACAAAGCATACCGTTCATAGAGAAGGAAAGGGTAGCATGCAGAACATAGTGTTACAGTCATAGCTAGGGTGTAGGGAAAGATCAACTTCATGACAAAACCAGTGGCCGCTGAACTGCATAAGGTTTTCCTGTTTCGTGACGTTCTGATGCAGAAGCCCCTGCCATGTTGGAGGATCCAGAGGAAATGAAGAAAAGGTCTCATATTTACACATTAGGGACAGGATTCTCTGGGCTCCTCGCTGCATTTTTCCTGGCGGTGCACCATTGGCTGGTGGTGGGGTCTTTTCTGGTCCTGTCACTATCAATGGGTAACTCGGGACACCAGTGTCCCATCATCGGAACCAGAAGATGCCACCGGCGTGAAGAGCTGGAAGCTCGCACCAATTATCCTCAGAACCTCAGGATGACCCCAATGTGTTTCACAGCGGAACAGAGTATCTTTGAAGTATCAGCAGTCTTATAATGAAGGAGGCATTTTAGCTTTGGTTCATAAGTTCATAAGATATAAGAACAGAATCAGGCCACTCGGCCCATTGAGTCTGCTCCGCCATTTGATCATGGCTGAAATGTTCCTCATCCTCATTTTCCTGCCTTCTCCCCAGAACCCTTCAACCCATTAAAAATCTGTCTAACTCCTCCTTAAATTTACTCACTGTCCCAGCATCCACCACACTTTGGGGTTGCGAATTCCACAGATTCACAGCCCTTCGGGAGAAGTAGATTCTCCTTAACTCTGTTTTAAATTTGTTACCCCTTTTCTTAAGACTCTGAGCTCTAGTCCTCAAATGTCCCACAAGAGGAAGCATCCGCTCCACGTCGACTTTGTCCGTACCTTTTTATCATCTTCTCTCCGTCAATCTGATCTCCCCTCGTTCTTCTCAATGCCAGAGAGTATCAGCCTAAATTGTTCATACGACAAACCCCTCATCTCTGGAATCAATCTAATGAACCTCCTCTGAACTGCCTCCAATGCCACGACATCTTTCCTCAGATACGGGGACCAGAACTGTGAACAATACTCCAGGTGCGGCCTCACCAATGCCTTGTGTAGTTGCAGCAATACTTCCTTACCTTTATATTCTATTCCTTCAACTATAATTGTCTACATTCCATTTGCTTTCTTTATTATCTGCTATACCTGATGCCAGTTTTCTGTGACTCATGAACGAGGACAGCCAGAGCTGTCTGCACCGGAGCAACCCAAAGTCTTTCCCCATTTCAATGATACGTTGCTTTCCCATTTTTTCCAACCAAAATGCATGACCTTCCACTTATCCACGTCAGACTCCAGCTGCCACATTTTGGCCCCCTCTCCTAACCTATCTATATCCATCTGTAAGATTTAAGGTTTCAACAAAGAAATTTGCCATGTCAGCTATAACTCTCACCAACTTTTCCAGATGCACGATGGAAAGCATTCTTTCTGGTTGTATCACAGCTTGGTATCGTTCCTGCTCTGCCTAAGACCACAAGGAACTACAAAACGTTGTGAATGTAGCCCAATCCATCACGCAAACCAACCTCCGATCCATCGACTCTGTCTACACCTCCCGCTGCCTCGGCAAAGCAGCCAGCATAACTAAGGACCCCACGCACCCCGGACATTCTCTCTTCCACCTTCTTCCGTCAGGAAAAAGATACAAAAGTCTGAGGTCACGTACCAACCGACAAGAACAGCTTCTTCCCTGCCGCTGTCAGACTTTTGAATGGACTTACCTCGCATTAAGCTGATCTTTCTCTACACCCTCGCTATGACTGTAACACTACATTCTGCACCCTCTCCTTTCCTTCTCTATGAATGGTACATTTCGTCTGTACAGCATGCAAGAAACAATACTTTTCACTGTGTTAATACATGTGACAATAATAAATCAAATCAAAGCAGAATCAAATGTTTTCATTCCCTGCTCCTTCCCCAAAAGTGGAAAATGTTTCCACTCCTGGTCTGTAATCCAATTCCCTTTTGAAAGTTACTGTTGAATCTGCACCACTCTTTCAAGCAACACATTTCAAATTAAAATGACACCGCGTGTAAAGAAATCTCCTCCTCTTCCATCTGGTCCTTTTGGCAATTATCTTCGCTTTTTGACCTCTGCTGCCAACATTAAAATTAAACACTTCTGGGATGTGGACGTTGTTGGCTCGACAAGCATTTATTGCCCCCTCCCCCTTGACCCCCCTGTTGCCCTTGAGAATGTGGTGGTGAGCTGTCCACTTGAATTGCTGTGGGGCGGTGCAGTTAGCACTGCAGATTTTTTACACAGAGGGTGGTGGGTGCCTAGAACTCGCTGCCAGGGGAGGTAGTGAAAGCGGATAAGATAATGAGTTTTAAGAGGTGTCTTGACATGATGTGAACAGGATGGGAATAGAGGGATATGGTCCCCGGAAGGGGAGGGGAGTTTTAGTTCAGTCAGGCAGCATGGTCGGTGGAGGCTTGGAGGGCCGAAGGGCCTGTTCCTGTGCTGTAATTTTCTTTGTTCTTCACTGCTGCCTCACAGCAAGAAGCCTCATAACACCAGGTTAAAATCCAACTTTAACCTGGTGTTGTGAGACTTCTGACTGTGTTTACCCCAGCCCAACGCCACCATCTCCACATCATGACTACCAGCCTCACAGCACCAGGGACCCGGGGTTCGATTCCTGGCTTGGGTCACTGTCTGCGTGGAGTTTGCACATCTCCCCCATGTCTGCGTGGGTTTCCTCCACGTGCTCCGGTTTCCTCCCACAGTCCGAAAAACATGCTGGTTAGATGCATTGACCCAAACAGGTGCCATATTTGGTGACTAGGGGAATTTCACAGTTACTTCATTGCAATGTTAATGTAATCCTGACTTGTGACGAATAAATAAACTTTCCTTGCAGTGTAGTGCTTTTACAGAGGGAATTCCAAGATTTTGACCCAGCAACAGTGAAGGAATGGCTGATATATTTTCAAGTCAGGTTGGTGAGTGACTTGAAGGGGAACTTCTGCGGCAGAAACAGTCTTTCCTCACCTACTCCATCAAAAACTTTTTACGATTTGATGACTTGTGTGTCCATTTGCATTGTATAGTCACCCCCCTCTTCAGTTGTACCACAGGAGAGTTGAAGAGGGTGGGGTACATTTCTTCACCTGAAAGACTCAACCTTGACAATCACCACCCTTTTACACTTTCAGTTTTTACACATGTATGGAATACAGTTTGTATCCAGAAGGCGCAGCTGATAGATAAACAAGTGGGCCTCTTTTTGCACAATGCATTGGAATGACGTAGACATCTCTTGACTCCATCGACTTTCAGTCTTGACCCACCTTTAAACAATGAGATGTGTGAATTCCAAAAAAAATTGCTGTGAGGGACCCACGCCTGTGTCCATATTTAATTAGGTATCACAGAAGATTGGATACTGTCTGTCGGTCAAATGCGAAAAGTCACATGATTTACAGCAGCCATCTTAACAGCCTGTTTGTGTCCAATTTTGTGGAAGTGTTGACTGAAAGTTTGTGATGTGACGTGCCTGTGTTGGCACAACAGGAATGAAATGGAATCCATTCTTCTTCTTCTAATGCCGTCCCTCAGATTTTAGGATAAGTTCTTTCCGCACTGCTTCAAGGGGTTCTGAGATAGCTGATGTTGTGCGGTCGACGGCCTGTCACCTGCGGAGGAGGTGGTATTTGGAAGGCTGGGCGGATGAGACATTTGGAGATTTGTGCTCTCTCTGTCTTCCACACTTGAATCTGTCTCCGCGTGTTCCCGGAGTCGTCCCGAGATGTGTTTGCTGCCTTCCTGCATGGACCTTCTCCATTTCGATTGGTCACAGGTCAGGGGCTCACCTTTCCCCTCTCTTCTCTCCAGCTCCTGTGTAGACGGTTCCCTGGTGGATGAAGCCCCTCATGATCATTAACCATTCAGCGGAGTAGGCTTAAGCCTTGGGGCCCGAGAGCAAAAAAATATTGGTTTAACCCTTTTGAGGATGAATAAATTTTCACAACCATATACCGTGGGTGAATTAATATAACAAGTACCTATAAATCGAGGAGTTTCACCCCCCCTGCCCCCGGGACTTGGACTACATGCAAAGAAAGACAAAATAAATGCAACAATGAGTGTATTGTCATTGCTATACATACTTATTTTAGTGCATGCTTAGGGATGTACCAAGCTCAGGCAAGAGATCAACTGCACAAAGTGTATCCAAATCCATACGTTTACTTTAGAGTTTACCTGTCCTCAATGATCACTAGCTGTTCAGGTGAGCGTTCATTTTCGGCACTGGACAGGATTGAAATCTATCTGCGCTCAACAATGAGTGATGAGAAACCTCGTCATCTGGCACTCATGCAGGATGAACAGACACGCTTTGATCTGTTTCTTTACATGCTGTTCCTGACACTTTTGTAAACGAGAAAAACACAAGAAGCTTTTTAAAATACGAATGTAAAAAAAATGAAAAATAAATGTATAAAAGAGCTGTAATTGATTCACATAACTTTATGATATTATACATGTAGTACATTATACATAGTACAATGATATAAGGTATCTCACGTCACTTAACGTCACTTTATTCTATTCAACGAAGGGTGGGGCAGGAGGCGGGGGGGCAAGGTCAGGGGGGCCTGACTAAAGCTCAGCCTAGGGATCTGGGTGGTAGTTAATCCATCACTGCTCATTTTGCCTGGTTTAACTGTGGACATCTGCAATGGTCCACTGCTCCATCTCCCTTCCAAATCCTCGCCCCTTGCTGATTAAGTCACCCTGATTCTAGCCACAGTGTAACCCAGGCGTCAAGTCAACAAGTTCAAACGTCCTCTTCTTGGCCGCTCAAAGCCCACCCCCTGACCTTACCGTGTGAGCTCTGGGAGTCCATTGGGTGGCAGTTGGACAGGTTGAATCTGGACACTGAAGGGTTAACATTACGTCACATAAATGTGAGGAGAAACCATCTCCGTTTGCCTCTGATTAGTCTGTTAATTGCATAGCTGCTTCTCAAGTCTGTGTAATTCAGAGTAATGATATCCTTACCTCGCCAGTACTCTGTCATGACACTCTGAAAATAACATCACTGAGATCTCGATTAGGAGTGAAAGGTGAACCACTAACGTTTTTCGAATCAGTGGAATGTACAGGAGATGGCCCCTCTTGACAAGCGATCAGGCTGCCAGAGGCGAGGGATGCAGACAAAACTGTTTTGATCCATCGAATGCCAATACAGCCTTTCTGAAGTGGGAGCCAAGGCCTCCGTCTGAACCCTGAAGGATCGTGGACCACCACAAGGCAATGCTTCAGTTTGGTGGGCACAAGCCAGCTCACTCTGTCCGTACCCTACATCGCTGCCCATGGAATATTCTCCCAACGGCTGCTGCATCACCCTGTTGGATCTCAGATGTTGTGAAGAATTTACAGCAGAAAACGTAAGGGTTGGCCATTCAGCCCCTTGAACATTCGCCACCCTTCGGATTGATCATTCACCTCTGTGCCAGTCTTCCCACTGCTCCCCATATCCCTGGATGTCATCAGTATCCAGGACTGTGTTGATTTACAGTCATAGAGATGTACAGTGCAGAAAAGGCCCTTCAGCCCATCACATCCATGCCAGTCTAACACAAACCACTCAACTATTATTATCCCATTTTCCAACACTTAGTTCTTGATTTGATTTGCTTTATTATTGTCACATATAATAACATTCAGTGAAAAGTACTGTTTCTTGTGCGCTGTACGAAGCATACGGTGCATAGAGAAGGAAAGGAGAGAGTGCAGAATGTTGTGTTATAGTCATAGCTAGGGTGTAGAGAAAGATCAACTTAATGCAAGGTAAGTCCATTCAAAAGTCTGACATCAGCAGGGAAGAAGCTGTTCTTGAGTCGGTAGGTCCGTGACCTCGGACTTTTGTATCTTTCTCCTGACAGAAGAAGGTAGAAGAGAGAATGTCCGGGGTGTGTGGGGCCCTTAATTATGCTGGCTGCTTTTCCAAGGCAGTGCGAAGTGTAGATAGAGTCAATGGATGGGAGGCTGGTTTGTGTGATGGATTGGGCTACATTCATGACCTTTTGTAGTCCCTTGCAGTCTTGGGCAGAGCAGGAGCCCATACCAAGCTGTGATACAACCAGAAAGAATACTTTCTATGGTGCATCTGTAAAAGTTGGCCTTTGTAAAAACTCAGGAAGCCAAATGGAATGGAACTAAGTTTTTATTCACAAAGCAGAACTTAAGCCACAACTATGTGGTACATAATCATGAGTCCGACACAGACGATGGAGAACTGGACCTGCTCAGGGATCCACCTTATCAAGGACTCAGGGGACAAGTTCCACTGGTATAGGCAATCACCTCTTACCACGTGAACCCACATTCCATGAGTCCCACAGGGAGATCGATAAGGGATTCCCCTTCTGTGTCCGGAAGGTTATCACCTCTTTGTATGCCATGACATCAAAAGTCTGGATTAAAAACTTCCTATAAGGGTCTCTGCCTCCACCACCCTGTCAAGCAGCGAGTTTCTGACTCCCAGAGTCTGTGAAAAGGTTTTTCCTCACATTCCCTCTGAGCCTCCTACAGCTTCCCTTAAATCCCTGCCCCCAGTCATTGATCTGTCCACCAAGGCCAAGTTCTCTCATTCTCTCCTCATGAGACAATCCCACCATCAGGGGGATGAGTCCGATGAACAGACCCTTCAGCCCAACTCGTCTATGCCGCATGATTCCACTTAAAGCTCCGTCGATCCTTTCTCATCTAACACTCTAACCCATTCTCCCACATATGCTTGCTGACTTATTGCCATCTTATCTGCCAATCATTTCAATGGATTATTTGTAATGTTGCATTCCACATTCTTACCACTGCTTGTGCAAGGATGTTTACACTGATTTCCTGACTAGATTCTTCAGTGACTACCTTACTCTGACTACCTCTCCTTCCACTCTTCCCCACAAGAGGAAGTATTGTCTCTGCATCCCATCTATCAAAACTTTCAATGTTTTCAGAAAACATCAATGAGATCCTCCTCTCAATCTTCTTCTTGAAAGACAAAGTCACGCAAACATGCTTGCACTGAGAGGTGTCATCCAGTCATGGAAAGCATTCTTTCTGGTTGTATCACAGCTTGGTATGGGTTCCTGCTCTGCCCAAGACCACAAAAAATGACAAAAGGTCATGAATGTAGCCCAATCCATCACGCAAACCAGCCTCCCATCCATTGACTCTGTCTACATTTCCCGTTGCCTCGGCAAAGCAGTCAGCATAATTAAGGACCCCACTCACCCCGGACATTCTCTCTTCCACCTTCTTCCATCGGGAAAAGATACAAAAGTCTCAGGTCACATACCAGCCGACTCAAGAACAGCTTCTTCCCTGCTGCTGTCAGACTTGTGAATGGACTCACCTTGTATTAAGTTGATCTTTCTCCACACTCTAGCTATGACTGTAACGCTACATTCTGCACTCTCTCCTTTCCTTCTCTATGAGCGGTATGCTTTGTCTGTATGTCACGCAAGAAACAATACTGTTCACTGTATGTTAATACATGTGACAATAATAAATCAAATCAAATCCAATCCAATCAAATCACTCATCACAAACCAGCCACCTCACACACCCAGTATTACTTTAAAACTCATGGACAACAATATGTGGAGAGCACATCTGTAATTCCAGCTGTGTGTTCCTGTGAGCATGTGCTTGTGAATACTGTCCTCTGAGTTTTGTTACTGGGGCTTGAGGGATCACATTATCTAATTCTGCTTGTTTGTGATTAGACTTATTTTTGGTGACTGTTTCTTTCTCATTGCCAAATATTCAGCCGTCTGTCGGCCAAATGCCAAAAGTCACACGATTTTGTGGAAGCCACCTTTATCAGCTTGTTTGTGTCTGATTTTTAAGAGAAATGGTGTTCCATTGGCTTTGTAAATGGGAAGGGGTACAGACAACCAGCAGACTGTGTTACAGGCGTAACTCTGCCTGACAGGAAACATGTCCAGCGATGGGTATCCTGTACTTTCCAACCTGGCTCAGTGAGTTCCAAGGACAAAGTACCAAGCATGGGTCTCCTTGAGTCAGCAAAGTGGACCTCCCTACCAGTATAAAGGAAAGGTCTTTCCATGTAATAGAATCATAGAATCCCTAAGTGCAGAAAGTGGCCGTTCGGCCCATCATATCTGCACTGAATCTCCTAAGAGCATCTTACCGAGGTCCTATCCACGTTACCCCTTTTGCATTTACCATGGCCAATCCATCTAACTTGCACATCTTTGGACAGTAAGGAGCAATTTAGCATGACCAATCTACCGAATCTACACATCTTTGGACTGTGGGAGCAAACCCTCGCAGACATGGGGAGAACATGCAAACTCCACACGGTCACCTGAGGCTGGAATTAAACCCAAATCCCTGGCACTGCGATGCAGCAGTGCTAACCATTGTGACACTGTGCTGCCCATCTCCAGTTGTAAAGAAAATTGAATGGCTGAAAGATGATTATACAAAGAGACCATCTATTTTCCACAGGGTGATATTGTCCAAAATTCTGGCTAGTGGGCTGATGAATGGCAGATGGAGTTTAATTTATTTAAATATGAGGTGATGCATTTTGGTAGATTGAACCAGGACAGGACTTACTCAGTTAATGGTAGGGCGTTGGGGAGAGTTACCGAACAAAGAGATCTTGGGGTACATGTTCATAGTTCCTTAAAAGTGGAGTCACAGGTGGACAGAGTGGTGAAGAAGGCATTCAGAATGCTTGGTTCCATTGGTCACAACATTGAATACAGGAGTTGGGACATCTTGTTGAAGTTGTACAAGACATTGGTCAGGCCACACTTGGAATACTGTGCACAGTTTTAGTCACTCTATTATAGAAAGGATATTATTAAGCTAGAAAGGGTGCAGAAAAGATTTACCAGGATGCTACTGGGACTTGATGGATTGAGTTATAAGGAGAGGCTGGATAGACTGGGACTTTTTTCTCTGGAGCATAGGAGACTGAGGGGTGACCTTACAGAGGTCTATAAAATAATGAGGGGCACAGGTCAGCAAGATAGTCAACACCTTTTCCCAAAGATAAGGGAGAGAGGGTGGTGAGTGTCTGGAACAAGCTGCCAGAGGTAGTAGTAGAGACGTGTATAATTTTGTGTTTTAAAAAGCATTTAGACAGTTACATGGGGAAGATGGATATCGAGGGATATGGACGAAATGCGGGCAATTGGGATTAGCTTCGGGGTTAAAAAAAAGGTAGCATGGACAGGTTGGGCTGAAGGGCCTGTTTCCATGCTGTAAACCTCTTATGACTTTATAACTGCGAGTTGACCAAGAATCAATCTTCACCTTTCTCACTTCATTGGGTCTTCTTTCCTGGTCTTATTTGGATATTCTGGTTTTCACGTCTCAGACGTCTTAACAACATGAGTCCCAGCTTCCCTCGGACACATTGAATGGAGTGTTCAGGGGAACAGACATTAAACCCTTTCTCCACCACAAAACCATGCTTGCCTCCATTGGCTTTTATATTTCGAAGCAAAGGGATCTTCCAGTCCTGGCGACGGTGACCTGCCCCCACACGCTCCCCCCCCCACCCCGCCTACATGGCAGGTAACCCAGCAGTGGGATGGACAAGGAATGAAAGACGCCATGCATGTTGGAGAGACTGGCGGCCAACGGCAACTTACATCTGTCACCAGGAAACATGCTCCAGGGAGTTGGGCCAGAATAAATAATGAGGTTTTAACACATAACTGACACTTTGAATATTTACAACATATGTTCGGCAAAATGAACTTGAGATAAAGGCTACAATAAGCGGGGTGAATATTAACATAGAAACATAGAAGATAGGAGCAGGAGGAGGCCGTTTTGCCCTTCGAGCCTGCTCCACATTCACCACGATGATGACTGATCATCCAACTCAATAGCCTAATCCTGCTTTCTCTCCATAATCTTTGATCCCATTCGCCCCAAGTGCTATCTCCAGCCGCCTCTTGATGTTTTGGCATCAATGACTTCCTGTGGTAATGAATTCCATAGGCTCACCACTCTTTGGGTGAAGAAATGTCTCCTCACCTCCGTCCTAAATGGTCTACCCCAAATACTGATATCATAAAAGCAAAGTACTGCGGATGCTGGAATATGAAACAAAAAACAGAAAATGCTGGAAAATCTCACCTCTCCACAGATGCTGTCAGATCTGCTGAGATCTTCCAGCACTTTTGTTGTGATTATTAGAATCATCAAACCCCTACAGTGCAGAAGGAGGCCATTCAGCCCATCGAGGAGCATTGACTGTAATCCCAGCCAGGCCTTATACCTGTAACCCTACTTGTTTACCCTGCTAGTCCCCCTGATACTAGGGTTAATTTAGCATGGCCAATCAACCTAACCCGCACGTCTTTGGAGTGTGGTAGGAAATGGGAGCACCCGAAGGAAACCCATGCAGACACGGGGAGAATGTGCAAACTCCACACAGACAGTGACCCGAGGAGGGAATCGAACCTGGGTCCCTGGCGCTGTGAGGCAGCGGTGCTAACCACTGTGCCACCGTGCCGCCCGTATAATGTACGATCCTAATATCATTGCTCCGGCCAATGCATTGAGGGTTTGGTAGAACTCGTGGTTCTCAGAGTCTCCAAACCCATCACAGCCAAAATCTCCCAGGAAAAGTAGCATTATTTCTCCACTGAAATGCAGTTCGATGCAAGTTAGACATCTAAAATCGATTGCAGTCACTGTGAGTTGAGTGGTCTCTCAGTGTGACTGACAGGGGGGAGGTGGGGCAAATAACCTCTCATATCCATACTGCCTGGAACTCCTGATGTCAGTGTCTGCAGACCCCATCAGAAAGCAGCTTGCGGCTGTCGCCGATTGGTCAACAGTTGCTCGGACTTTCCGGATTTGAATAACTGTCAGCTCAATTCAGAAGGAACTGGCATTCATGCGCAGAGTTGAATAAAATCATTGTGTTTAAATTGTGTGCCTTGCTCCCTCGCCTCAGGCGAATAGTCCACTGAGTGACCCGTGGATCGCCGAGGCTGATTTTGGTTCCAGTCTCTGAATGGAGCCCGCTTATAAACCCATCAGCGCACCGAGATTACATGCAGACAAGGAGAAACCTCGCCACAAAATATGCTTCTGTGTTGTCGCGCGTGAGGAGGTAATGAAATTAATCTGTTCCTTTGCAGCAGGTTATTTTTGGAAGGTTCGGTGGTGGGGGGGGGGGGGGAGGTGGGGGGTTGGTTTATGATCGACATTTCTTTCACCCGAAACAATCCTCGTGCGGAATCTGGAAAAGGTGGGAATGAAGAAGGGTAATCCAACAACTGTTGCCATGAAGGTGCCACGCAGAGATGAGCCCGTCACAGCTGAAAAGTAAATCAATGTGAGCTGGCCCTGCTGCAGAGAAACCCATCATCTGAGCGATATTAGCACACGGAGCGTTAGTCTCACAATCCTTCCATTTATTTTAACAGAAGGATTGACCCATTCCTCTCAATCCAACTGTCAAATCAGGGATGTTTTTGCAGGAGTGCAGCGTGACGTTGGACGAGAGTATTGCCCATTCCACCACCCCCCACAACTGCCACCACCCCTTGCAACCTTTTCAAAGCAGAACGATTCATTTTGTTCCCAAGGATGGCGGGACTGTCCCGCAAAGGGATCGGGCAAACTGGGCCTGTATTCTCTGTCCAGGAATGAGAGGCGATCTCGTTGACAGCAACAATGAGATGATCCCATTGAAACCAGCCTGGTTCACTTCTGGTCTCAGATCCCTGTCTGTGTGGAGTCTGCACGTTCTCCCCGGGTCTGCGTGGGTTTCCTCCAGTTCCCTCCCACACTCCAAAGGTGTGCGGCTTAGGTTGATGGCAAAAGGTCGTGAATGGAGCCCAATCCATCACGCAAACCAGTCTCCCATCCATTGACTCTGTCTACACTGCCCGCTGCCTCGGCAAAGCAACCAGCGTAATTAAAGACCCCACACACTCTGGATATTCTCTCTTCCAACTTCTCCCATTGGGAAAAAGATGTGAAAGTCTGAGGTCACGTACCAACTGACTCAAGGACAGCTTCTTCCCTGCTGCTGTCAGACTTTTGAATGGACTTACCTTGCACTAAGTTGATCTTTCTCTACACCCTCGCTGTGACTGTAACACTACACTCCTCACTCTCTCCTTTCCTTCTCTATGAACAGCACATTTAGCACGCAAGAAACAATACTTTCCACTGGATGTTAATACATGTGACAATTATAAATCAAATCAAATCAAAAAAAGAGGTTGCTGTCTCAGTTATGTACTCATTCTCTTTCAAGCAAAGCTAGCCACTGTGCAGTGAGACAGTGGTGGCAAACCTGCTCAACTCTCCAAAGTGGTCAACAAGCTGGTTTTGAATGAACTCTTCCCGAACGAGGGGGCACCGCTCACGCGGGCAACTTGGGCTGAGTAAGTTTGCCTGTATTCCCATTGAGTCATTATGAATTCACCTTTACCATAAGATTAAGGGTAATAAGGTAAGAACAGATGGTCAGTGAATTGCAGAGAATGGATGGACAGCTGTGTAGCTTCATATTAAATTAATCATTGCTACGGCAACTGAATAAATTGAATGCAGAAGTATGCTCCAGCTGTCACTCCGGCATTACACAGCCGTTTTTTTACCCTTTAGAATTTTGGTTAAAGCCTTTTTCTGGAACGACTATGATATATTCCAGTGAGCTCCGCAGTACAAGAGTTCAGGGAAGAGTGTTTATTACATTCAGATACAAACAGGCTTTCAATAAGGAATTGATTATTCCAGTCTCTCCCTGCACCATATTTGGTTGTCATATAATTTGTATCTGTTCCACACAGTGAGTTCCCTGGTAGGAATATACACAGTGAAATGACTAACCACAATTCACAGAGGAACTGGCTTTATTCTTGTTCTTAACTCATTATATTAAGGAGATTTGAAATTCTCAGTGCCTTTCTTACCTCTGGATGTGGTGTTTCCAAGGCTCCCGCCACTTCCATAAGATCATAAGACATAGGAGCAGAATGAGGCCACTTGGCCCATCGAGTCTGCTCTGCCATTCAATCATGGCTGATATTTTTCTCATCCCCATTCTCCTGCCTTTTCCCCATCACCCCGATCCCCTTATTAATCAAGAACCTATCTATCTCTGTCTTAAAGACACTCAATGACCTGGCCTCCCCAGCTTTCTGTGGCAAAAAGTTCCACAGATTCACCACTCTCTGGCTGAAGAAATTCCTCCTCATCTCTGTTCCAAAACACTGAACTGACACCAGGTACTTGCACATATCGGAGGCAGAATAGCAAGGGTTCACTGGATTGGCCCCTGCCCCTGTGTATTGTCTCCAGCCAGGACAGTTTGTGAGATTTTGCAAGCCCAGGCAAATTGTGGGGGTTACAGATCACAGGGACGGTCTCAACCGGGATCTTGGGTTCATGTCACACTCTCCGTAACTCCCACTTCTTCCCTGGACTTGCAAAATCTCACGAACTGCCCTGGGTGCAGACAATACACATCTCTTTAACCTGTGCTTAACCCTCTCTCCACTCACATTGTCTGTACCTTTAAGACTTGATTACCTGTAAAGACTCGCATTCCAACCATTATTTTGTAAATTGAGTTTGTGTCTTTATATGCCCTGTTTATGAATACAACTCCCACTTACCTTATGAAGGGACAATGCTCTGAAAGCTTGCGGCTTTGCTACCAAATAAACCTGTTGGAACATAACCTGGTGTTGTGAGACTTCTGACTGTGTTTATCCCAGTCCAACGCCGGCATCTCCACATCATTAAGACAGAACAACAGCAGAAGGTGACCTAGCTTGAGGGACCAATGGAAACTGAGAATGAGTTTTCAGACCAGAGGATGGAGTCCTCTCTCAGGCAGTCGAATCCAGAGGTCATGTTGTAAGCATGTCAAGGACTACAAACTCCGGTCTCAAGTTCTCTTATCAATGAATACTATAATAAAGCCTAAAATCGCTTGACAATTTTAGAGTGCCACAGGAGAATGTGAATCTTTGGAATTCTCTACACCTGAGGGTTGTCGACGCTGCATCGTTGAATATATTTATGACTGGGATAGAAACATAGAAGATCGGAGCAGAAGGTGGCTTGATCAATTGGGTCAGTGTGCTGATGAATAGCAGATGGAGTTTAATTTAGACAAATGTGAGGTGATGCATTTTGGTAAATCAAACAAGGACAGGACTTATTCTGTTAATGGTAGGGGACTGGGGAAAGTTACAAAACAAAGAGATCTCGGGGTACATGTTCATAGCCCCTTGAAAATGGAGTCACAGGTGGACAGCATTCAGCATGCTTGGTTTCATCGCTCAGAACATTGAATACGGGAGTTGGGATGTCTTGTTGAAGGTGTACAAGACATTGGTAAGGCCACACTTGGAATACTGTGTCCTGGTCACCCTATTGTAGAAAGGATATTATTAAACTAGAAAGAGTGCAGAAAAGATTTACTCGGATGCTACCGGGACTTGATGGTTTGGGTTATAAGGAGAGGCTGGATAGACTGGGACTTTTTCCTCTGGAGCGTAGAAGGCTAAGGGGTGATCTTATAGAGGTCTATAAAATAATGAGAGGCATAGATCAGCTAGATAGTCAATATCTTTTCCCAAAGGTAGGGGAGTCTAAAACTAGAGGGCATAGGTTTAAGGTGAGAGAGATACAAAAGTGTCCAGAGGGGCAATTTTTTCACACAGAGGATGGTGAGTGTCTGGAATGAGCTGCCAGAAGTAATAGCAGAGACAGGTACAATTTTGTCTTTTAAAAAGCATTTAGACAGTTACATGGGTATAGAGGGATATGGGCCAAATGTGGGCAATTGGGTTTCGCTTAGGGTTTTAACAAAAAAGGTAGCATGGACAAGTTGGGCCGAAGGGTCTGTTTCCATGCTGTAAACCTCTATGACTCTATGACTCTCTCTAAGGCCATTTGGCCCTTCGAGCCTGCTCCACTATTTGTGATACTCAATAGCCGAGATGATCAGCCATGATAGACAGATCTTTCCACTCTCATGGAATTAAGAGACATGAGGAATGATTGGAAATGTGGAATTGAAGCCCTATATCAGCCTGGATCATATTGAATGGCTGCCCAGGTGCAAGGGGACACATGGTCGACCCCTACTCCTCAACTTTGTCTTCCCTCATCATCTATGTATGCGAATATCATATGATTCTTGATAATCCTGATTATAAAATTTTCCAATCTTGTTTCCAATCATTTATTTCTATTCTTCAAGCAATGCAGGTATTGCTGGCTAGACCAGCATTTATTGCCCATCCCTAATTGCCCCTTGAAAAGATGATGGTGGGCTGTCTTATTGGACGTTGCAGCCCATGTGGTGTAGGTACTCCCACTGTGCTGTTAGGGAGGGAGTTCCAGGATTGTTTTCCCAGGGACAGTGGGCTTGAGTTGGGGTGTGTCTATGACGGTGGGTAGGAGGCAGTGCGGAGGATATGCACAATGACACGGGGGTCTTACAGGGGGGCTCTGTGGTGGGGGGGGGGGGGTCCTATGCGAAGGGGTTGCTTTGCAAGGCGGGGGGTGGGGGAAACTCTGCAAGTGGTTGTAGGTGTAGGGAGTCTGCCAGGGTTTCATTATGATGATCCTGATGCCCCGATGCTGGACACCCGTGTTGGTGCAGGAGAAGAACATGCCACCAATGATGGGGTTGGCGGGGAGAGTGTTGGGGGGGGGAGGTGGTGGTGGTCTGATGTCCGTAGGGGTCGAAATGGTCCCCGAGCACTCTGCAGCTGATTACCCTGGTGATCTTAGTCCGAGTGTTGGTGTGGAACACAACCGTATTCAGAACTTTATGGCACTGAGGCTGGACTTTTACCACCCCGCCTGCCACGGAAATCAGAACGGATGAGAGGCGGACCTTGAAAAGATCCGTTGACCTTTGGCAGGATTGTTCTGGTTTCAGGGCAAGCACAGCCTGAATATATTTTGTGGGCAAAAATTTAACAAATGTAAAGTCTTACGTCACAGAAAGAAGCCCTTTCGCCCCCTCATGCTCAGTCTGCCCACCGAGTATCTTGCTACCTTTCCAAATCCCATTTTCCAGCAGTTGGTCCATGCTCTTGTACGCTATGACATTTCAAATGCTCGTCTAAATGCTCCTTAAATGTTGTGAGGGTTCCCACACCCAGTCCTGAGTTTACTGTTTGCTCTAAAACCATCCCCAACACATTGCAGGAACCTTTGGGAATACGGTGCCGTCACTTCAGATTTATTCTGTGACAGCGACATTCCAACAGCTCAACGTGAGAAATGGGATGGTGAGATACTTTCAATGCATCTCTGACAAGTCCTATTCACCACATCAGTGCGGCACGGTGGCACAGTGGCGAGCACTGCTGCCTCACAGCGCCAGGGACCCGGGCTCGATTCCTGGCTTGGGTCACTGTCTGCGTGGAGTCTGCACGTTCTCCCCGTGTCTGCGTGAGTTTCCTCCAGGTGCTCCCACATTCTACAAGACGTACTGGTTCAGGTGCATTGACCCGAACAGGCACCAGAGTGTGGCGACTAGGGGAAGTTCACAGTAACTTCATTGCAGTGTTAGTGGAAGCCTTACAGTGACCAATAAATAAAACTTCAACTTTTTGCTGACAGCTGCTTCATCTCTGCATCTCCATATATGGAACCACTGGTTTACAGTGATTGAGAGGGGAATGAAATTGAGGATTGACAGAGAAACACGACCTCAGAATTCAAAGAGTCCCTTCCAGTGCAAAAGGAGTCCATTCGGCCCATTGAGCCTGTACTGGCCACAATCCCACCCAAGCCCTGTCCCCACAACCCCACATACTTATCCGAGTTAGTCCCCACCGGACTCTACTGGCAAGTTAGCACGGCCAATTCACCAAACCTGCACATCTTTGGAATGTGGCAGGAAACTGGAGCACCCGGAGGAAACCCACGCAGATACGAGGAAAATATTCAAACTCCACACAGACAGTGACCCAAGCCAGGAATCGAACCCAGGTCCCCGGCGCTGTGAAGCAGCAGAGCTGACCACCGTGCCATCGTGCTGCCTGAGATAGCAACAGAAAATGCTGCAAAAAACTGAGCAGGTCTGACAGCCGCTGTGGAGAGAGAAACAGAGGTTGTGTTTAAAGAGTGTATGACTCTTCCATCAAAGCCTGCTGTCCCGTCCAGCTGAATTCACTGGCTCTGATGATCAGATACGACCTTTAATAGCGAGTCTTAATAATCCTATCCATATCCAATTTCCCCCCCAAAACACACTGTTATTATCTTATAACTGCCATTTTCATAGTTAACCATTTACACACATTCCCCAAGGGAATCCACACATTAGCGGTATTACCTGTGTCTCATTTTCCAACCCGTGCTGTCATTGTGAGTTAGCATCCACCATTTCTCAGCCCATTTATCCAGAATGTGGTTCTTGCTGCTAAGCTCTCTGAATGCCTCAATCACACAGCGTTATAGAGGATGTTCAGGGTAAGATCCTGGCATGGATAGAGGATTGACTGACTGGCAGAAGGAGGCAGAGAGTGGGGATAAAGGGGTCATTTTCAGGATGGTAGCCAGTGACTCGTGGTGTGCCTCAGGGGTCAGTGCGGGGCTACAACTTTTCACAATATACATTCATGATGTGGAGGAAGGAACTGAAGGCACTGTTGCTCAGTTTGCAGATGATGCAAAGATACGTAGAGACTCAGGTGGTATTGAGGAAACAGTGGGGCTGCAGAAGGACTTGGACAGGCTAGGACAGTGGGCAAAGAAGTGGTAGACAGAATACAATGTGGAAAAGTGTGAGGTTATGTACTTGGGAAGGAGGAATGGAGGCATAGACTATTTTCAAAATGTGGAAATGATTAGGAAATCAGAAACATAAAGGGACTTGTGAGTCAGTGTTCAAGATTCTGTTAAGGTTAAGGTGCTGGTTCAGTTGGCAGTTAGGAAGGCAAATGCAATGTTAGCATTCATGTTGAGAGGCTAGAATACAAGAGCAAGGACGTACTTCTGAGGCTGTGTAAGGCTCTGGTCATTTGGAGTATTGTGAACAGTTTTGGGCCCTGTATCTAAGGAAGGATGTGCTGGCCTTGGAAAGAGTCCAGAGGAGGTTCACAAGAATGATCCCTGGAATGAACAGCTTGTCGTATGAGGAACGGTTGAGAACTCTGGGTTTGTACTCGGAGTTCAGAAGATTGAGGGGGGATCTTATTGAAACTTACAGGATACTGCGAGGCCTGGATAGAGTGGATGTGGAGAGGATGTTTCCGCCAGTAGGCAAAACTGGAACCAGAGGGCACAACCTCAGACTGAAGGGATGATCCTTTAAAACAGAGATAAGGAGGAATTTCTTCAGCCAGAGAGTGATGAATCTGTGGAACTCTTTGCTACTGAAAGCTGTGCAGTCCAGGTCATTGAGTGTCTTTAAGACAGGGATAGATAGGTTCTTGATTAATAAGGGGGTCAGGGGTTGTGGGGAAAAGGCAGGAGAATGGGGATGAGGGAAATATCAGCCATGATTGAATGGTGGAGCAGACTCGATGGGCCGAGTGGCCTAATTATGGTCCCATGTCTTATGGTCTTTATATTTAAAGGGTTGCATAGTTGTTTTCAGAGCTGATCACATGATTTGATGATGATGTCATTCGGGTTTGCCATCGGCTGCTGTTTTACTTTCAGTTTGGACTCTGTGAAAGCACAGCTCCTTAATAACCCTGTTGTGTGTTAGCTTGAATCTACGCGTGCAAACCCACATGCTTTTCTTTCTGTGTAAAACCCACAACTCCAAAGGTGGTTGGGACATTGCACTGAGCTCACAGCAGACTCTGCAATGCGTGAAGCATCGCTCCTCAAGGGAGTGGCCACAGAAAATCAGTTCTCTCCCTCTCTTTGACTCCACCGAGCTTTTGCCACGTAGGTTTTTGGGGTTTTTTTAATGCAGAGCTGCTCGCTCAGCTAAATGTTCCATAAGCACAGCGCGCTTTCATTTTCTTCAGCAGCCTTCACTTGCACAGAGGTTGTGCTTTTTTTTTCTCTCTCCTTGGGGGAGAGGCGAGGGGAAATTGTCTTCACAAACGAGCTCCTCCGGGGCTTGGCCGCTGTTGGGATTCTCTTGTCTTCACGTTGCTCGAGCGAGCTTGGAGACTCAGGCAGCGGGTCACGCCACTGCGAATTAACAGGGAGAACTTGATAAGAGGCAACGCGACCTTGCGGAGCCTGCACCCCGTCTACGGCAAGCTTGTGCCCCCCGAGGGAGGACACGGCTCACAGCTCACAGCCGTGCCCGGGTTCGCAATGATCAAGCAGGCACTCCTGGAATGCGAAAGAGAATGATTCCCAGATTCCGAAGGTGCGCTGCCGCTGATCTACATTTTTCGCCACTTAATCTTCCTTTTCAAACCTGTTTTGTACTTGCTCTGAGCGTTTCGAACTTAGTGGCAGGTCATTCCGCACAACAGGTCAACAGGCGCGCAGAAATCAATTTTCCTGAGCTGGGGTCAAAGAGGTTAAATTAAACAGTGGTTTCATCGGCCTGGTTTGCATTCCTTCCAGCATTGAAGGTTCAGGGGGTTATCTAATCAGGATGTTTTGGAGGATTTGATGAAGAGAATCTATTTCCTCTGGTGCAGGAGAGTCCAGAACAAGAAAGGAACAACCTTAATATTCAAGGCAGGTCCACCCAGGGCAGTGTCAGCAAATACTGAGAAGTTTTGCTACTCATTTTATATCTGAAATGCATAGAGTACTGGGCTCCAGCACTGGCAGACGTGCCTTGCAGCCGAGGCACTGAGTTCTGGATATCCTCCCTCTCAAGCTCTCCTCTCTCTCTCTCTCTCTCTCTCCACCTTCAGAGGCTCCCTCTCCGATTGGGCTTTTGCTGGCGTGACCCATCACCTCGTGTGACTGAATTTCAAAGGTTGGCTGCTTGTGCTGCAGTGGAGTGCCTCGGGGTATCCCACAGGTTTAAAGGTGCTATATAAATGCACGGCTCTGATGTTGTGAAGCCCCTTGCTGTCCCCCTCCCCCACCCAATTTCCATTTGGTTCCGACGTGGACTGGAGGTTGGGGGTGGCGGGGGGGGGGGGGGGGGGGGGGGGGGAGGTGTTCCTTTTGAGTAGCTGATGGAGACTGTTCCGTGTCCTTGTTCCAGTCAGTGTTACCTTTCCGTAACCCCTCTCTGATGATGGTATTTGGCACTCTTCCAAGTTGAACTGCAGATTTCTGTGCATTCCAGATGGCATGGTGACTGGAGCAGTGTCGAGTCGATGGGAAATGTACTCATAACGTGTCACCAGCCACAGACAGCGTTCGCTTTCTCCTGACGCTGGTGGCAAAGCAAAAAATAAGAGACCCACTTGTAGCTTCATCAACTCCCAGACATTGACAGCACTGAAGAAGGCCATTCGACCCATCGTGTCCCTGCCGTTCAACAAAGATCTGACTCCACTCACCCCATTTTCCAGCTCTTAACTCATAGCCTTGCAGTTTATGGCAGAGTAAGTGAATACCTAAATACTTCTTAAATGTTCTGAGAATTTCTGACTCAACCACCCTTTCAGGCAGTGACTTCCATCGAGTCATGGACGTTTACAGCATGGAAACAGGCCCTTCGGCCCAACTTATCCATGCCACCCCTTTTCTTTTTCAACAATAAAGCTAGTCCCAATTGCCCGCATTTGGCCCATATCCCTCTCTACCCATCTTACCCATGGAACTGTCCAGGTGCTTTTTGAAAGACAAAATTGTCCCCACCTCAACTACAATCTCTGGCAGCTCGTTCCAGGCACTCACCACCCTCTGAATGAAAAAATGGCCCCTCTTTTCTATCTCTCCCCTTAAACCTGTGCTCTCTAGTTTTAGACTCCCCTACCTTTGGGAAAAGATATTGGTGATCTAGCTGATCTGTGCCCCTCATTATTTTATAGACTTTTATAAGGTCATCCCTCACTAACAGGCTCCAGAGAAAAAAGTCCCAGTCTATCCAGCCTCTCCTCAAACCATCAAGTCTCGGTAGCATCCTCTTCTGCACTCTTTCTAGTTTAACAGTATTCTTTCTAGAATAGGGTGAGCAGAACTGTACACAGTATTCCAAGTGTGACCTTACCAGTGTCTTGTACAACTTCAACAAGATGTCCCAACTCCTGTATTCAATGTTCTGACCGATGAAACCAAGCTTGCCAAATGCCTTCTTCACCACTCTGTCCACCTGTGACTCCACTTTCAAAGACTCCCACCATCTTCGGGGTGAATAAAAGTTTCTCCTAGCTTTCTACCTCTGACCTTAAATCTCTGTTCCCTGGTTATTGACCCCCTTCCTATCCACCCTATCCGTGCTCCTCATGATCTGAGACACCTCTTATCAGGTCCCTTCTCAACCGTTGCAGGTCCAAGGAAAACAGCCCCAGCCTGTCCAGTCTTTCACCCCAAGACTGCCCACCATTTCTTACTTGTTGGATTTTCAATTTCCTACAAATTTAGCAGCAGAGTCAGAAATACTAACGGAACTCATCACTCAGTGGGGTTTTGATGCACAAAGTGCATATCTCCAAATTATTTTTAAAAATCGTCTATTTTTGGAGGGCAGTGAGGGGGTTGGGGAATATTTACACTTTGTTAAAAAAACACTCTGAAATCCAGGTATTTCGGAAATGAATACATCCACAGATTTTAGTGGTTTCTCTCCGCACATTGCCAACTCACTGTTTTGTCTCATTTGCTTCTCTGTCAGATGACACTTAAGATGTGGAGATGTCAGCGTTGGACTGGGGTAAACACAGTAACAAGTCTCACTGTACCAGGTTAAAGTCCAACAGGTTTATTTGTAGCAAACACCACTAGCTTTCGGAACTGGCTGTTCCTTCGTCAGGTGGGTGGGAGTTCATAGTGTTACAGGTAAGTCTCAGGTGATGCACTTTGGAAGAAGGCACAGGAAGAAGTCCAACAGATTTATCTGGTAGCGTGAGCTTTCGAAGCGCTGCTCCTTCATCAGTGAGTGGAGAGTTGAGCTCACAAACGGGGGCAGATATAGACACAGACTCAGTTGCAAGATAATGGTTGGAATGCGAGTCTTTACAGGTAATCAAGTCTTTACAGGTGCAGACAACGTGAGTGGAGAGAGGGTTAAGCACAGGTTAAAGAGATGTGAATTATCTCCAGATAGAACAGTTCGTCGAATTTTGCAAGGCCAGACCAAATGGTGGGGAAGAAGAAACAAGATGAGGGAATATTTCATGAATGGCAGGACACTGGGTAGCTCAGAGGAGCAGAGGGATCTTGGGGTAGTTATTCACAGATCCCTGATTTCGGCAGAGCATGTGAGTGGGATAGGATAGTGAGTAGGATCGTCTGCTTTGATCAGTTGTGGTATAGAGTATAAAAGCAAAGAGGTAATGTTGGAACTGTACAGAGTGTTGGTGAGGCCACAACTGGAGTACTGTGTGCAGTTCTGGTCACCTCACTGTAGAAAGGATGTGATTGCACTGGAGGGGGGTCACCAGGATGTTGCCTGGGATGGAGCTTTTGAGCTACAAGGAGAGACTGGATAAGCTTGGATTGTTTCCTCGAGAGCAGAGAAGGCTGAGGGGGGGACATGACTGAAGTGGATAAGATTATGAAGGTTCTGGACAGGATGAGTCGGGAGCAGCTGTTCCCCTTTTGTTGAGGGGTCAATCACGAGGGGGCAGAGTTTTAGGGTGAGGGGGCAGGAGATTCAGAGGGGGTGTGAGGAAAAACCTTTTCACTCAGAAGGTGGTGGGAAACTGGAAACTTAAAAACAATCTTTGCATGAGCACTTGAAATATCAAATAACATTCAAGGATATGGGACAAGTTCAGGAAAATGGGATTAGCGCGCCTTTAGTGGCAGTTGTTGGCAGAGTAGACACTTTTTGATTTGATTTATTATTGTCACATATGTTAACACACAGTGAAAGGTATTGTTTCTTGCACTCGACACAGGCAAAGCATACCGTTCAGAAAGAAGGAAAGGAGAATGTAGTGTTACAGTCACAGCTAGGGTGTAGCGAAAGATCAACTTAGTGCAGGGTAGGTCTATTCAAAAGTTTGACAGCAGCAGGGAAGAAGCTGTTCCTGGGTTGGTTGGTACGTGACTTTTGTATCTTTTGCCCAAAGGAAGAAGGTGGAAGAGAGAATGTCCTGGGTGTGTGGGACCCTTAATTATGCTGGCTGCTTTGCCGAGGCAGCGGGGAGTGTAGACAGAGTCAATGGATGGGAAGCTGGTTTGTGTGATGGGGTGGACTACATTCACAACCTTTTGTAGTTCCTTGTGGTTTTGGGCAGAGCAGGAGCCCATACCAAACTGTGATACTACCAGAAAGAATGCTTTCCGCAGTGCATCTGCAAAAGTTGGTGAGAGTCATAGTTGATACACCAAATTTTCTTAGACTTTTGAGAAAGTCGAGGCATTGGTGAGCTTTCTTAACTGTAGTGTCAGCAAGGGGGGGACCAGAACAAGCCGTAAGCTGTGACAGATGGAGATGTTGAGGGAAGTGGGAGGGAAGAGGACAGAGGTAGAATGCAGAAACGGGGAAGTGGGGGGAGAAAAGGTAAAGGAAGAGGAATGAAATGGCAGGAAAGAGTGGTGGGGGGGGAAGAAAAATGAAGAAAGACAATAAAGAAATAAAAGGTAGAGAACAGTAACAAATTTAAACAAAATAGAATGAAAACAAAGGGGTTGAGGTGGGGGTAGAGCCAATCATCTGGAGTTGTTGAATTTGATGTTGGGACCGGAAGGCTGTAAAGTGCCGAGCTGGAAGATGAATGCTATTCCTCCAGTTTGTGTTGAGCTTCACTAGAACATTGCAGGAGGCCAAGGACAGATATGTGGGCATGGGAGCAGGATTGTGTTCAAATGGCAAGCAAAATAGGAAGTCTTTTCCCCTGGTTTATGTGGCTGTGACTCATGTTTCATTCCCTCCCCCTGCAGTAGAAATATCTCCCAGTTTCTCTGCCTTTTAGCTTTGACAAAGGATCATTGGGACTTGAAACGTCAGCTCTTTGCTCTCCTTACAGATGCTGCCAGACCTGCTGAGATTTTCCAGCGTTTTCTCATTTGGTTTCAGATGCACCGGACTTTAGAAGAGTGAGAGGGGGTCTCGTAGAAACGAATAAAATTCTAACAGGGTTAGACAGGGTGGATTCAGAAAGAATGTTCCCAATGGTGGGGGAGTCCAGAACTAGGGGTCATAACTTGAGGATGAGGGGGTAAACCTTTTAGGACTGAGGTGAGGAGAAATTTCTTCACCCAGAGGGTGGTGAATGTGTGGAATTCACACCCACAGACAGCAGTTGAGGCCAAAATGTTGTCTGATTTCAAGAAGAAATTAGATATAGCTCTTGGGTCTAAAGAGATCAAGGGGGAAGGAGGGAATCAGAACATTGAATTCAATGATCAGCCATAATCAAAATGAATGACAGCGCAGGCTCAAAGGGCCAAATGGCCTACTCCTGCTTCTAGTTTCGATGTTCCTAGAACAGATCATCTCATAAATGAAGAGTTTGTGTTATAACTTAACCAGAAAGGGTTGTCCATTCTCAGGGGAATGATCAAACAAGTGTCGTCACAGTCATTATGGGTACAAACATTGGAACCCAACTCATGTATAGAAAGGCCCCATAGACAGCAATGAAATTGAGTGACCACTGAACCTGATGAACTGATGTGCGTCACAGATAATGTCCAGCACTCCTGACTTAATTCATCCTGGCCAGTGTTTATGCTCCCCTTGAACTTGGGGAAGTGTTGACGAGGACGTCGGGACCCTCATCCCTTCCTCCAATCATGCTGGAAATTATCCAGCGGAAAAGCCAGACAAGTCTTGGGTTTACCATTTTTTCTAAAAGCTGGCACCTCTGACAGTGCAGCACTCCCCCAGCACGGACGGTCAACTGCTCATCATCTGAAACAAAGCTTGAAACTTTCTGGTGAGGATCGAACAAATTCCGACACGCTGCTTTGAGTTGACAGCACAAAGTTAGCTGGGCTAGACTCGACTGCCCATTCCTAGTTGCCCTGGAGAAAGTGGTGGTGAGCTGTCTTCTTAAACCAGTGCCATCCCTGGAGTGTAGCTGCACTCACAGTGCTGTTGAGGTGGGGGCTGGGGGGGTGGGGGTGGTGTTGCAGTATTTTGACCCAGTGACAATTAAGGAACAGTACGTGAATTGGAGGGGAACCTCCAGATGGTGGTGTGCACTCTGGCTCTCAATCCTTTCATGAGTGGGAACATTAACCCCTGTCCGTTAAAGAACAGAGAAAACAAAGAACAATACAACACAGGAACAGGCCCTTCGGCCCTCCAAACCTGCGCCGCTCATGACCCAACAAAACCATTCATTTGTATCCCTCTATTCCCAGTCTATTCATGTGGCTATCCAGATAAGTCTGAAATGATCCCAGCGTGTCTGCCTCAACCACCTTGCTTGGCAAGGGGACATTCCAGGCCCCCACCACCATTTGTGTAAAATACATTCCCCGACATCTGTGTTGAACCTTGCCCCCCTCACCTTGAACTTGCTCTATCCAGTCACCTTGCGATTTTGAACCTCCTCTCGACCTTCTCTGTTCAAGAAGTCCCAGCTTCTCCAGTCTACCTTCTGAATTGGAGTTCCTGATATCTGGAATATATGTAGATTAATTTATCTAGGATATGGAGGTTTATTTGTTGAGATATTTTCACACTGGGACTACCAGAGAGGACTGCAGTGTTTCAATCTTTACAGAAAAACGCTAAGGTGAAGGTGTTGGTGGATGGAGAACCTCACTCTGGTTGCCTTGCCATTGGCTGGAGGTCATTAACTTGGAGGCGTCAACCACACCACACACACTGGCATCCACCAACAGAGCATCTGTGGCCAGGTCTGGGCAGGTTAGCGGTGCTGCCCACTCACTGGGTGAGTCGAAGGCCAGACCAAAGCATCGAGCCACAGTTGTGAGGGAAGAGGCTGGAGGAAATGAACTTCCTTCTGCTCTTCAGGCATTTCCAAACAATAACTCACAATCGAGCTCACCGGACTGTTGCACTGCAGTCACCGTGTGGCCAACAAAATTGCTGCCTCAGTGAACTGTTTAAATGATTACTTAATGGTAAATACTTGCGCATACTCACCACGTTCCCTCACATCAGAACATCACCACTGAGCAGTGAAATGGAGCAGTTTTTCCACAGAAACTGCAGCAGAGATCTGGAACACCCTTTTCTCCAACACTCGGGATGTTGCCGGTTACGTTGGATTTCTGATTTGATTTGATTTATTGACATAGAGTGAGAAATATTATTTCTTGCGCACTCTACAGACAAAACATACCGTTCATAGAGAAGGAAAGGAGAGAGTGCAGACTGTTGTGTTACAGTCAAAACTAGGGTGTAGAGAAAGATCAACTCAATGCAAGTTAGGTCCCTTCAAAAGTCTGACAGCAGCAGGGAAAAAGATGTTCTTGAGTTAGTTGGCACGTGACCTCAGACTTTTGTATCTTTTTCCCAAAGAAGGTGGAACAGAGAATGTCCGGGGTGCGTGGGGTGCTTAATTATACTGGCTGCTTTGCCGAGGCAGTGGGAAGTGTAGACAGAGTCAATGGATGGGAGGCTGGTTTGCGTGATGGATTGGGCGACATTCACGACCCTTTGTAGTTCCTTGTGGTCTTGGGCAGGGCAGTAGCCCATACCAAGCTGTGATACAACCAGAAAGAATGCTTTCTATGGTGCATCTATAAAAGTTGGTGAGAGTCATAGCTGACATGCCAATTTTCCTTCGTCCTGAGAAAGTAGAGGTGTTGGTGGGCTTTCTTAACTGTAGTGTCAGCGTGGGGGCGGACCAGGACGGGTTGTTGGTGATCTGGACACCTAAAAACTTGAAGAGTGTCCCACCTTCTGTAGTCTATCTTCTGAACTGGAAGTTCCTCATCCCTGGAATGTATGGAGATGAATTTATTTAGGATGTGGATGTTTATTGGGCGAGGTTTCAGGACTCTGACAGGGTTACTATATGCTGGGGTAAGGGTATCAAGAAATGTGGAGCAAAGGCTGGGTAAATGGAGTTAAGATTCAGATCAGCCGTCATCTGCTCTCAAAATGTGGTGGGAATCTGGAATGCTCTGCCTGGGCAAGGAATGGAAACCGGAAACATTACAACCTTTCAAAAACATCTGGATGAGTACTTGACATATCGTCATACTGAAGGATATGGGACAAGTGCAGGGATTTGCGTGCCTTTAGTGGTAGTTATTGTCAGCATAAACTCTTTGGGCTGAAGGGCCTCTTCTGCACTATACGATTCTATGATTAAATGGCAGAGCAGGCTCGAGGGGCTGAATGGTCTCATCCTGTTCCCAATGTTTCTCCCACAGGACATCATTTGATACCACCAGCTTTTTCGAATGTAGCCTCACTTAGGGAACCGTTTTGAACAGATCCAGGACTGAGCAAGTCAATCTTCACCATCTGAAGGTCGGCAGTGTTGGTGTCTAATAGGTTCTGTTTCAGGTAATAAGGTGAAGAGGTGTTAGATATTGATCTGTTTGTGATACTCAGATCTGTGGAGGGACGAGTGTCAACCAGCACTGGTTGGTTTTGAACTACAGAATCCCTACAGGGCAGAAGGAGGCCAGTCAGCGCATCGAGCCTGCACCAACTCTCCAAAAGGACACCCAAGCCACCCCTCCTATTCCTGGAACCCTGTGCACTCACCATGGCCAATCCACCTCACCTGCACATCTTTGGACTGTGGAAGGAAACTGGAGCACTCGGAGGAAACCCCAGAAACGCAGGAAGAACATGCAAACTCCACACAGGCACTGTGGCTGGAGTCAAACCCAGGTCCCTGGCGCTGTGAGGCACTGTTGCCAACCACTGTGCCACCTCAGGAGTGAAATAAGCTCCTCTGGTGAGCAAAAAAAAATCTGTCCTGAAGCACCCTCATCTCAATGTACTCGGGTATTCTCAGGAGCTCAAAATCCAATCTAGTCTTTTACTCGGTGGCACAGTGGCTCGTAGCGCTGCCTCACAGCGCCGGGGACCCAGGTTCCATTCCCGGCTCGGGTCACTGTCTGTGTGGAGTTTGCACGTTCTCCCCGTGTCTGCGTGGGTTTCCTCCGGGTGCTCCGGTTTCCTCCCACAGTCCGAAAGACGTGCGGGTTAGGGTGCACTGACCCGAACAGGCGCCGGAGGGTGGCGGCTCGGGGAGTTTCACAGTAACTTCATCGCAGTAAGCCTTACTCGTGATTAATAAATAAACATTAAAACTTTACTCAAGAAAAGACTGGGCTTCTCCCTCCCACTTGCAGTGTGAGTGTACAAGAGTTTGACCTTGGCAGAACAATCTCACCCAGGCGACACAGCCCCTCGCCACTGGGGGCGACATGGCCCCCTTGCCCCTGCGCGGTGCCCATTGTGAAACAATTTCTCAAGAGCAGCCTGAAGCTGGCACACTTTATTCCTTTCTGAAACATCCACACCACCAAATATCAAATTTTCTTTACATCCTGCTTCAACCAACGTGGAAGGATAAGAAAGAAAATAACAGTTGGATTCCAAGAAGTTTCCTTGGTAGAGATATATTCGTGTTTATGTTGTTAAAATAATACACTATACAATGACGGTATAATTCCACAGACAGCTCGCAGAAGCATTGCAAGCTGGGCTGACATCTATTACTGCATGAGACACACTTCTAGAAAGTCCCGAAACAAAAGGGGAAACAATTTTTTTTTCACACGTAAACAGAACTCGTACACTCCCTTCGGTATAAATGATATTGAGTGTAGAAAAGAGTGGGAGTTTTAACACACCAGTACGTCTCCGCCACTGTGAGGACAGCAGGTGGGGATGGGGGGGTGGGGGGCGGTGGGGTGGGGGCGGTGGTGGTGGGGGGGGGCAGTGTAGGTGGGGGAAGGCGGGGGAATGCTGAAACGTACAGACAATAAAACAAGAGAAGTGGTTCAATACAACCGTTAATCACAGCAGCTGTGTGACCAAATTGGAATCCTGTCCTTGGGCCTTGACCGTCGAGAGAGGAGGTGTACGGTGATCCAATTCGGAAGGCTTTCTTTTTTGAAGCCTAACTGGTTACTCAAGTCCAATAAGCAGCCCGGCACTGAGGCTCCGGCCTATCAGCTAGGCTTGAAGAGGCAGTCGCGCTTTTTCAAGGAAGCAAGGCCCCAGCCTGTTCACAGCATGGTGTCCATGAGAAGCCTACACCTTGGGAACCAAGACTTGCGTTAACACATTTCTATCAAAGCAATCACCACTTTCCTTTGCCTTTTCTCCCTTAAAATTCAACCAATTATATTTGTATTATCTCCACAGGGGTGTCTTTTTTTTCAATTACGGAGGATGGATGTGGACATTCTTCAAGGGCTCCTATGATGTCAAGGTTGTTACAATGCAGCAGGAAATTGCGACCCATGCCACACTGGCATGGACGCGTGCAGCGAGTGAGCCCCCTTCCCTTGGATCTGTGTAGCTTGGGAATTTATCCAGGTCTTTCATCTTGTCCTTGTTCAGAGCAGGAACTTGTGTCTGAAAGGGAAACAGAGTGCCACTCACTCGTCGATCATCAAAAAAAAGCTGTGAGAAAGTATTCACATTTCCTCTCCGTTTTTAGCCACATTCTGCTGGCTGTTTGTCTCACGCTGGATTCCCATTCCCATTTTCAAATCCCTACCCCCGACCCCCGCCCTCCAACTGAACAACCCACCAAAGATACCTGGCGTTCCACCAGATTCTGACCTTGTCCCCGCCCCTGACTTCCATCGCTGCGCCACTGGCAGCTGTGCCTCTGCTCTGAAGGGCCCTCAGTTCTGAAAGCTCCACCCCCCCGAAACCTCTCCACCTGTCCCCCCTTCTTTCAGATCCACCTTAAAACCCCTGGACCCAGCTTTTGGTCACCTGGGCAACTGTCTCCTGAGGTCACTCACCGGCCGAATTTCGAATGGTGACGTTCTTTGGGACGTTTAAAGGTGCTATACGAATGCAGGTTGTTGCTGAATGGCCTGGGCCACAGTGTGGTGTGCAGCTGTTGAGGGTAGCATCTTCTCTCAGACCTGGCAGCTCAATATCACTTCAAACCCCAAATGACTTTCATTTGATCAATTGGGCCAGTGGGCTGACGAATGGCAGATGGAATTTAATTTACACAAATGCGAGGTGGTGCATTTTGGTAGATTGAGTAAGAAGTCTGACAACACCAGGTTTAAGTCCAACCCATTTATTTGATAGTAAACTCACAAGCTTTTGATGTTTCCCTCTTCTTCAGGTGAATGGAGAGTTCTGGCCTCAGTCACAGCATATAAAGTACAGACAGTTTCCAGATTACTGATTAGAATTCTATCAAATAAATCGGTTGGACTGAAACCTGGTGTTGTCAGACTTTTTGCTGTGTTTACCCCAGTCCAACGCCGGCATCTCCACATCATTTTGGTGGATTGAACCAGGGCAGGACTTACTCAGTTAATGGGAGGGCATTAGGGAGAGTTACAGAGCAAAGAGATCAAGGGGTACATGCTCATAGCTCCTGGAAAGTGGAGTCACAGGTGGACAGAGTGGTGAAGAAGGCATTCAGCATGCTTGGTTTCATTGGTCAGAACACTGAATACAGGAGTTGGGACGTCTTGTTGAAGTTGTACATGACATTGGTAAGGCCACACTTGGAATACTGTGTACAGTTCTGGTCACCCTATTATAAAAAGGATATTATTAAGAGTGCAGAAGAGATTTACTAGGATGTTACTGGGACTTGATGGTTTCAGTTAGAAGGAGAGGCTGGATAGACTGAGACATATTTCTCTGGAGCGTAGGAGGCTGAGGGATGATCTTATAGAGGTCTATAAAATAATGAGGGGCACAGATCAGCTATATAGTAAATACCTTATCCCAAAGGTAGGGGGCATAGGTTTAAGGTGAGAGGGGAGAGATACAAAAGGGTCCAGAGGGGCAATTTTTTCACACAGAGGGTGGTGAGTGTCTGGAACAAGCTGCCAGAGGTAATAGTGGAGGTGAGTAGAATTCTGTCTTTGAAAAAGCATTTAGGCAGTTACATTATAAGATGGGTACAGAGGGATACGGGCTAAATGTGGGCAATTGGGATGAGCCGAGGGGTTTAAAAAAGGGCAGCATGGGCAAGTTGGGCCAAAGGGCCTGTTTCTCTGCTGTAAACCTCTATGGCTCACTGCTGCCTCACAGTGCCAGGGACCCGGGTTCAATTCCTGTTGGGTCACTGTCTGTGTGGAGTCTGCACATTCTCCCCATGTCTGTGAGGGTTTCCTCCGGATCCAAGTTGGGCTGAAGGGCCCGTTTCCATGCTGTAAACCTCCATGACCGGCTTTGCTTTGGTTTAAATGCTGGAAAGTGGCTCCCAGGCCGAAGGCCATTCACTTGAGGTGGAAACAGGGGAGCTGTGCTCATCAAGGACTCCTCCAGACCCAAACAATCTCACTACACTTCCCTGCTGGGTATGAATGTGACTGGTGTGAAACTCCCATCAAAAATGAAATGTACCTCAGGGAGACAGAGACTTTGTTCTTTGGAAGTGTTGAACTTTGGTGCGTGTTCCTGCAACAAGAAGACAAGGTCATCATTAATTTATCTATCGTACATACCCATAAATACAAAGGCAGCTTACCATTGGCCACCTGTGGGATCTTACCTACCCACAAAAGTCAATGGCTATTTGCGATGCTCACCAGCGGGAGACCCCACTCGCCAATGGTGTTATGTACGTTACTGCATGTGACAATAATAAATCAAATCAAAATTGTCCTCTCTTTCAGTTATCAGTTCCAAGTTCACAAGATCAGAAGGAATGGGAACTGGAGTTGGCCATTTGGCCAATCGAACCTGTTCTGCCATTCAATAAGATAGTTCCTTTTTAAAATGTTGCTCCGCTCTTAAAGTTACAAAGCCAATTCTCAGCGTTCTCTGAGCTTAGGGGTTTAAAAAAAAAGGGCAGCATGGACAAGTTGGGCCGAAGGGCCTATTTCCTTGCTGTAAACCTCTATGGCTCACTGCTGCCTCACAGCGCCAAGGACCCGGGTTCAATTCCTGTTGGGTCACTGTCTGTGTGGAGTCTGCACATTCTCCCCATGTCTGTGTGGGCAGACCCTTCATCCATCTCCTTGCTCGCTCCAGAAACCAAATTCCAATTGAATCCAATTCTGCATCCCCACAAGAGAGACAAATGAGGTCCCAGCTGACAAGAAAAGGCACTGGACTCCATCTCAGCCAAAAGAATCGCAGAATCCCTACAGTGCAGCAGGAGGCCATTCAGCCCATCGAGTCTGCACCGACCACAATCCTACCCAGGCCCTATCCCCATACTTACCCTGCTAATCCCACTGACACTGGGGTCAATTTAGCAATGGCCATTCCACCTAAGCTGCACATCTTTGAAGTGTGGGAGCACAGGAAGGAAACCCACACAGACATGGGGAGAATGTGCAAACTCCACACAGACAGAGACCCAAGCCAGGAATCGAATCCAGGTACCTGGCAGCTGTGCTAACCACTCTGTGCCACCGTGCTGCCCAAATAAGATCATGGCTTATCTGATTGTGACCTTTTGATTTGATTTATTATTGTCACATGCATGAACATACAGTGACAAGTATTGTTTCTTGCACACTATACAGACAAAGCAGGCCATTCACAGAGAAGGAAAGGAGAGAGTGCAGAATGTCCGTGTTACAGTCATAGCTCGGGTGTCGAGAAAGACCAACTTACTTGGGTCAATTTAGCATGGCCAATCAACCTAACTGGGGGAGGGAACTGGAGCATCCTGAACTCCACTTTCCTGTCTGACCTCCCCCTACCCCGCCACCACCGCCAACCCATAACCCTCGGCTCACTCGTTGGTCAACATCTGTCGAACCCAGCCTTAAATATCTTCAGTGACCCAGTGGCTGCTGTCTGACCCTCATTCCAAACAACAATAATCCTACCTGCGGCGGAACAACAGGGGTCTCGAACAACTGCAAGCAGCGGCTTGGGTCTGTTCAGCTTGCTTCCTTTGTGAAGACCAAACCCCACTCTGACATGCGAAAAGCTGTTCAAATCCTAAAAGAAATGACCGACCTTGGATGCAAAGCGGTGGGGCGGGGAGGAGGGAAGGGGACGAGTTTAAGAAAAACTGGCGATAAGGTGGCAGAACTGGCTTTTGATATGTAAATGAAGCGAGTTTCTCAAGTAGGTCAGCATGTTCGTTAAGCTTCTGCTTTCCTTTGTGTAAGCACCACATTCACAAAGAAAAGCTCATCAATCTTTGTCTGACTACCAGTAGTCTCCAGGGCAAATTAATGAATTCAGACACCGCTTTGTCTGAATTCGCAGGCATGTATTATCATGTTTTTCCTATCAGCAGTGGCTCACTGGGTAATGCTCACGCTTTTCAGCCAGAAAGGTTGCCGTTTCAATTTCCACTGCGGAAACTTAAGCCCAGAATCTCGGCTAGCACAGCAGGACTGAGGGAGTGCAGCACTATCAGCGGTGCTGTCCTTCGAGTGAGATGGGATCATAGAGGTTTACAGCATGGAAACAGGCCCTTCGGCCCAACTTGTCATTGCCACCCTTCTTTCTTTAAACCCCGAAGCTAATCCCAATTGCCCGCATTTGGCTCATATCCCTCTCTACCCATCGTACCTATGTAACTGCCTAAATGCTTTTTGAAAGACAAAATTGTACCCACCTCTACTACTACCTCTGGCAGATTGTTCCAGACACTCACCACCCTCTGTGTGTAAAAATTGCTCCTCTGGACGCTATTGTATCTCTCCCCTCTCACCTTCAACCTACGCCCTCTAGTTTTAGACTCCCCTATCTTTGGGAAAGATATTGACTATCAAGCTGATCAACGCCCCTCATCATTTTATAGATCTCTATAAGATCACCCCTCAGCCTCCTACACTCCAGAGAAAAAAGCCCCAGTCTATCCAGTCTCTCCTTATAACTCAAGCCATCAAGTCCCGGTAGCATCCTCGTAAATCTTTTCTGCGCTCTCTCTAGTGAAACAGAGAGACTAAACTGATGACCTGTTTAGTCCCTGAAGTGGACACAAGACATCACAATTTGTGTATGGGAAAATGGATGTTGTCTGGCCCAATATTTATCTCTCACTCATTTGATTTGATTTATTATTGTCACATGTATTAACATACAGTGAAAATTATTGTTTTTTATGCTATACAGACAAAAATGTACCGTTCAGAGAAAAGGAAGCAAAAGAGTGCAGAATATAGTGTTACAGTCATAGCTCGGGTGTAGAGAAAGATCAATTAATACAAGGTAAGTCCATTCAAAAGTCTGACAGCAGCAGGGAAGAAGCTGTTCTTCAGTTGGTTGGTGCGTGACCTCAGACTTTTGTATCTTTTTCCCAAAGGTGGAAGAGAGAATGTGTATCAGCAGAAGCAAATGACATGAGCATTGTCTCCGTGCAAGTTTGTGGGAGATTGCCATGCATAAATTGGCAGATGTGTTTCCTACGTTGCAAGAGTGTTAGTCTTCAAATAATACTTCGTTGCCAGTGAAACCCAAAGAGAAAATGCTGGAAGATCTCAGCAGATCTGGCAACATCTGTAAGGAGAGAAAACAGCTGACGTTTCGAGTCTTTGTCAAAGATAGAAAATTGCCACTGAAGTGCTTTTTTGATGTTGTAATGTCATGATAACTGATGTGGAAATGCAAGTATTTGTTTTGCTTTTCAGTGGTAACTTGGTCGCGTGACCAGCGTACGTCGAGTCCAGCACATTTGGTCCTCGCCTTTAGTGTGACTTATAGAGTTTAACAGGTTTACAGCATGGAAACAAGTCCTTCGGCCCAACTTGTCCATGCCACCCCCTTTTTTAACCCGAAGCTAGTCCCAGTTGTCCGCATTTGGCCCATACCCCTCTATACCCATCTTACTCATGTGACTGTCTAAACGCTTTTTAAAAGACAAAATTGGACCTGCCTCTACAACTACCTCTGGCAGCTTGTTCCAGACACTCACCATCCTCTGTGTGTGAAAAAATTCCCCTCTTTTGTATCTCTCCCCTCTCACCTTTACCCTCCGCCCTCTAGTTTTAGACTCCTCTACCTTTGGGGAAAGATATTGACTATCTAGTCGATCTATGCCCCATGGGATAGTATGAGGAAGGTTTATGGACTGGTTGCTTATCTCTGCTTTGTTTTTTTTTAAGGTCACTTCCATTAAATTCCTGAACTAGCTGACAGACAGCATTGTCAATATCTGTCAACAAAAGGCCAAGTGTCATCCAGATTTGCAATGTCAGCTCTGTTCTCTCTCCACAGACGCTGTCAGACCTGCCAAGATTTTCCGGCATTTTCTCCTTTTGTTTCATAAGAACATAAGAAATAGGAGCAGGAGTAGGCCATCTAGCCCTTCGAGCCTGCCCCACCATTCAATAAGATCATGGCTGATCTGTCGTGGCTCAGTTCCACTTTCCCGCCCTCTCCCCATAACCCTTAATTCCCCTGTCTGTCAGAAACCTATCTACCCGTGACTTAAATATATTTAGCGAGGTAGCCTCCACCACTTCAACGGGCAGAGAATTCCAGAGATTCACCACCCTTTGAGTGAAGAAGTTCCTCCTCAACTCTGTTCTAAACTGCACCCCACTTATCTTGAGGCTGTGCGCTCTAGTCCTGCTAAGCAGGAAGAACCTCTTTACCGCAACCCTATCCATCTCCTTCATTATCTTATACATCTCTCTAAAATCTCCCCCCCATCCTTCTAAATTTCAACGAGTACAGACCCAGTCTATTTAGTCTCTCTTCATAGGCCAACCCCGTCATCTCCAGTAACAGCCTAGTGAACCTCCTCTGCACTCCCTCCAAGGCCAATATATCCTTCCGCAAGTGCGGCGACCAAAACTGCACACAGTACTCCAGCTGCGGCCTCACCAGTGCCCTGTACAGTTGCAGCAAGACCTCCCTGCTTTTATATTCAATCCCCCTCGCTATCAAGGCCAGCATCCCATTCGCCTTCTTGATCACCTGCTGCACCTGCAAACTGGGTTTTTGCGACTCGTGCACAAGGACCCCCAGGTCCCAGTATCACCAGTACCAGTTCAGACTCCAGCATCGACAGTAACTTGTGTTTGTCCATCGATGACCAGTTGTCTCCCCGCTACGCCTGATCTGATTGATCCAGGCTTCACCGACTAAGTCTGGACAAACTGGTTGTCTGACACAAAACATAGACAGACATTCCCCAATGAGATGTCAGCTTTTATGCATTTGGCAACCATCTGGTGAGCTTTCTCTACATCACTAATCCATTACACAAACCAGCCTCCCATCCATCTGCTGGCAAATCAGCCAGCATAATTAAGGACCTCACAAACCCCGGACATTATCTCTTCCTTTGGGAAAAAGGTACAAAAGTCTGAGGTCACGTACCAACAATTCAAGAGCAGCTTCTTCCCTGCTGCTGTCAGAGTTTTGAATGGACTTACCTTGCATTAAGTTGATCTTTCTCTTTATGACTCCATTCTGTGTAACACTCCATTCTGCACTCTCTCCTTTCTTTCTCTATGAACGGTATGTTTTTGTCTGGATAGCGCGCAAGAAACAATTCTTTTCACTGTGTGTTAATACATGTGATAATAATAAATCAAATCAAACCAAATTAGTCCCTCCATCACCAGCGCTCAGTCACAGCAGTGTGTACGATCTACAAGATGCACTGCAGCAATTTGCCAAAGATCCTCAGACAGCACCTTCCAAACCCACAACCACTTCCATCTAGAAGGACAAGGGCAGCAGATGTATAGGAACACCACTACCTGCAAGTTCCCCTCCAAGCCACTCACCATCCTGACTTGGAAGTATGTCGGCCGTTCCTTCGCAGCCGTTGGGTCAAAATCCTGGAATTCCCTCCCTAACGGCATTGTGGGTCAACCCACAGAACACAGACTGCAGCGATTCGAGAAGGAAGCTCACCCCCACCTTCTCAAGGGGCAACTAGGGATGGGCAATAAATGTTGGATGTCTTTAAGACAGAGATGGATAGGTTCTTGATTAATAAGTGGATCAGGGGTTATGGAGAAAAAGCAGGAGAAGCTCTCGGTCATCTCTCGAAAAGAGACGCTTCTTTGGCTCCAGAGTGGATAAACTTCTCTGTTGGGGAGGCGTGAATGAAGATGTTTAGTCAGAACAGATCAGATGTTTATCGTTGTGCAGAGGGCTGTGCTTGCATCTTTTTTTGATTGCATCTCTGTGGGCTGTCTTGATGTAATCAAGTTACTGTGAATAAAAAGACGTTCCTGTTGCCACACAGTGGTGGGTTAACAGACCGTGAAGGAGGTCGCAATCAACGGGAAGGAATGTCACAATTCAGATTCACTCTGAAAACAGGGGGCAAGTTCAAAGATGTGCAAAAGACATGATCCACTGCGGCTAAAACATGATTGCGAGTACATCCCATTTTGGCTGCAAATTTGGGGTCAAAAACATGATGTGCAACTTGGTTCTCACACTGAGCCATCTATCTTCATCCCTGCTCATTCACTCAGCCGACCACAATCCGAGCACAATTGTATTCAGCTAAATCCAGCGTCTGGCAAGGTCTAAAGCACTATTTCCAATTCTAATTGCCAACCCGCGCCACAGCTCGTAATGCTTGGAACAGGTTGTTAGTCATAGAATTCTTACAGTGTAGAAGGAGGCCATTCAGCCCATTGAGTCTGCACCAACTCTCAAACAGAGTTTCAGATCCAACCCCGATCCCTATCACCCCACATATATTTACCCCACTCATCACCCCCATATCTTAGGACACTGAGGGACAAGTTAGCATGATCGGTGCAGCTAACCTGCACATCTTTGAAATGTGGGGGGAAACTGGAGCACCCGGAGGATACCCACGCAGACACGGAGAGAATGTACAAATTCCAGACTGACAGTCAGCCAAGGCCAGAATCCCTGACGCTGTGAGGCAGCAGTGCTAACCGCCACGCCGCCCCAGTCTCTCACCAGGGGCTTTTTGCTTGAGGGGTTCCACTCCACATCAAACATGGCTGACCAGGAGTCCCTCCTGTTCTTACCTCCTGTTCGGAGGATTTTCAGGTTGACACGCGAGGTGTTTGACCGCGTTATGAGCGCACCTTCTTTGGCCATCAAGTCCGGCAGTGGGATTCATACCCGAAGACTGTGACTCATTGGCTGTGCGGTTTCACGGTTGCACAGTGGTTCGCACCACTGCCTCACAGCTACAGGGGCCTGAGTTCGATTCCCGGCTCGGGACACTGTCTGTGTGGAGTTTGCACGTTCTCCCCGTGTCTGCGTGGGTTTCCTCCAGGTGCTCCAGTTTCCTCCCGCAGTCTGAAAAGACGTGCTGGTTAGGGTGCATTGACCCAAACAGGCGCCAGAGTGTGGCAACGAGGGGAATTTCACAGTATCTTCATTGCAGTGTTAATGTCAGCCTTGTGACGACCAAACGAATAAACAAAACAACCTTACCCACTGCGCGACAAACCTCTTCCTCGAGCACAGTTTTAATCACCGTGTTTAAGAAAGAATATACTGGCATTGGAGGCCATTCAGGTTCACTCCACTGGAACCTGTGATGAGATGTTTGTCCTCGATGTGAATGAGAGGCTGGGTGCTGTTTCAGAAGAATGAGTGGTGATCTCATTGAAACACTCAAGGCGATGCAAGGGCGGAAGAGAGAAGTCTCAGAGGTTACTTCCGCTGGTCGGGGAATAAAAAAACCCAGGGGGTGGGGGTATTGGGTGGCAGCAGCATGGTCACAAGACAAGGGGCCGATCATTTCGAATCAAAACGAGGAGCAACTTCTTCACTCCAAGCGGTTGTGGACCTTTGGAATTCCACTGCTGAGTGAGGTTGTCCCATTTTCGATCCTTCAGGGAGTCAGGGGATTGTGGAGCAGGAGGGAAAGTGGCAAATGAAGCACAGATTGACATCATCAAACAGAATGGCAGAGCCACAGAGGGAGCCTAGTTACAAAGAAGAAAGAAAATTCCAGCACAGGAACAGGCCCTTCGGCCCTCCAAGCCTACAGTGACCATGCTGCCCGACTTAACTAAAAACGCCCCCACCCTTCCTGGGATCATATCCCTCTATTCCCATCCTATTCATGTATTTGTCCAGATGCTTCTTAAAACTCGCTATCATATCGACTTCCACGACCTCCCCTGACAGCGAGTTCCAGGCACCCACCACCCTCTGTGTAAAAGATCTGCCTCGTACATCGCGTCCCTCGCACCTTAAACCTGTGCACCCTGAGGAAAAGCTTCTGACTATCCGCTCTGTCCATGCCCCTCATAATCTTGTAGATTTCTACCAGGTTGCCCCTCAACCTCCGTCGTTCCAGTGAGAACAAACCAAGTTTCTCCAACCTCTCCTCACAGCTAATGCCCTCCATACCAGGCAACTTCCTGATAAGTCTTTTCTGTCCCCTCTCCAAAGCCTCCACATGCTTCTGGTCGTGTGGTGACCACTACATTCCAAGTGCGTGAGCTTTAGTCCTCAGGATGGCATCGTAAACAGTGCAGCGCCTCCTCGGTACTGTATGGGGTGTCAGCCTGGGTTAGGTTGGCGGAATATCCAAGTTTCTGACACAAGAGGTGAGGGTGCAGCACCGCTAGTTCCACTTACATTCACGCAGTGTCCCGATGCCCAGAATTTCGAAATAGACCTTCTTTTGGTGTTGAACACAGAAACATGCATCTATATGTATTTGAGAAAAATATACAACTGGCGCCGAAGGGTTGTGTCGTGTTCAACGAGTTGCCAGTCTAATCCCCCAGTGGATCTGAAACTGCCAAGGGTCGGAGATGGGTGTCGGTAACTGGAACAAAGTATTCATTGCCTGTTAGAAGAGGCACTTTGCGCAGTCCCACTCATGAGATATTTCAGCTCTGGAGTGAGTTATGGGATGCACAATTCTCCGACTAGTGTTATTAATAATCTTCCCTCACATGACATGGTGATTTGACAGCCTGGTCAAGTGTACCAGCAGCACACATTAAAAGCATTCCACCGCTGATCTCCTTTTTCTTGCAAATAAATGATGTGTTGAGCAAAAAAATATATATATCCTCGTCAGGATCTCATCGTCTCGCTCACCAGCCTCGTTCATCAAGTGTCTCGCAGCCTCACTCTCAGCTCGAGTCACTGGTTGGTGAAATTAGTGTGGAATCAACAACTTGTCACCATCTGCTCAAAGTTCTTTGCTCCTTCCGTTCACCTCCCTTCTCTCTCCAATTATTGGCTGTTCTCTTAAAATTAGCATCTCATGTTCAAATCCCTCCAAGGCCTTGTCGCTCCCAAGCTCCCTCGCGATCTCTGTCACCTCCTCAACCCTCCAAGACCTCGCGCACCCCCGATCCTCAGAGGGCTGGCCTTCGTTGCTCCATCGCTGGCTGACATGCCTACAGCTGCCTGGGAGCTCGAGTAACCAGCAATTCCCTCGCGTAAAGGACCGGCACCCTCTCCAAATCTCTCGCTCTCCCCTGTTAAACCATCAACCCTCCTTCAACAGCTCCTTCCAAACCAAGTACCACTGCACCCATAAGGATATAAGAACGTAAGAACGAGGAGCAGGAGTCGGCCATCTGGCCCCCTGAGCCTGCTCTGCCATTCAATAAGATCATGGCTGATCTTTTCATGGACTCAGCTCCACTTACCCGCCCGCTCACCTTAACCCTTAATTCCTTTACTGTTCAAAAATGTATCTATCCTTGCCTTAAAAACATTCAATGAGGGAGCCTCAACTGCTTCACTGGGCAGGGAATTCCAGAGATTCACAACCCGTTGTGTGAAGAAGTTCCTCCTCAACTCAGTTCTAAATTTGCTTCCCCCTATTTTGAGGCCATGCCCCCAAGTTCTAGTTTCACCTGCCAGTGGAAACAACTTCCCTGCTTCTATCTTATCTGTTCCCTTTATAATCTTATATGTTTCTATCAGATCTCCCCTCATTCTTCTGAATTTCAATGAGTATAGCCTCAGTCTACTCAGTCTCTCCTCATAAGCCAACCCTCTCAACTCTGGAATCAACCGAGTGAATCTCCTCTGCACCCCCTCCAGTGCCAGTATATCCTTTCTCAACTAAGGGGCAGTACTGTCGACACAGGGGAACCAACACATGTAACTTCCCCTCCGATCCACTCACCATCCTGACTTTGAAATATATCGAAAGCTGCTTCACTTTCACTGTCACTGGGTCACAATCCTAGAACTCCCCCCCGCACCCACCCCCACCACCCCACAACAGCACTGTGGGTGTACCTACACCACAGGGGCTGCAACAGTTCAAGAAGGCAACTTGAGACTATTTCCTCAGGTGGATGTAGCTGTTACTCGGGGGCATAACTATAAGGTTCATGGTGGGAGATATAGAAGAGATATCCGAGGTAGATTCTTCACTCAGAGAGTGGTTGGGGTGTGGAATGCACTGCCTGCTGTGATAGTGCAGTCGGACACTTTAGGAACTTTCAAGCAGTTATTGGATAGACACATGGAGCACACCAGAATGATAGGGAGTGGGATAGCCGGATCTTGGTTTCGGACAAAGCTCAGCACAATATTGAGGGTCGAAAGGCCTGTACTGTGCTGTACTGTTCTATGTTCACCACCACCTGAGCAATGAGGGATGGGCTGAGTGAGTGACATCCGTGAACAAGTTCAATGAGAGATGCCCCGTAAGACTGACCAAGCTGCTGGGTTATCTCTTTCCAAAATTTCACATGCACCCCCGGGTCAAACATTTTTCTCGTCACAACCCGCATGGAAGATTGTACGACATTAACGCTGCTTCATAAATGCAACTTTAAGTCACATTCTTTGGTGGGTTTTGGAATCACTAAATGGGAATAAATCTCTCAAAACGGCCAGCTTTCTGAATACGTTCACCTGTATCTGATTCAATGAGTGATTAAAGATGTGCAGATTTGCCAAATGGTTTGGCCGAGGACAGATCTGTATTTGAGAATTATTTTGCTACATTCCCTCTGGCGATATGAATCAGAATTGTTCTTTGACTGGAATGTGTAAAAGCCAATGTCATTGCTGCGGTTCCAGCTCTGATGTAGTTGAAAATCTCCTATTTATAGAACCAGCTCACAGATCAGTTACCCACTACTGCGTCACTGAGAGGACCACGGTTTCCAGCTGTGCAAAGGGAGAAATAGTCAGCCTTGACCAACCATTCTCACTTCCACTGACACCATGGTAAGATTCACATTGGTATCAATCAATCCGTGAATGGTTGAGTCATCAGCCAGATTGTTGGACAGACCCAACCAGATCTCCTCTGTGTTCACCAGGATCAGGAGATCTGTCCAATGGGTCAGTGCTGAGGGAGTGCCGCACTGTCAGAGGGTCAGTGCTGAGGGAGTGCCGCACCGTCAGAGGGTCAGTGCTGAGGGAGTGCCGCACCGCCAGAGGGTCAGTGCTGAGGGAGTGCCGCACCGTCAGAGGGTCAGTGCTGAGGGAGTGCCGCACCGTCAGAGGGTCAGTGCTGAGGGAGCGCCGCACTGTCAGAGGGTCAGTACTGAGGGAGTGCCGCACTGTCAGAGGGTCAGTGCTGAGGGAGTGCCGCACTGTCAGAGGGTCAGTGCTGAGGGAGTGCTGCACTGTCAGAGGGTCAGTGCTGAGGGAGTGCTGCACTGTCAGAGGGTCAGTGCTGAGGAAGTGCCGCACTGTCAGAGGGTCAGTGCTGAGGGAGTGCCACACTGTCAGAGGGTCAGTACTGAGGGAGTGCTGCACTGTCAGAGAAATGTTTGTGTCAACACCCTGAACCCCCCAGTCTGATTACCCACAGTAACCCCACTGAACCCCCAGCCTGATTACCCACAGTAACCCCGCTGAACCTCCAGTAACCCCCCTGAACCCCCAGTCTGACCCACAGTAACCGCACTGAACCCCCAGTCTGTGACCCACAGTAACCCCCCGAACCTCCAGTCTGACTACCCACAGTAACCCCCCTGAACCCCCAGTCTGTGACCCACAGTAACCCCCCTGAACCCCCAGTCTGTGACCCACAGTAACTCCCCCGAACCCCCAGTCTGTGACCCACAGTAACCCCCCGAACCTCCATTCTGACTACCCACAGTAACCCCCCTGAACCCCCAGTCTGTGACCCACAGTAACCCCCCCGAACCCCCAGTCTGTGACCCACAGTAACCCCCCTGAACCCCCAGTCTGTGACCCACAGTAACTCCCCCGAACCCCCAGTCTGTGACCCACAGTAACTCTCCCGAACCCCCAGTCTGTGACCCACAGTAACCCCCCCCAAACCCCCAGTCTGTGACCCACAGTAACACCCTGAACCCCCAGTCCGATCACCCACAGTAACCCCCCGAACCCCCAATCTGTGACCCACAGTAACCACCCCGAACCCCCAGTCTGTGACCCACAGTAACACCCTGAACCCCCAGTCTGTGACCCACAGTAACCACCCTGAACCCCCAGTCTGTGACCCACAGTAACACCCTGAACCCCCAATCTGATTACCCACAGTAACCCCCCTGAACCTGCAGTCTGTGATCCAGAGTAACACTCTGAATCCACAGACTGATTACCCACAGTAACCCCCCTGAACCTGCAGTCTGTGATCCAGAGTAACACTCTGAATCCCCAGACTGATTACCCACAGTAACCACCCGGAACCCCCACTCTGTGACTCACAGTAACCACCCTGAACCCCCAGTAACACCCTGAACCCCCAATCTGATTACCCACTGTAACCCCCCTGAACCCCAAGTAACCCCCTGAACCCCGAGTCTGAACACCCACAGGAACCACCCTGAACCCCAAGTCTGTGACCCACAATAACCACCCTGAACCCCCAGTCTGTGACCCACAATAACCATCCTGAACCCCCAGTCTGATTACCCACAGTAACACCCTGAACCCCCAGACTGAACACCCACCGTAACCACCCTGAACCCCCAGTCTGTGACCCACAATAACCACCCTGAACCCCCAGTCTGTGACCCACAGTAACCACCCTGAACCCCCAGTCTGAACACCCACAGTAACCACCCTGAACCCCCAGTCTGGTGACACGGTGGTTAGCACTGCTGCCTCAGAAAGCTGGGGACCCAGGTTCGATTCCCGGCTTGGGGTCACTGTCTGTGCGGAGTCCACACATTGTCCCCGTGTCTGCGTGGGTTTCCTTCTGGTGCTCCAGTCCAAAGATTTGTGGCTTCGGCTGATTGGCGATGCTAAATTAACCCTTGTATCAGGGAAGTTAACAGCGTAAATATGAAGGGTTATGGGTATAGGGCCTGGCTGGGGCTGTGCTGAAGGCTTGATGGGCTGTGTGGCCTCCTTCTGCACTGTAGGGATTCTATGATGAAAAGAGGGCAGGACCTGCACTGTGCCTGGCAGTGCACCTACTGAGGGGCCACTCACAACCTGTGTCCTGGAGCTGTCCAGCTCCATCTGATGCATGTCCTTCAGGTGTCGCCTCTCTGTCGCAAGTGAATCTTAAAAATAGAAATCTTTCCAAAAGAGAAAAGCTTTTCCCTGACCTTGTATTGCGCTGCCTTCCCAGTGAAGTGTGTGTGACAGACAGCTGGCCCCAGGTTCTGCTGCACCAGCAGACTGGACTCAGAACATCCTACTCTGGGCAAGGGTGCTACCTGAATGCAAATTCATTGTTGTTGTTTTGTCTGGTAGAGTATTAAATCTTCCTGAACACAACTGATTGGAATTGCCCACACTGCAATGTAGTGGGTGTTCATTATTTCATAGACCTCTTATAGAGGTCTATGAAATAATGAGGGGCACAGATCAGCTGGATGGTCAATATCTTTTCCCAAAGGTAGGGGAGTCTAAAACTAGAGGGCCGAGGTTTAAGGTGAGAGGGGAGAGATACAAAAGTGTCCAGAAGGGCAATTTTTTCACACAGAGGGTGGTGAGTGTCTGGAACAAGCTGCCAGAGGTAGTAGTCGGGTCCAAATTTGTCTTTTAAAAAGCATTTCGACAGTTACGTGGATAAGATGGGTACAGAGGGATGTGGGCCAAATACAGGCAAGTGGGACGAGCCTCGGGGTTTAAAAAAATGGACAAGTTGGGCTGAAGGGTCTGTTTCCATGCTGTAAACCTCTGTGACTATCTAAGAACTTTAAAATGAACAATCTCATTAAGAAGTTAAGAAACTCTAGAACAACGGAAAAGTTACAGCACAGAAGGAGGCCATTCAGCCCATCTTGTCCATGCTAGCTCAAGAACACCCAGGATGATGGGTCAGACCATTCAGCCCCCTCGGGGCCTGTCCTGGTCTTCAACAAAACCATGTCTGATCTTCCCTTTCCTCCCAGGGTGGAAGAGTCAATTACTAGGGGGGCACAGGGTTAAGGTGTGAGGGGCAAGGTTTAAAGGAGATGTGTGAGGCAGATTTTTTTTACACAGAGGGTGGTGGGTGCCTGGAACTCGCTGCCGGGGGAGGTAGTGAAAGCGGATAAGGTAGTGACTTTTAAGGGGCGTCTGGACAAGTACATGAATAGGATGGGAACAGAGGGGTATGGTCCCCGGAAGAGTAGGAGGTTTTAGTTCAGTCGGGCAGCATGGTCGGTGCAGGCTTGGAGGGCCGAAGGACCTGTTCCTGTGCTGTAATTGTCTTTGTTCTGATCACCAGTGGCCTGGGGCACAGGTTAACAAGCTGCCCTGCTCACCTGGCCTATCCACATCTATCATGACCGGCCTCTCTTTCTCCTCTCATCGCTTTGGTATTTCTATTGAGTTCTAAAACAGATAAGCGCGCAGGTTCCACCACCATGGACGCAATCTTGACATTGGACGCAAGGATGTGCCCAATGTCATTCCCAATTGCTGTTCGCAAGCTGCGCACAGACATCCTGCCAAGTTCCTTAGACTGAGCAGAATGGTTAAAGTAAAGTTCATTTGTTCCTCACAAGTAAGGCTCACATTAACGCCACAATGAAGTTACCGTGAAATTCCCCTAGTCGCCACATTCTGGCACCAGTTCGGGCCAATGCACCCTAACCGGCACATCTTTCAGACTGAGAGAGGAAACCGGAGCATCCGGAGGAAACGCACGCAGGCATGGGGAGAATGTGCAAACTCCACACGGGCAGTGACCCAAGCCGGGAATCAAACCTGGGTCCCTGGTGCTGTGAGGCAGCAGTGCTAATCACTGTGCCACGGTGCTGCCCCATGGTTCCAGAATCTCTGGCGTTTAGAAATTGAGGGGTGCGCACTTTCAGAGCAGGATAGATGCCAAGAAGCTGATATCCCATCATTGGGACTACAGGTAACAAAAAGCAAAAGACTTGCAGATGCTGGAGATCTGGAATAAAAACTCAGTATCCTGGCAGCATCCATGAAGACAGAAAAACAGCGAACATTTTGAGTCCATGTGACTCCTCTTCAGGGCTTTGAAGAGCGGTTGAAATGTGATGGGTTTTATGCAGTTAAGACGATGAGAACATAAGAACTAGGAGCAGGAGTCGGCCATCTGGCCCCTCGAGCCTGCTCCGCCATTCAATAAGATCATGGCTGATCTTTTCATGGACTCAGCTCCACTGACCCACCTGCTCACCATAACCCTTAATTCCTTTACTGTTCAAAAATTTACCTATCCTTGCCTTAAAAACATTCAATGAGGGAGCCTCAACTGCTTCACTGGGCAGGGAATTCCACAGATTCACAACCCTTTGAGTGAAGAAGTTCCTCCTCAACTCAGTCCTAAATCTGCTCCCCCTTATTTTGAGGCTATGCCCCCGAGTTCCAGTTTCACCCGCCAGTGGAAACAACTTCCCTGCTTCTATCTTGTCTATTCCCTTCATAATCTTATAGTTTCTATAAGATCTCCCCTCATTCTTTTCAACTCCAATGAGTATAGCCCCAGTCTCCTCAGTCTCTCCTCATAAGCCAACCCCCTCAACTCTGGATTCAACCAAGTGAATCTCCTCTGCACCCCCTCCAGTGCCAGTATATCCTTTCTCAAGTAAGCAAGAGGAACAGCTGGATCAAATTGGTACTTCAGGGATAGGCTGGCTTCAAGGATGGATAAAGGAAATGTCAGTGATTGTATTAAAGACTAAAGCAGATGTCAATGGTTTGATTCCCGGCTTGGGTCTCTGTGTGAAGTTTGCATGCTCTCCCCATGTCCGATTAAGTTTCCTCCAGATGCTCCAGTTCCTCCCCCTACAACAGTCCAAAGATGTGCAGATTGAGTGAATTGGCCATGGTAAATGCGCAGGGCTATGGAGACAGAGCTGGGGGAGTGGGAGGTGGGAGGGAAGGGGCTGAGTGGACAGAATGGGCCAAATGGCTTCCTCTGCATGGTTGAGTTTTGCTGGCTTATGGTCAGGGCAGTGTGAAAGCAAGGTAACAGGATGTATGTGGAGCTAAACAAGAGCCAGCACTGCCTGAATCAGTGACCCAGGGACTGAGATGAGGAGAAACTCCTTCACAAAGAGGGTTGTGAATCTTTGGAGCTCTCTGCCCAGAGAGCTGTGGGTGTTCCGTCATCCAAGACAGAGATCATGAGATTTTTGGGCAGGATGGGAATCGAGGGATATGGGAAACAGACAGGAAAGTTAGTTGGTGTAGAAGGTCAAGCTTGCTCTTATCAAGTGGCAGAGAGGGCTCGAGGAGCTGAATGCCTCGACTTCCTGGCTCTTTGTGTGGCCGAACACAAAATGTGTCTCAGCCTGAGAAAATAATCATGATGTGGAGATGATGGCATTGGATTGGGGCAGACACAGTAAGTAGTCTCACAACACCAGGTTCAAGTCCAAGAGGTTTATTTGGTTGCACGAGCTTTCGGAGTGCTGCTCCTTCATAAGGTGAGTGCAGGATTTGTTTCACAAACAGGGCATATATGGACACAAACTCAATTACAGGATAATGGATGGAATGAGGGTTCTTACAGGTAATCAAGTCTTTACAACAAGTGAATGGACACCGCTCGACAATCACCAGGCAAGGGTGTTCTCTTCCTGTTGGAGAACACTTCAGCGATCACGGGCATTCGGCCTCTGATCTTTGGGTAAGCGTTCTCCAAGGTGGCCTTCACAACACACGACAGCGCAGAGTCGCTGAGCAGAGACTGATAGCCAAGTTCCGCACACGAGGACAGCCTCAACCAGGATCTTGGGTTCATGTCACACTATCTATCACCCCCATGACTTGCCTGGGCTTACAAAATCTCACTAACTGTCCTGTCTGGGGACAATACACATCTCTTTAACCTGTGCTTAACGCTCCCTCCACTCACATTATCTGTACCTGTAAAGACTTGATTACCTGTAAAGACTCACATTCCAACCATTATCCTGTACTTGAGTCTGTGTCTATCTGTGCCCCGTTTGTGAAATAAATCCTGCACTCACCTGATGAAGGGGCAGCACTCCGAAAGTTTGTGCTACCAAATAAACCTGTTGGACTTGAACCTGGTGTTGAGAGAGTAAATAAGCAGAATGTTAATTCAGAGGTGAACCCACATATCAAGATAATTTGAGTCTTAGTGGCTGTAACTCATTTACAGCCATCATCCATTCCCGTTAGATGCAAGTGTGTTTAAGTAGCTGTAATCAAGGAAGCTTTTTGAATTTTTATATTGTGGCAATAAAAATGCATCAAATGAAATGGAAGAGGAAATACAGAGTGGGTCTCGTCAAGGGTTACTTTATAAAAAAGCACTCGGAAAACTGCAGTTAAGGGGCCAGAAATATGAATGGATATCTGGTCACAGTAGCTGACTGAGCTCCACCACCCAAAACAAACCATTTGCAGAATTTAAACATTCCAGGGGCAACGCCAGTTTTATATATGGAAATCCATGACTCATTCAGGTGGTTGATTTTATTGATGGATGGGAATGAACAAGGCGAGTGGTAACTCTCTCATCAGCCCCCCCTTACTCACTGACCAATGTTGGCTCCTATGAATTGGGGTGCTTGAGTTTTAATATTGCCACTCTCACATGCAAGCCCATCCGTGACCTTGCCTCTCTCCGTCCCTGTGACTTCTGCCCCCACCACCACCACCACCACCCCACACCCCCCACCGGGCCAAATCCTCCGCGATCTTTGTGCTCCTCTAATTCTGATCTCTTGAGCACCCATCATTCCAGAACTCCCCTCTACCCGTACAGCCCACGGCTCCAGGGCTTTGCCATCCGTGGTTTAAGATGCCATTCCCACGTTGTTCTCACGGGGGCTGGGGGAAGAGCTGTCTGTGCGTCTGCAGGTTTGCTGTGCGCTCGAGTTCAGGGGAACTGATCTCCCGCAATCGGCGGGGGTTCACTGTATGGCCAGCGGACGGGGAAAGAGCAGGAGAGTGGTGAATCGCTCTTTCAAAGAGCCAGCACCGTGACAATGGACCGAATGGCCTGCTGCATCATCCACAATCCCATGAATCCCGTGTCAGAAACTCGAAGCAGGAGGAGGCCATTTGGCCTTTCCAGCCCGCTTCACCATTCATTTTGACCAAGGCTGATCAGCGAATTAAAAATCCAGATTTCCACAAGCGCTACAAGGTTTATCCCTTATCCTCAAACTATGACCCCCAGTTCTGGACTCCCCCCACCATCAGGAACATTGTTTCTGAATCCACCCTGTCGAACCCTGTTAGAGTTTTGTACGTTTCTATGAGATCCCCTCTCACTCTTCTTCACTCCAGTGAACATCATCCTTCTCAAATAACCTGTCAAAAATCCTGGAACTCCCTCCCTAAGAGCGCTGTGGGTGTACCTACACCTCATGGGCCACAGCGGTCCAAGGAGATGGTTCACCGTCAGCTTCTCAAGAGGTGGTTCGGGATGGGAAATAATTTCTGGGCCTCGCTGGCAGCAGCCACTTCTCAGGAAGCAATAAAAGATTTCCCAACGTCTCGTTGCAAGAACCTTGCGGGACTGGGGAGCAGAAAATCTGGGTGCACTGGAGCCAATGACAGAGGGGAAGATGGGTATAGAGGGATATGGGTCAAATGCAGGCAATTGGGATTAGCTCAGGGGGGCTTTAAAAGAATGGAGCGGCATGGACAAGTTGGGCCCAAGGGCCTGTTTCCATGCTGGAAACCTCAATGACAGCAACTGCTCCTCTCTCAGATCTGCTGATGCTTAGCCTCTTTAGGTCAATGTGTGCCCCTGCCACAGCTCTCTGAGTTCTCGGAAGGCTGCCACCATTCTCCTTTCTAGATTTGGGCAGAAGGAGTTACACCATAAGACATAGGAGCAGAATTAGGCCACTCGGCCCATCGAGTCTGCTCCACCATTCAATCATGGCTGATATTTTTTCTCATCCCCATTTTCCTGCCTTTTTCCCAGAACCCCTGATCCCCTTAGTAATCAATAATCTATCTATCTCTGTCTTAAAGACAATCAATGACCTGGCCTCCACTGCCTTGTGCGGCAAAGAGTTCCACCACTCTCCGGCTGAAGAAATTCCTCCTCATCTCTGTTTTAAAGGATCGTCCCTTTAGCCTGAGGTTGTGCCCTCTGGTTCTAGTGTTTCCTACTCGTGGAAACATCCTCTCCACGTCTACTCTATCCAGGCCTCGCGGTATCCTGTAAGTTTCAGTGAGATTCCCCCCCCCATCCTGCTGAACTCCAACGAGTCCAGAGTCGTACCTGCAGATCAGAACACAGGGTGAAAATGCTGGCATCGTCGGCTGTGGTGATCTCCTTAATGTGGTCAGAAGGTTGAGCTGGTTGCGCACCCTCAACGGTCTGCTCCGTCTTCAGCAGCGACGTGGCCAGTGTGGGCAAACTGTTTTTCCACATATTCACGTCCGTACCATTCCCAAAAGCCTGCATCGCATTTCCTGAGGGAAAGGAAGAGAAAACACCTTTGGAAAGAGTAAAGCCATTCCCGAGCTCCACGTGTTTCACTTGTGAACTTGACTCATTCACATACATCTGATGATGCTTTCCTGAAATGCCTGTGTTGGCCCATCATCGGACGATCGAGGAACAAAGGACAAAGAAAATTACAGTGGAGGAACAGGCCATTCGGCCCCTCCCAGCCTGCACCGACCATGCTGCTCGACTTAACTAAAAGCCCCTACCCTTCCGGGTTCTGTATCCCTCTATTCCCATCCTATTCATGTGTTTGTCCAAACGCCCCTCAAGACTCACTATCATATCTGCTTCCCCCGGCAGCGAGTTCTAGGCACCCACCACCTTCTGTGTAAAAAATCTGCCTCGTACATCTCCCTTAAACCTTGCCCCTCGCACCTTCAACCTGTGCCCCCTAGTAATTGACTCTTCCACCCTGGGAAAAAGCTTCTGACTATCCAAATGAAAGATGAATGGATAGAAGACCATTGTTTTATTGCTCCTGCACCAATGACAATTTGCATTTGTGCAGCACTCCCTCTTCACAGAGCCAAATCCCTTGTCGCTTATTGCACTAAACTATCTGGTTCACTACTGTCCTCCAAGGAAGGAAATCTGCTGACCTTCCCCAGTCTGGTCTACAGGGGCCACTGGGGTGGCACGGTGGCCAGCACTGCTGCCTCACAGTGCCAGGGATCCGGGTTTAAGAACATAAGAAATAGGAGCAGGAGTAGGCCATCTAGCCCCTCGAGCCTGCCCCGCCATTCAATAAGATCATGGCTGATCTGTCGTGGATCAGTTCCACATTCCCGCCCTCTCCCCATAACCCTTAATCCCCTCGCTTATCAAAAACCCATCAACCCGCGTCTTAAATATATTTAGCGAGGCAGCCTCCACCACCTCAACGGGCAGAGAATTCCAGAGATTCACCACCCTTTGAGTGAAGAAGTTCCTCCTCAACTCCGTTCTAAACCGCCCCCCCTTTATCTTGAGGCTGTGCCCTCTAGTCCTACTATCCTTTCTGAGCGGGAAGAGTCTCTCCACCTCTATCCTATCCATCCCATTCATCATCTTATACGTCTCAATGAGATCTCCCCTCATTCTTCTAAACTCTAACGAGTACAAGCCTAGTTTATTCAGCCTCTCCTCATAGTTCAACCCCCTCAACTCCGGTATCAGCCTAGTAAACCTCCTCTGCACTCCCTCCAAGGCCAAAATATCCTTGCGTAAGTGCGGCGACCAAAACTGCACACAGTGCTCCAGCTGCGGCCTCACCAGTGCCCTGTACAGCCGCAGCAAGACCTCCCTACTTTTATATTCAATCCCCCTCACTACGAAGGCCAGCATCCCGGCTTGGGTCGCTGTCTGTGTGGAGTTTGCACGTTCTTCCCATGTCTGCATCTGGTTTCCTCCCACAATCCAAAGATGTGCAGGTGAGGTACTAGCCATGCTAAGTTGCCCCTGAATGTCAGGGGGACTAGCTAGCCTAAATGCACGGGTTAATGTGTGGATAGGGTCTGGGTAGGATTGTGGTCGGTGAAGGCACAATGGGCCGAATGGCCTCCTTCTGCACTGTAGGATTCTATGATATATGTGACTTCAACCACACAAAGCAATTGCCAGGGGAGGTAGTGGAAACGGATACAGGAGTGATTTTTAAGGGGCGTCTGGACAAATACATGAATAGGATGGGAATAGAGGGATATGGTCCCCGGAAAAGTAGGGGGGTTTTAGTTCAGTCGGGCAGTGTGGTCAGTGCAGACTTGGAGGGCTGAAGGGCCTGTTCCTGTGCTGTAATTTTCTTTGTTCTTTGTTCATGGTGGTTGACTCTGAACTGCCCCTCTGAGATGGGCCAGCAAGCCACTCAGTTCAAGGGCAATTAGGGATGGACATAAAGTGCTGGGCCACCTCTCATTGAAGAATGAATGAAGATAAGAATTCAGGGATCAGGTGCGGTGCTGAGATCTCCGTCGTGGAGAGAACACAGGCACAATTTATGTTCCGAATCTGACCGCAGGCCCCAGACCACCCTGGACAGTTCGATGTGACAATACTGCCAGTTTAACCTGACACAAGGGAGGGAAGGACTGGCCGTGCTAAATTTCCGCACTCTGCAAAGATGTGCCAGTAACGTGGATGGGGCATGATAAATGCGCAGGGTTACAGGAATTGGGTGGGGAAGGTGGCCTGGGCAAAGTGCTCTGAGGCAGCACAGACTCGATGGGCCGAATGGCCTCCTCCAGTCCTGTCGGAATTCAACGGGAAGCTGCATTTCGATAGTGCCACCGCAGGACATCCCAAAGTGGTTTACAATACATGAGATGGTTTGGAAAGGTGGCCAGTGTTCTTCAGTTGGGAAATGTAGCAGCCACTTTGAACACAGCAAACTCTCACTAACAGCCACATGGCAATGACCAGATTATCTGGGGCTTTTTTTTAAATCATTTTGATTGAGGGATAAATCATGGCCAGGATACCTGGAAGAACTTCCCAAATCCTTTAAGAACATAAGAACATAAGAAATAGGAGCAGGAGTAGGCCATCTAGCCCTTCGAGCCTGCCCCGCCATTCAATAAGATCATGGCTGATCTGTCGTGCCTCGGTTCCACATTCCCGCCCTCTCCCCATAACCCTTAATCCCCTCGCTTATCAAAAACCCATCAACCCGCGTCTTAAAAATATTTAGTGAGGCAGCCTCCACCACCTCAACAGGCAGAGAATTCCAGAGATTCACCACCCTTTGAGTGAAGAAGTTCCTCCTCAACTCCGTTCTAAACCGCCCCCCCTTTATCTTGAGGCTATGCCCCCTAGTCCTACTGTCTTTTCTGAGTGGGAAGAGTCTCTCCACCTCTATCCTATCCATCCCATTCATCATCTTATACGTCTCAATGAGACCTCTCCTCATTCTTCTAAACTCTAACGAGTACAAGCCTAGTTTATTCAGCCTCTCCTCATAGCTCAACCCCCTCAACTCCGGTATCAGCCTAGTAAACCTCCTCTGCACTCCCTCCAAGGCCAAAATATCCTTGCGTAAAAAACTGCACACAGTACTCCAGCTGCGGCCTCACCAATGCCCTATACAGCTGCAGCAAGACCTCCCTACTTTTATATTCAATCCCCCTCGCTATGAAGGCCAGCATCCCATTCGCCTTCCTGACCACCTGCTGCACCTGCAAGCTGGGTTTTTGCGACTCATGCACAAGGACCCCGAGGTCCCTCTGCACCGTCGCCTGCTGCAGTTTTTCGCCACGTAAGTAATAGTCCTTCCTACCATTATTCCTACCAAAGTGGACCACCTCGCACTTGCCAACATTAAATTCCATTTGCCAGTTCCTGGCCCATTCGCCCAGCCTATCGAGATCCTTCTGCAGACTCTCCACACTCTTATAAACATTGCCATGGGAATTCCAAAGGTGGAGCCTTCAACTGTACAAACTGGAGTGTTGACCTCAATCATTTGCTCAACTCCCTTGGGGGGGACTTAAGAAGAATCCTTACAGTCCAGAAGCAGGCCACTTGGCCCATCGAGTATGTGCTGACCACAATCCCACCCAGGCCCTACTCCTGCAACCCATATATTTACCCTACTAACCCCCTGGCACAAAGGGTCAATTTATCATGGCCAATCAACCTAACCCACACATCTTTGGAGTGTGGGAGGAAACCAGAGCACTAGGAGGAAACCCACGCAGACACGGGGAGAACATGCAAACTCCACACAGACAGTGACCTAAGGCTGGAATTGAACCCTGGTCCCTGGTGCTGTGAAGCAGCGATGCTGACCACTGCGCCACCCACTGATCTTTTGACTCGGGGCAAGGCTGCTGCCAACTGAGCCACAGATAACACCAGCCTTCCCCCGCTGCGACTCAGCCTTTCATTGTCCAAGTCACAAGGCTTTCAAGAAGGATCAAAGATCTGTGTGACACCAACATTGAGGCACAAATATGCTTACAATCATTTCTCATTGCTGTTCATGTGTTGAAAGATAAATGCCTGAGGCATTGCCACCAGCTGCTTTCACATCTCATGGAAGATTTGGACCTCAGACGAGCGGAGGTTGCAGGTGAGAACACATACTGACAAAGGAAGCACGTTCTTCCAGCCCGTGTGCATTGCAAGACTTACTGAGGCAGATGTTGGCTTTGAAGTAGTTTAGAAACTTGTCACATTCCTCATTCTGGTTCCCGCTGCCACTACACGTGCACCACGGAGCCACAACGATGTCAGTCGCGTCAATGTAGTTTGGGGTCATGTCACTCCCTGCATGGCGGGGGAAACAAGAGACAGAATTATGCCAAAAACTGATCCGAGGCCCTGAGTCGCTCGCAAGTTCCCAACCTCCGAACATCCCAAAATGCTTGGCAGGCAATGAGGTACATTCTGTTTTCAGAAATCGTTCACTGCTATCATGTCAGTAATGCAGTCAATTTTCACACAGTAAGCTCCCACAAACAGCAATGGGGGTAATAACCCAGTTCATTGACTTCTCCTGCGTTGGTTGATGGATCCATTGTTTGGTTGTGAGCACAGTAAGAAGTCTCACAACACCAGGTTCAAGTCCAACAGGTTTATTTGGTAGCATGAGCTTTCGGAGTGTCACTCCTTCATCAGGTGAGTGAAGGGTTGTGCTCACAAACAGTTTGTATATCAACACAAACTCAATTGCAGGATAATGGTTGGAATGCGAGTCTTAACAGGTCATCAATTTTCAGGTACAGACAATGGGAGTGAAGAGAGGGTTAAGGACCAACAATTACCATGCAAGAGTGTTCTCTTCCTGTTGGGGAACACTTCAGCAGTCATGGGCATTCAGCCTCTGATATTCAGATCAGTGTTCTCCAAGGTGGCTTTCACGACACACGACAGCGCAGAGTCGCTGAGCAGAAACTGATAGCCAAGTTCAACACACATGAGGACAGCCTCGGCCGGGATCTTGGGTTCATGTCACACTATCTGTAACCCCCACGACTTGCCTGGGCTTGCAAAATCTCACTAACTGTCCCAGCTGGAGACAATACACATCTCTTTAACCTGTGCTTAACCCTCTCTCCACTCACATTGTCTGTACCTGTAAAAACTTGATTACCTGTAAAGACTCGCATTTCAATCATTATCTTGTAATTGAGTTTGTGTTTGTGAACACATCTCCTCACTCACCTGATGAAGGGGCAGCGTTCCAAAAGCTCGTGCTGCCAAATAAACCTGTTGGACTTTAACCTCGCGTTGTGAGATTTCTTACTGTGCCCACCCCAGTCCAACGTCAGCAACTCCACACCTCGGGTGTGTCATTTCCAAAGCCAATATTTGTTGGCCATTCTGACATAATTGCCCCTGCAAAGCTGGTGGTGAGTTATTCAGATAACATTGACAACATAGGTTGCTGGGGATTCAGAATAACAAGTCAAGTCTGCGGGTATTTTTTTTTACCAGTTCTGGGTCCAAAAAACAGGCATTGGACTACCGGTTAATGGTTCAACAGGGGTGTACTTCTGAGGCTGTATAAGGCCCTGGTCAGTCTCCATTTGGAGAACTGTGAGCAGTTCTGGGCCCCATATCTAAGGAAGGATGTGCTGGCTTTGGAAAGGGTCGGGAGGAGGTTCACAAGAATGATCCCTGGAATGAAGAGCTTGTCGTATGAGGAATGGTTGAGGACTCTGGGTCTGGACTCGTTGGAGTTTAGAAGAATGACGGGGGGATCTTATTGAAACTGACAGGATACTGCGAGGCCTGGACAGAGTGGCTGTGGAGAGGATGTTTCCACTCGTAGGAAAAACTAGAAACAGAGAGCACAACCTCAGGCTAAAGGAACAACCCTTTAAAACAGAGATGAGGAGGAATTTCTTCAGCCAGGGAGCGGTGAATCTGTGGAACTCTTTGCCGCAGAAGGCTGTGGAGGCCAGACCATTGAGTGTCCTGAAGACAGAGATAGATAGGTTCTTGATTAATAAGGGGATCAGGGGTTATGGGGAAAAGGCAGGACAACGAGGTGAAAAAAATATCAGCCATGATTGAATGGCGGAGCAGACTCGATGGGCTGAGTGGCCTAATTCTGCTCCAATGTCTTATGGGTCAGTGCTAACCGAGGGAAGGATCTCTTTCTGAGGAGGAGTTCAGCTCTGCCTGCCGTTCTCCCCACATTAAACTCCAGGCAGAAAACCTTCAAAGGAGCAATTGCTCACTCAAGCAATTTATTTTAACACTGCTTCCCTGGACGAAATTGGTGCTTTCATCTGTGTCCCCTCCAATGGGCTCAGTGTGCACTCAGCTGGGCAGAAATAGCAACCCCTTTGAAGTCTTCTATTCTGCCAATGATTTGTCTGAATTTATATTTAAAAAAATCCGTTTAAAGCCCCTTTTGCTGAACAAGGTGTTTCACATGTCTTTTATTCACAGTGCCGATAAAAGCACTGAAGGCGAATTTAGTCAGTTCCAGCCGGTACCAACACGAGGTTTTTTAAATCAATCCACGACAAAGCCAAAGATGAACTTGGCGCCTGGGGCAGTTTCCCCTTTTAGAGCTTCTCGGTTTCAGTCTAATGGCCAAGTTATTTACTTTCAGCGGCCTTGGGAAACCAAGATCCACCCCCCCCCCGACCACCCCTCCCACCACCCCCCCACCCCCCCACCGCACTCCCCCCACCCGCCCACCCCACCCCCACCCCCCTCCCACACCCACACCCCCCCACACCCCCCTCCCACACCCCCCACCCCCGCCCCTCCTCCCAATCCCCCTCCCACAGCCCACCCCCACCCCCCACCCCCCCACACCCCCCTCCCACCCTCCCCACCCCCCTCCCACACCCCCACCCCCCCCACACCCCCCTCCCACACCCCCCACCCCCACCCCCCTCCCACACCCCCACCCCCCCACATCACCCTCCCACACCCCCCACCCCCACCTCCCTCCCACACCCCACCCCACCCCTCCTCCCAATCCCCCTCCCACACCCTCCACCCACCCTCACACACCCCCCCACACCCCCCCCCCACACCCCCCACCCCACCCCCACCCCCCACCCCCCACCCCCCTCCCACACCCCCACCCCACCCCCCCCACACCCCACCCCCACCCCCCCCACACTCCACCCCCACTCCCACACCTCCACACCCCACCCCCCCACACCCCCCCCCACCCCCCCCCCCCACACCCCCCACCCCACCCCCCCACCCCCCCACCCCGCCTCAAGTTGCCGAGTTGCCAGCAGACACTGAGGCAATAGGCAAGCAGAGACTCTGTTCCATCTCCCCTGGCGTTGGCCTCAGCACTGGGAAATGGCGGTGACAATGAGGTCAAAGATGATGGGGTGGAGGGTGGGGAGAGAGAGCTGGGCGATGGTGGGCTAGGAGTGATACATTCTCCTACTCCTGCTTCGCCAGTCCCAGCCAGAATCGTCACATTCAACATTCAGGCACAGCCTCCCCCTGTGGTCGAATAGCCATCACCAAGGCTGGGAGATGTGCAGGTGGGCATTGCTCATCTGGGGAATCCTATGTCACAGGTGAGGAGCAGCAAGAAGAACAGAATTGTCCAAAACACTTCAATTTTGTGGTGGCATTGAGTCATAGAGGTTTACAGGATGGAAGTCGTGTCTGACAAATTTATTGGAGTTCTATGAGGACGTGTCTAGGGCGGTGGATAGAGAAGAGCCGGTGGATGTGGTCTTTCTTGATTTTCAGAAGACGTTTGACAAGGTGCCTCACAAGAGGTTATTGCAGAAGGTCAGGGGGCATGGAGTTGGGGGTCGGGTGTTAGCGTGGATAGAGGATTGGTTGTCAAATAGGAGGCAGAGAGTGGGGGTCAATGGGTGCTATTCGGATTGGTGGATGGTGACTAGTGGAGTGCCCCAGGGGTCGGTGCTGGGGCCTCAGCTATTTACCATTTATATAGATGATCTGGAGGGGGGAACCGAGTGTAGGGTGTCAAAATTTGCTGATGACACCAAGATTGGTGGAACGGCAAATTGCGCGGAGGGTGTGGAGAGTCTGCAGAAGGATCTAGATAGGCTGGGCGAATGGGCCAGGAACTGGCAAATGGAATTTAATGTTGGCAAGTGCGAGGTGGTCCACTTTGGTAGGAATAATGGTAGGAAGGACTATTACTTACATGGCAAAAAACTGCAGCAGGCGACGATGCAGAGGGACCTCGGGGTCCTTGTGCATGAGTTGCAAAAACCCAACCTGCAGGTGCAGCAGGTGGTCAGGAAGGCGAATGGGATGCTGGCCTTCATAGCAAGGGGGATTGAATATAAAAGTAGGGAGGTCTTGCTGCGGCTGTATAGGGCATTGGTGAGGCCACAGCTGGAGTACTGTGTACAGTTTTGGTGCCGCACTTATGCAAGGATATTTTGGCCTTGGAGGGAGTGCAGAGGAGGTTTACTAGGCTGATACCGGAGTTGAGGGGGTTAAGCTATGAGGAGAGGCTGAATAAACTAGGCTTGTACTCATTAGAGTTTAGAAGAATGAGAGGAGATCTCATTGAGACGTATAAGATGATGAATGGGATGGATAGGATAGAGATGGAGAGACTCTTCCCGCTCAGAAAGGACAGTAGGGCAAGGGGGCACAGCCTCAAGATAAAGGGGGGGCGGTTTAGAACGGAGTTGAGGAGGAACTTCTTCGCTCAAAGGGTGGTGAACCTCTGGAATTCTCTGCCCGTTGAAGTGGTGGAGGCTGCCTCGCTAAATATTTTTAAGATGCAGGTTGATGGGTTTTTGATAAACGAAGGGATTAAGGGTTATGGGGAGAGGGCGGGAATGTGGAACTGAGGCACGACAGATCAGCCATGATCTTATTGAATGGCGGGGCAGGCTTGAAGGGCTAGATGGCCTACTCCTGCTCCTATTTCTTATGTTCTTATGTAAACAGGCTCTTCGGCCCAATTTGTCCATGCCACCCTTTTTTTTAACCCCCTAAGCGAGTCCCAATTGCTCGTATTTGGCCCATATCCTTCGATACCCATCTCATCCATGTAATAGCCTAAACACTTTTTCAAAGACAAAACTGTACCCGCCTCTACTCCGACCTCTGGCAGTTTGTTCCAGACACTCACCACCCTGTGTGCGAAAAAATTGCCCCTCTGGACCCTTTTGTATCTCTCCCCTCTCACCTTAAACCTATGCCCTCTGGTTTTAGACTCCCCTACCTTTGGGAAAAGATATTGACTATCTCGCTGATCTGTGCCCCTCATTCTTTTATCGACCTCTATAAGATCACTCTTCAGTCTTCCACCCTCCATAGAAAAAAGTCCCAGTCTATCCAGCCTCTCCTTAGAACTCAAACCATCAAGTCCCAGTCACATCCTAGTTCATCTTTTCTGCACTCTTTCCAGTTTAATAATATCCTTTCTATAATAGGGTGACCAGAACTGTATTCCAAGCATGGCCTTATCAAATAAGTCTTGTACAACTTCAACAAGACGTTCCAACTCCTGTATTCAACGTTCTGACCAATGAAACCAAGCATGCTGAATGTCTTCTTCACCACTCTGTCCACCTGTGACTCCATTTTCAAGGAGCTCTGAACACGTACCCCTAGATCTCTTTGTTCTGTAGCTCTCCCCAACACCCTACCATTAAGTCCTCTGCTGGTTCAATCTCCCAAAATGCATCATCTTGTATTTATGTAAATTAAATCACACCCAGCTGGAAACCTCACATGCAACGCATTCGCACATTCAGGCACAGCCCCCTGTGGTCGAATAGCCGTCACAAAGACCGGAAGATGTGCAGGTGGGCTGTGCTCATCTGGGGAATCCTATGCCATCAGAGATGAGTTGAGAGGGTCAGCAAGGACAACAGAATTGTCCAAACACTTCAATCTGAGGTGTCATGGTCTGCTTTCAAATCTTAGCCCTGGCTCTGTTTTGGTGGCACACCCAGTTCAGAATGCCAAGGCACCAAGTTCAATTCCCACTCCAGAGAGTTGGACGTAAAGAGCAAGGCTGACCTTCCTGTGGGGTAGTGAGGGAGTGCTGCACTGTTGGGGGTGCCGTCCTCTGGATGAGATGTTAAACCGAGGCACAACCACCCCCCCCCCCCCCCACCAGCTCCCTCCCCCACAGCCTGTCCATTTGTTTGCTCAAGTGGATATTAAAGATTTTGTGGCACCATTTCGATGGCGGGTAGGAGAGTTTTCCTGGGGCAAATACGAAGTGAGAAAACCTTTATCACACAGTGAGTGGTTTGGGATCTGCAGTGTACTGCTTGGAAGTGTGGTGGAGGCAGGTTCAATAGAGATGATTATTTGGATGGAGGCGATGTGCAGGGATGTGGGGAAAGGGATGGGGAATGGAACCAAATCATAATGTTCATTTGAAGAGCTAGTGCAGATGTGAAGGGCCAAACGGCCTCCTTCTGCACCATAATGGTTCAGTGATGGACGTCCTGGTCAAGATTCATTCCTCTATCAACCTGACAAGCAAATATTAACCACACAAGGACTGGTCAAGATCACATTGCTGTATGTGGGAGATTGATTCTTTGGGTGGTGAACAAAGCCCAGTTCATCCCGCAAACCAGCCTCCCACCCACTCTCAAAACTTTCTACTGCCTCAGAAAAGCAGCCAGCACAATCAAACACCCCCACACACACACCAGACATTCTCTCTTCCACCTCATTCCGTTGAGAGAATAATACACAAGGCTGAGGTCACGTACCAACCAACTCAAGAACAATTTCTCTGCTGCCATCACTTTTCAATGGACTTACCTCATATTAAGTTGATCTTTCTCTACACCCCAGCTATGACCTGCATTTCGACATAAGAACAGAAGAAATAGGAGCAGGAGTAGGCCATCTAGCCCTTCGAGCCTGCCCCGCCATTCAATAAGATCATGGCTGATCTGTCGCTGCTCAGTTCCACTTCCCCGCTTTCTCCCCATAACCCTTAATCCCCTCTCTTATCAAAAACCCATCAACCCGCGTCTTAAAAATATTTAGCGAGGCAGCCTCCACCACTTCAACGGGCAGAGAATTCCAGAGATTCACCACCCTTTGAGTAAAGAAGTTCCTCCTCAACTCCGTTCTAAACCGCCCCCCCCTTTATCTTGAGGCTGTGCCCCCTAGTCCTATTGGATGCTTTGAGATGTCTGATAGCACCTTTCATGACTATGTAAATGCGAGTACTTTTTTTACCTTCTTTTACATGCTGGAACTTTCTTGCTCATCTGTTTTCTCTCCTGTCTCTGTTACCTCACACTGATCACTGCCTCTGACCAAGGTTCCTGAAGCATGGTTGTCAAACTGGCTGCTGGAGGGTAATGATGTAAAGAAATGAACCTACATTGTTCTGGCATCACGCACACCCTCAGCACCCCAAGCCCAATGCATTTTGCAGCCAATATGTGACTCTCCGGTGAACTGGTGCAGTGACAATAATCTCTCCCTCAATGTCAACAAAATGAAGGAAATTGTCATCGGCTTCAGGAAGTGTAAAGGAGAACATGCCGCTGTCCACATCAATGGGGATGAAGTGGAAAGAGTTGAGAGCTTCAAGTTTCTAGGTGTCCAGATCACCAACAACCTGTCCTGGTCCCCCCATGCCAACACTATAGTTAAGAGAGCCCACCAACACCTCTACTTTCTCACCAACTTTTACAGGTGCACCATAGAAAGCATTCTTTCTGGCTGTATCACAGCTTGGTATGGGCTCCTGCTCCGCCCAAGACCGCAAGTAACTACAAAAGGTCGTGAACTAAGCCCAATCCATCACACAAACCAGCCTCTTTTCCACTGACTCTCTCAAAACTTTCCACTGCCTCAGAAAAGCAGCCAGCATAATCAAGGACACGCTCTCTTCCACCTCCTTCCGTTGAGAGAATAATACAAAACCCTGAGGTTGCGTACCTACCAACTCAAGAACAATTTCTTCCCTGTTGCAATCAGACTTTTGAAAGGACTTGCCTCGTATTGAGTTGATCTTTCTCTACACTCTAGCTATGACTGTAACACTACATTCTGCACTCTCATCAGTGGTGTCGTCTACAAACTTACTGACCATGCCTACTAAATGCTCATCCAAATCATTAATGGAAATGACAAACAACAGTGGGCCCAGCACTGATCCCTGAGGCACACCATTGCCTGCAGTGGTCTGCCGCGGTTTGCGTTGATACCAATGTGTTTTGTGGTGTTGAGTGACCGTTAGATTTGATGGAGACACTCTCCTGTTCTCCCAGTAGCACGTCCGCTCGAGAGAGAGAGAGAAAGAGAGAGAGAGAGAGCAGACGAGAGCAAAGGCAGCATTGGAGAAAGGTCGTGGGGATGGGATTTGAACTCACTGTCTCCTCCGAGGAAGGAGTGCTGAGTCGGTACCCTCCGTGTCAGGGGCACTGGGGGGGGGTCTCTCGTTGGTGTCTCTCCACAATGAGCTCCCTATTAGAGCGACAGTGCGGGAGGTAAGTGCACTCAGTTAATGTTCAGTCATGACAGTGGAACTGTCACAGTGACTGGTGTGTACACTACGGGAAGCATCCTTGCTGTAATCAGCAAATGAATCATTTTGGAGCTTGGGATGTACCGACCTATTTAAACTGGGTTAACCCACACACTGACACGGCAAGCGGAAATATCTCAGCAGCCGTTTTCTGCAGCCGGTTATTTTAAGTCCACCAAACACTGAAATTTTAATTTGCAATTTTCTGATATTCATTCAGGTAATTTCAGCATCGCCGGCTAGGCGATCCCGAATCACCCCTTCAGGAGGGTGGTGCTGAGCTGCCTTCAGAGAATCATAGAATCTCCGGCATGGCGACAGGCCCTTCGGCCCAAACTGGTCTGTGCTGACCAAAATTAACACCTCAGCATGTCCACTACCATTTGCCGGCATTTGGCCCATATCCCTCTCAACCCTTCCTATCCATGTATCTGTCCAAATGCCTTTTAAATGTTGTCCATGTCCCTGCCTCAACCACTTCCTCCAGCAGCTCATTCCACACACGTACCACCCTCTGTGTAAAAAGGTTCCCATTAATTCCGAAAGCTTGTGGGTTTACTGTCAAATAAACTTGTTGGACTTTAACCTGGTGTTGTGAGGCTTCTTACTGTGTTCACCCCAGTCCAATGCCAGCATCTCCACATCATCTTACCATCGAGCCAATTGTATATCCAATTTGCCAGCTCTCCCTGGATTCCATGTGATCTTCCAGAACAGCCTACCATGTGGAACTTTATCAAAGACCTTATTGAAATCCATATTAGGCTACATCTATCATCCTGCTCTCATCAACCCTCCTGGACACTTCATCAAAGAACTCTAACAAATTTGTACGGCATGATCTCCCATGTACAAAGCCATGCTGACTATTCATAATCAAACCCTGTCTTTCCAAATGCCTGTATATCTTATTCCTCAGAATCCTCTCCAGTAGTTTACTCACCACAGATGTTAGGCTTACCGGTCTATGATTCCCTTGTTTTTCTTTGCAGCCCTTCTTAAATAAGGGCACAATGTTTGCTACCTTCCAGTCTTCTGGTACCTCATCTGTGGCTAATGGTGATGCAAATATCTCAGCCAGGACTCCCCACAATTTCTCCTCTAGCCTCACTCAGTGTTCTTGGACATACCTGGTCAGGACCAGGAGATTTATCCACCTTCATACATTTCAGTATGTCCATCACCTCCTCTACTGCAATGTGAACTGTCCCCAGTGTATCACCACTGACTTTCCCAGGTTCCCAAATCTTCATGTCTTTCTCCGCAGTAAACACAGAGGAGAAATATTCATTGAGAACCTTGACCATCTCCTGAGGTTCCACCCAGATAGAATCCCAAAAGTACAGGAGGAGGCCATTCAGCCCATCGAGTCTGTACCAACAACAATCGCATCCAGGCCCTATTCCCATCACCCCACACATTTACCCTGCTAATTCCCCTAACACTCGGGTCAATTTAGCATGACCAATCAATGTTATCATTGGATGTGTCCACTTTGGTCCTTGAGGGGTCCTATTCTCTGTCTAGTTATTCGTTTTCCTTCAATATACTTAAAGAATCCATTTAAATTCACCTTAATCCTCTCAGCCAAAGCTACTTCATGTCCCTTTTTTGCCCTGCTAATTTCCTTCTTGAGTATATTCCTGTATCCCCTGTATACCTCCAGGGAATCCCTTGCTTCCAGCTGTTTGTACATGGGCCATGCCTCCTTTTTCCTGGCCAAAACCTCAATATGTTTTCTCATCCAAGGTTCCCTCCTCCTGCCAGCCTTGCCCTTCACCCTAACAGGAACATATGGACCTCAAACTCTAGCTATTTCACTCCCACTTGCTGGAGGTCCCTGAGCCCTCAAACAAGCTACTCCAATCAACTGTTGCAAGGTCCTGTCCAATTCCGTCAAAATTCACCTTGCCCCAGTTTTGAACTTGCACCCGTGGACCAGTTTTGTCCCTTTCCAGAACTATTTTAAAATTAATTGAGCCACGATCACTGGTCCCACACCATCACCTCAGTCACTTGCTCTGCCCTGTTTCCCAAGAGTAGCCACGATGTGGAGATGCCGGCATTGGACTGGGATAAGCACGCTAAGAGTAGGTCAAGTTTTGCCCTTTCCCCAGTAGGACCCTCCACATACTGCTGAACAAATTCCATCCCATCTAAACCCTTAACACTATGGCAGTCCCAGTCGATGTTCGGAAAATTTAAATCCCCGAATATGTCAACCCTATTACTCCTGCAAGTCTCCCCAGTCTCCCTGCAAATTGTTCTTCTAACTCCCATTGACTATTTGGGGACTAACAGCACAACCCCATTCAGGTCACCATCCCCTTCCTAGATCTTTTGGAGGTTGAGGGGCGACCTAATAGAAGTTTATAAAATTATGAAGGGCGGAAATAGGGTGAACAGTTGGAAGCTTTTTCCCAGGTCAGAGAAGACAAACACAAGGGGTCACAAGTTCAAAGTAAGGGGGTGGGGGGGGGCGCAAGGTTCAATACAGGTATGCGGGGGACGTATTTTACCCAGAGGGTGGTGGGGGCCTGGAATGCACTACCAATCAAGGTGGTTGAGGCAGACACGTTAAGATCATTTAAGACTTGTCTAGAAAGCCACATGAACAGACTGGGAATAGGGGGATACAAACGGATGGTCTAGTTAGGAACACAAGCAGGCTTGGAGGGCTGAAGGGCCTGTTCCTGTGATGTCTTGTTCTTTGTTCTTTTTCTTTGTTCTTCGTTCCACCTTCAAAGCCTCGCTGTATGATCCCTCGGTTATTTAATCTCTGACCACTGCCTCCTTATTATTCTCCTTAATCAAAAACGCAACTCCCCTTCCTCTCTTTCCTCCACCTCTGTCCCATCTGAAGTATCTGTACCCTGGAACACTAAGCTGCGACTCTGTCCCTCTCTTAGTGATGTTTCAGTTATGGCTATAACATTCCAATCACACATATCTATCCATGCTGAGTTCATCAGCCTTATAGAGATTTGGATTTGATTTGATTTATTTTTGTCACATGTATAAACACACAGTGAAAAGTATTGTTTCTTGCATGCTTTATAGGCAAAACATACCGTTCATAGAGAAGGAAAGGAGAGAGTGCAGAATGTAGTGTTACAGTCATAGCTAGGATGTAGAGAAAGAACATAAGAACATAATTATAAGAACATAAGAAATAGGAGCAGGAGTAGGCCATCTAGCCCTTCGAGCCTGCCCCGCCATTCAATGAGATCAAGTCTGACAGCAGCAGGGAAGAAGCTGTCCTTGAGTCGGTTGGTCCATGACCTCAGACTTTTGTATCTTTTTCCCGACAGAAAAGGTTGAAGGAGAGAATGTCCAGAGTACATGGGGTCTTCAGTTACACTGGCTGCCTTGCCCAGGCAGTGGGAAGTGTAGACAGAGTCAATGGATGGGAGGCTGGTTTGCATGATGGATTGGGCTACATTCACGACCTTTTGTAGTTCCTTGCGGTCTTGAGCAGAGCAGGAGCCCATACCAAGCTGTGATACAACCAGAAAGAATGCTTTCTATGGTGTATCTGTGAAGGTTGGTGAGAGTCGTAGCTGACATGCCAAATTTCCTTAGTCTTCTTAGAACGTAGAGGAATTTGTGGGCTTTCTTAACTATAGTGTCAGCATGGGGGGGACCAGGACAGGTTGTTGGTGATCTGGACATCGAAGGAGTGAAGCTCTTGATCATTTCCACTTGGTCCCTGTTGACATAGACAGAGGCATGTTCTCCTTTATGCCTCCTGAAGTAGACGATAATCTACTTTGTTTTGTTGACATTGAGAGACAGGTTATTGTCACTGCACCAGTTCACCAGATTCTCTATCTCATTACTGTCAGCCTGTCAGCCCTCTTGCACTGTATTAGAAGGAACGTAATCCACAGGTTTTCCCCGCGCTCCTGTCCATCATGTCTGTTCAGCTTGCTGTTACTGAGTACTGCATCTCCTTTCAGGACCTCGTTTGCTCCGTGCTGCTGAGAATCCCACTCCCTGTCAATCTAATTTAAACCCTCCCTTGTAGAACTAGCAAATCTTCACCCCGCAGGATATTAGTCACCCTCCAGTTCAGATGTCACTTAAACAGGTCATCTGTGCCCCAGAAAAGATGCCAATGATCTGAGAATCTGAATCCCTGCCCCCTGCACCAATTCTGCCACATTCTCTTGTCCTTATCCCCATTGGCATGTGGCACTGGAAGTAATGCTGAGATTACCACCCTCGCGATCCTACTTCTTAACCTTTTGTCTTGCTCTCTATAATCACTCCTCATCATCTTATCACTACTTTTATTTACCTCATCTGTGCCAATGCGCACAATGACTTCTGGCTACAATCATAGAACATAGAACATAGAACACTACAGCACAAACAGGCCCTTCTGCCCACGAGTTGCGCCGATCACATCAACACCTACCAACCTACAGACCTATCTATAACCCTCAATCTCATTAAACCCCATATACTCATCCAGAAGTCTTTTAAAAGACCCCAGCGAGTTCGCCTCCACCACCACTGACGGCAGCCGATTCCATTCACTCACCACCCTCTGAGTGAAAAACTTACCCCTAACATCACTTCTGAACTTCCCTCCTTGCACCTTAAATCTGTGTCCTCTCGTAGCAACCATTTCAACCCGGGAAAATAGCCTCTGAGAGTCCACCCTATCTATTCCTCTCAACATTTTGTAAACCTCTATCAGGTCGCCTCTCAACCTTCGTCTCTCCAGGGAAAAGAGTCCCAGCTCCCTCAACCTAACTTCATAAGGCATGCCTCCCAGTCCAGGCAACATCCTTGTAAATCTCCTCTGTACCCTCTCAATAGCTTCTACATCTTTCCTATAGTGAGGCGACCAGAACTGCGCACAATACTCTAAATGGGGCCTGACAAGGGTCTTATAAAGTTGCAGCATTACCTCCCGACTCCTAAACTCAATCCCTCGATTAATGAAGGCCAGTACACCATACGCCTTCTTGACCACCTCCTCCACCTGCGAGGCCGATTTAAGAGTCCTGTGGACCCGGACCCCTAGATCCTTCTGCTCTTCAACACTACTCAGACTTCTGCCCTTGATAGTGTACTCGTTCATCCCGTTGGTTCTGCCAAAATGGACGACTACACATTTATCCGCGTTGAAGTCCATCTGCCACTTCTCCGCCCAGTCCTGCATCCTATCTATGTCCTGCTGCAACTTTTGCCATCCTTCCAGACCATCCACAACACCACCGACCTTAGTGTCATCAGCGAACTTACTTACCCATCCCTCCACTTCCTCATCCAGGTCATTTATGAAAATGACAAACAACAAGTGTCCCAGAACAGATCCTTGAGGCACACCGCTGGTGACTGACCTCCATTCAGAAAAAGCCCCATCCACAACCACTCTCTGCCTTCTGCAGGCAAGCCAATTTTGGATCCACAAGGCCAAAGGCCCTTGGATCCCATGCCCTCTCACCTTCTCAAGAAGTCTTGCATGGGGGACCTTATCAAACCTTATCAATCATTCTGAGGTATCCTTCACCCTGGCACCTGGGAGGCAACACACCATCCCGGACTCCCATTTGCAGCCACAGAATCTCCTGTCTGTCCCCCTATTGAACCTTTACCCTTTCCCGCTGAGCCCCAGAGCCAAGCATGCTGCCTTCTTGAGCTGCTGCAGTCCATGTGGTGTAGGAACACCCACAGTGCCGTTAGGGCCGTTAGGGAGAGAGTCCCAGGTTTGACCCAGTGACAGTGAAGGAACTTAAGAACATCAGAACATAAGAACTAGGAACAGGAGTTGGCCATCTGACCCTTCGAGCCTGCTCCACCATTCAGTAAGATCATGACTGATCTTTTCATGGACTCAGCTCCACTTACCGGCCCGCTCACCATAACCCTTAATTCCTTTACTGTTCAAATACTTATCTACCCTTGCCTTAAAAACATTCAATGAGGGAGCCTCAACTGCTTCACTGGGCAGGGAATTCCACAGATTCACAACCCTTTGTGTGAAGAAGTTCCTCCTCAACTTAGTCCTAAATCTGGTCTCCCTTATTTTCAGGCCATATCCCTTAGTTCTAGTTTCACCCGCCAGTGGGAACAACTTCCCTGCTTCATAATCTTATATGTTTCTACAAGATCTCCCCTCATTCTTCTGAATTCCAATGAGTATCGCCTCATTCTACTCAATCACTCCTCATAAGCCAACCCTCTCAACTCCGGAATCAACCTAGTGAATCTCCTCTGCACCCCCTCCAGTGCCAGTATACTCTTTCTCAAGTGAGGAGACCAAAACTGTACCCAGTACTCCAGGTGTGGCCTCACCAGCACCTTATACAGCTGCAACATAACCTCGCTGTTTTTAAACTCCGTCCCTCGAGCAATGAAGGACAAAATTCCATTTGCCTTCTTAATTACCTTCCGCACCTGCAAACCAACTCCTTGAGATTCCTGTACAAGGACACCCAGATCCCTCTGCACAGCAGCAGCTGCAATTTTTTACCATTGAAATAATAGTCCATTTTGCTGTTATCCCTACCAGAATGGATGACCTCACATTTCCCAACATTGTACTCCAACTGCCAGACCCTCGCCCACTCACTTAGACTATCTATATCCCTTTGCAGACTTTCAGTAACGGCTGAAGCCGTTAGTCAGGGAGCTGCGTGACTTGGAGGGGAACTTCTAGGCAGTAGAGTTCTCATGTGTCGGTTGTCCTTGTCCTTCTCGAAGATGGCGGTCATGGGTTTGGAAGATGTTGACTTAGGGGCCTGAACTGCTGCAGTGCATCTCGTAGGTGTACACACTGCTGCCATTGAGCAGAGTAACTGTTTAAGGTCGTGGATGGGGTGTCAATGAAAGGGGGCTGCTTATTCCTGGATGGCGTTGAGCTTCTTGGGTGTTGTTGAAGCTTTGTATCCAACCAAGTGGAGAATATTCCAGCACGCTCCTTACTTGTGCCACGGACACGCTTTGGCAATCCCAGAGGAGAGCGATTCTCCTCAGGATTCCCAGCCCCTGACCTCCTTCGTATTCATATCGCTAGGTCCAGTTCAATTTCCCATCTTAAGATGTTTGTCGTGACCTCATCAAGGGACAACGTGGTTTACAAACTGGAAACCACCCGCATCAAAACCAGCAGCAATGTTGTGCAAAGTACGATCCCACAGCAGCAAATGTGATGAATGGCCAGATAATTTCGGGGTGGCGGGGGCGGGGCGGGGGGGGGTGGTTGGTGGGGGTTTGGGTGGGTTGGGTGAGAGATGAAGCTATTTCTTCTTCATCTCCTGCAAGTAAATCTGAAGGCTACTGGAGATGTGGGACAGAGGGTGGACAAAGGCTGTTTGACACAGAAGAGTTGGTTTGCTTGGCTGGGGGGAGTTGGAGGGAGTTAGGGGTGGCAGGTGGCAAGGACGGAGAAAGGAGCACATTCCCAAGGGGAATTAAATCCAACTTGGCTTTGCGTCGAACTCAGAGGATTGAAACAAAAACTCACCCTGCCGGAGACCGGGAGGAGTCACCACTCACCTATGAGTCCTGAGTAGGACAGCAAACAAGCTGCATAATTTTCACGGAAACAGCCGCTCAGAGACTGGGCGGAGGGCTGGCAGTTTGACAGGAAGTCTGCCAATCGTGACCTGCAGATTGAAACAGAGAAGGAGTTAGTCAATGCACTGACCCGGGGGGGGGCTGTGGGGAGGGTTAGGTTTGAGATTCACACTTCACTGAGGAAATGAACAGGACACTGGCAGGAGCACGGAAGCCATCAAAACATTCACAGTGCAATGACACCCAGGACTGGCAGCCCGTGACGGTGCCACTTTATAGAGTCAAAGAGTTGTCCAGTGAAGAAAGAAACCCTTCGGCCCCCTGCACCCATGCTAGCAACCTGCATACTCCAAGCCCATTTTCCAGCACGTGGTCTGCAGCCTTGTGTGCTGTGGCCTTCCAAGTGCTCATCTGAATGATCCTTCAATGTTCTTGCCTCTCCCACCCGCTCAGTCACTACCCTCTGGGTGAAAGACATTTTCCCTCAGGTCCCCTCTTGCCCCTTACCTTCGATCCATGTCCCCTCACAAAGGGGAAAAGGTTTCTTCCTATCTGCCCTTTCTGTGCCCTTCAAACTTTTGTACACCGGGCTCACAGAAAATGGAAGAGCAGGAACCGGTTGGATGGCAGTAAAAAGGTGTCGCAGGCCAGCCGCAACTGAGCAAAGAGCTTGATGTTCCAGACAATGTGGTAGATCGCTAATTCTGTGAACAATTCACCCAAATTGGCACATAATTCACCGGAGGATGAAATAGCTCATATTCTCAGAGCACCCTGCCAATGTGAGAAGCATTTTAAATTAAGGCCCCTCTTTTACTGACCGTGGAATCTATTTTTGTGATGTTGGTTGAGGGATTGACATTGGAAAGAACACCAGGGAGAACTCTCCTGTTCTCACTCAAAGTGGTCCCATGGGATGCCTTTTCCATCTTACTGGGCAGATGGGGCAGTGAATAGCAGAGATATAGACAGAGAGAGAGAGAGAGAAAGGCCAAAAAAAATTGCTATGCATTTGTGTAACAACAGTCTCGAGATCTTAATGAGAGAACTCTCTGTGGTGTAAGTCCATCCACAGTGATGTTATGGAGGGAGTTCCAGGATTTTGATGCAGTGACAGTGAAGGGACAGCGATATATTTCCGAGTCAGTGTCGTGAGTGCCTTGGAAGGGATGGTTTTCCCATGCATCTGTTGCCCTCAAACTTCCAGGTAATAGATGTTTGGAGGGTGCTGTGTAAGGAGCCTTGGTGAGTTGCTGCAGCGCCTACTGCAGATGGTACACACGGATGCCATTGTGCGTTGGTGGTGGAGGGAGTGAATGTTTGTGGATGGGGGGCCAATCAAGCGGGGCTGCTTTGTCCTGGATGGGGTCAAGCTTCTTGAGTGTTGTTAGAGCCTCACCCATCCAGGCAAGTGGAGAGGATTCCTTCACACTCCTGACTTGTGCCTTGCAGATTGTGGACAGACACTGGGGAATCTTGGTGTGAGTTACCCTCCACAGTGTTCCTCATCTCTGACCTGTTCTTGTAGTCAGAAGTCTCACAACACCAGGTTAAAGTCCAACAGGTTTATTTGATGTAAACACCACTAGCTTTTGGGGTTTGCCCCTTCGTCAGGTGAGGTGAGGGGCAAACCCCAAAAGCTAGCGGCATTTGCTACCAAATAAACCTGTTGGACTTTAACCTGGTGTTGTGAGACTTCTTACTGTGTTTACCCCAGTCCAATACTGGCATCTCCACATCATCACTGCTCTTGTCGTCACAGGTTTTATGTGCCTGGTTCAGTGAAGTTTCTGGTTAATGGTAACCCCTCCCAGTACATTAGCAGTGTTGTAAATAAGAAGTTCAAAATTTTAGGACTGTTCATTTGAGGTCAAATGGAGGAATTCCAATCCTGCGATACAACAAATCTGGGTGGACTGGTTTGCTGTGGGGATGGTGAGGCCCAGATTGTTTTACTATGAATAAGATATTCCGAACTGTGCTGAGGGTGGTAGACTGTTCCTCTCAGTCTCACAGGGGGATGTTAGGAATGAAATGTTTTGTAAACAGTTGCACTTTAAGCTCTGAATGTGATGAAAGATAGGATGGAGTTTGTAGGCTGCAGTTGGGGTACGGTAGGCAAGGGGGATCTGAAGAATAGCGAATTTACATTTCTACCTGGATAAAAGGCTCATTTGAGTAATCTTGCCACGCAGATGGGCCTCGGCAATGGGAAGCTGTAATGACCTCATGTCCATGAGGTTGGCCTCATCGAGTTTGAGCTTCCCAATCGGGGAGTCTCACCTGGACAAAAACTGAGGACTCTGGGGGTTACTGACACTCCAGTTCCTACCTTTGGACCTAAAGCAGTCTTGGGAGTGGAATTGCGGCACAGTGGCACAGTGGTTAGCACTGCTGCTTCACAGTTCCAGGGACCCGGGTTCGATTCCCGGTTTGGGTCATTGTCTGTGTGGAGTTTGCACATTCTCCCCATATCTACGTGGGTTTCCTCCAGGTGCTCCATTTTCCTTCCACAGTCTGAAAGACGTGCTGGTTCGGGTGCACTGACCTCAACAGGCACCAAAGTGTGGTGACTAGGGGAATTTTACAGTAACTTCATTGCAGTGTTAATGTAAGCCTTACTCGTGACTAATAAATAGACTTTAACTTTTAACTTTAACTTCAATTGGATTTGTAAAGGAAGGCAATCAGGTACATGGACATCAGCCTCTGAGGAGTTATTTCAGAAGCTTTTGTAGGATTCGGTGATAGCCTTGTTCAAAGAGATCTGTGGACCTCACAGACAGAATCAGCCTTGAAGAATCTGAGAGAGAGGTAGAGTGAGAGCGAGCACAGGAATAGATTCCTCATGCAGAATGTGGATGGGAGTTTACGCTCGGAGTGATTAAACCAAGTTTGTGAGGATTTAAAATGGGGTCGGGAGATTCGCCTAGCTTGAGCTGGAGGGAGCAATCTTCAGGGTAATCCTCTCTGTGAACATCAATACGAGGATTGAAATTTACCCATCTGTAAAAGGGAAAAGGAAGTAAGCCATGTCTTGCTGAAAATAGCTATGGACTAGATTCTGGATAACTAAGTGCCTCAGGACACAGAGTGACCATGGAGAAGATTTCTTAAATTACAAGAGGGCTCCTTTCTGTAGAGTCTAAGTTGTGTACTAAATCATGGTTATTTGACTTTGCTTTTAAACTGATTGTTACAGTAAAAGCCTTAAAATTTGTTCAGTAAGTCTTCCAGTCGGTCATTGGAAATCCAAATATCTTCTGAAATTACATCTCCCTCTCTCTGCAGGCACAACAATAATGGTCGGGGATCTGGTGATGATATTACTGCTGAACATCAAGTGGGATTGCTGAGATCCTCTCTCATCAGCCACGGTCGTTGTCTGGTACTCGTGTGACGTGAGTGTTCCTGACGGAGCCTCTCTCCTGCTTTCTGTGGATATTGAAGGAGACGGAGCCGTGAGATCGTGAGCAGATTAAAAAGCCTCCGCATCAAAGGGAAGGGAAATCGTCAAAGTCAGCGGCTTAAAAAAGAAATGAGGGAGCTGAAACAATTCCAAGTTTTTTTTTTGTGGAAAGCTCTTCTCCAGCACAGGTGCTCCAGGGAACACATTTGTGGCAGTCTTATTCTGTCTACTTTTCACCTCCCGAGTGTTTTCGTCCTGCAGTTTAGCCAGCTGTGGCAGCACACAGCACTGCATTTCCACAACGACACAGGAGCTCCATTCACATCTGCGCCCAGAAACATTTAGTCCCAATGTGCTAAGACGGGACCAATTGCTGAAACGCTCCAACCCATCGGAGGGGATGCTGAGTCTTCCCCTTCGGGCAATTGCTCGGACACTCTGGAAACTCTCAGGTGCGACGTGTGCCTGATGAAAATGGCGTGTGCGCCGCTGGCTGGCCCAGGATTTGTTGCCCACCTCCAACTGTCCTTGAACTGAGAGACTCCCTCGGTCATTGCAGAGGAGCAGTGAAGAATTAATCACGTGGCTCTGTGGATCTGGAGTCACATATGTCAGTCTGGGTAGGGACAGGGATGTCTTGTTGAAGTTGTACAAGACATTGGTGAGGCCATACTTGGAATGCTGTGCACAGTTCTGGTCACCCAATTGGACAAATGATGTTATTAAACGAGAAAGAGTGCCGAAGAGATTTATGTGAGCAGACTGGGAATGGAGGGATACAAACGAATGGTCTGGTTGGACCAATGAGCAGCACAGGCTTGGAGGGCCGAAGGGCCTGTTTCCTGTGCTGTACTGTCCTTTGTACTAGCATGTCACCGGAACTTGAGTTATCAGGAGAGGCTGGATAGACTGGTACTTTTTTCTCTGGCGCGTAGGAGGCTGAGGGGTGATCTGATAGAGGTCTACAAAATAATGAGGGGCACAGATCAGCGAGATAGTCAATATCTTTTCCCAAAGGTAGGGAAGTTTAAAACTGAAGGGCATAGATTTCAGGTGAGAAGGGAGAGATACAAAAGGGTCTGGGGGACAATTTTTTCACACAGAGGGAGTTGGGTGAGTGGAACAAGCTGCCAGAGGGAGTAGTAGAGGTGGGTACAATGTTGTCTTTTAAAAAGCGTTTAGACAGTTACATGGCTAAGATGGGTATAGAGGGATATGGACCAAATGCAGGCAATTGGGATTAGCTTCGGGATTCAAAAAAAAGAGGGTGGCATGGACAATTTGGGCTGAAGGGCCTGGTTCCATGCTGTCAACCTCTGTGATTCTATGACTCCAAATCAGCAGTTTGGAGCAGATTGCCGGACAAGTGCAACTGAAGGTGCAACACGGTGACACAGTGGTTAGCACGGCTGCCTCACAGTGCCAGGGACCTGGGTTCGATTCCAGTCTTGGGTGACTGCGTGGAAACTGCATGTTCTCCCAGTGTCTGCGCGGGTTTCCCCTGGGTGGTCCACCAGTCCAAAGATGTGCAGGTTAGGTACATTGCTAAACTGCCCCTTAGTGTCCTAAGATGTGTTGATTAGGTGGATTAGCAGGGTAAATATGTGGGGTTACGGGGGGATCGGACTTGGTTAAGATACATTCCATTGGAGAGTCAGTGCAGACTCGATCGGTCCAATCGACTTCCTGCACTGTAGAATCATACAATCTTACAGTGCAAAAGGAGGCCATTTGGCCTATCAAGTTCCCACCGACCACAATCCCCCCCCCCTCAGACCCTATCCCTGTAACCCCATGCATTTAGCCGAACAAGTCCCCCTGACACTGATGGCCAATTTAGCATGGCCAATCCACCTAAACCCGAACATCTTTCAGACTGTGGGAGGAAACCAGAGCACCGGGAAGGAAACCCACGCAGACACGGGGAGAACATGCCAAGGCCGGGAATCGAACCCGGGTCCCTGGTGCTGTGAGGCAGCAGTGCGAGCCACTGTGCCAGCCCAGGGATTCTACTGTCGGGATTCCACAGTTCTTTCACCAAAATGGTTTGAAAATCATTGAGGAAGGAGGCTGGGCCCTCCTCCCCACACCCTCGCACAACCGCACCCCCCCCACACCCCTCCCATACCATTGCCTGGAGACATCAGTGTGACTCGGTTACCAAGGCTCACATTCTGAGACCAATGTTTATTTTCAAAATTCCATCCATAAAAGGCTTTTTAACTGCAGTCTTGATGTTGAATTTCCCTGGGACAGCCAGTTTATGGATAATTCATCCTCTCACTGAGAGTATATTACCTGTTTATTTACCACTCAGAGCTTTTTCCCCATGTTAGGGAAAGTGCAGTTAGCATAAACAGAGAAAGGGGGTCGGGGAGGGAATTATTTTTAGACCAGCAACAAGCCAGCCTGAATAACATTCAAACAGCATCTCTGACCAAGATAATCTGGGAGAGAAACATGCAGATGTTTGCACCATAGGAAAAGACAGGAATGGTTCTTTGACAGAACCCAGAGAAGTGTCACACATCAGAAAGGAACTTTGATGTTGGTTTGCATTTTCCGTGGCTGATTTGTTTGAGTTTACACGCACAGCACTGGGTGTGAAAGTTAGCGCTGGGATATCAAAGTACACAGCCTGATTTCGAAAAAAAAACCCACAGCCTTGATCAGTCTAATTGACGGGTGCTGAAATATCTTCAGGGAGACGACATCAACTACCAACTCTCTTTTTATTCCTCATCAAATCGGCGGACTGCAAGCCGTGAGGTGTCTTGGTCCTGGATAACTGTTTAAACCCCTTCCCTTACCTCTGCAGATTGCAAGGATCTAGGAGGGTAGTGAGGCTGGAGGAGGTTGCAGAGAAGGGGATAGGGAGTTCGCATTGTGCTGCGCAGGTTCATGAGAACATAAGAACTAGGAGCAGGAGTCGGCCATCTGACCCCTCGAGCCTGCTCCGCCATTCAATAAGATCATGGTTGATCTTTTCATGGACTCAACTCCACCTACCCGCCCGCTCACCATAACCCTTAATTCCTTTACTGTTCAAAAATTTATCTACCCTTGCCTTAAAAACATTCAATGAGGGAGCCTCAACTGCTTCACTGGGCAGGGAAGATTCACAATCATTTGTGTGAAGAAGTTCCTCCCCTAGTACGAGGGGGCATGTCTTCAAATTAAGGGGAACCTGTCCTAAATCTGTTCCCCCTTATTTTGAGGTCATGCCCCTTCGTTCCAGTTTCACCCGCCAGTGGAAACAACTTCCCTGCTTCTGTCTTATCTCTTCCCTTCATAATCTTATGTGTTTCTGTAAGATCTCCCCTCATCCTTCTTCGGGTGCAAGACCATGGAAGGACTTGATGTGAAGGATTCCAAATTAAACTGAGGTGTTGCCAACGTAATGTAGCATGTGGCAGTGAGGGGACCTGGATTCGTGTGAGTTCGGATGGTTGTGAAATGCAATCTGCTACAATCAGGTGGCACTGTACTATATTGGTGCAGATAATGGGAGCACTGTCACTGGTGAACATGCGGAGCAGCCCTCCTGTAAAAACATTTGGCAGTGAGGATTTGGCTTCACGCTGTGCACCCCTCCTCAGGAACAGTGCGCTCGAGCTGCGCTTCTATCAAAGCACCAAAACTTATCCCAAAGTACTCAGTTCATGGTTCCAGAACAAAAAGATCTCGGGGTGCATTTTCATAGCTCTTTGAAAGTGGAGTCACAGGTGGACAGAGTGGTGAGGAAGGTATTCAGCATGCTTGGTTTCATCGGTCAGAACATTGAATACAGGAGTTGGGACGTCTTGTTGCAGTTTTCCAAGACATTGGTAAGGCCACACTTGGAATACTGTGTACAGTTCTAGTCACCCTATTATAGAAAGAATATTAATAAACTAGAAAGCGTGCAGAAAAGATTTACTCGGATGCTACTGGGACTTGATGGATTGAGTTATAAGGAGAGGCTGGATAGACTGAGGCTTTTTTCCTTGGAGCGTAGAAGGCCGAGGGGTGATCTTACAGAGGTTTATAAAATAATGGGGGGCATAGATCAGCTAGGTAGTCAATATCTTTTCCCAAAGCTAGGGGAGTCTAAAACTAGAGGGCATTGGTTTAAGGTGAGAAGGGAGAGATACAAAAGTGTCCAGAGGGACAATTTTTTTCACACAGAGTATGATAAGTGTCTGGAACAAGCTGCCAGAGGCGGGTACAAAGATGTCTCTAAAAAAGGATTGGGTAAGATGGGTATCGAGGGATATGGGCCAAATGTGGGCAATTGGGACTAGCTTTGGGGTTTAAACAAAAAGAGTGGCATGGACAGGTTGGGCTGAAGAGCCTATTTCCATGCTGTAAACCTCTATGACATTTCTGTCCCACATTTAAGGACCAGGTCAGAAACCCCAAAGCATAATATGAAGTTAGATTAAACTGCAAGTGTTTTTATTTTGGCATTAGTGTGAGGATAAAGTGTTTCACTCCAGGCGTAATCCTATTGATGCACTGGAAAGCTTTTATCAAAACAAACTTTATTTACGATATAGTTTATGTGCACAGTGACACAGTGGTTCACACTGCTGCCTCTCAGCTCCAGAGACCTGGGTTCAATTCCAATCTTGGGTGTCTGTGTGGAGTTTTCACGTTCCCTCCATGTCTGCATGGGTTTCTTCTGAACTCTTTGGTTTCCCAAAGATGTACAGGTTTGGTGGATTGGCCATGCTATACTGCCCCTTCGTATCCCAGGATTTGTTGGTTAGCAGGATTAGCAGGGTAAATATGTGGGGTTACAGGGATAGGGCCAGGCTAAGATGCTCTTTCAGAGGATCAGTGTCGGCATGATGGGCCAAATGACCTCCTTCTGCACTGTAGGGGTTCGATGATTTTATGATAATGAATTAATTATCTTAACGGTTACCAGTTGAAATACATAAACATGACAAAATTCAATTCTTAACTGCTAATTTATCTCTATTGGTTCCAATTTAAGCAATATTCCTTTTACAGACTTAAATTCCTCTACAAAACCAGTTGGCAAACAACACAGGCTTCCATGTATTTTTAATTGTTCACAGTCCCAGAGCCTTTGAACCGCCCCCTCCACTCCCACAGTGAGAAATAGAGAAACAGAGAGAGAGACAGAGAGTGTCTTCTGACACTCAAACAGCAGCCTCCAAAGACAGTGAGAAAGAGAGAGACATCATGGTGGCACAGTGGTTAGCACTGCTGCCTCACAGCACCAAGGACCCAGGTTCAATTCTGGTCTCGGGTCACTGTCTGTGTTTGCACATTCTCCCTGTGTCTGCGTGGGTTTCCTCCGGGTGCTCCAGTTTCCTCCCGCACTCCAAGGATGTGCGGGTTAGGTTGATTGGCCATGCTAAATTGACCTTCAGTGTTAGGGGGACATGGGCTCAAGGAGATAGAACCTGGGTGGTATTGGTTTTGGTGCAGGCTCAATGTGCCGAATGGCCTCCTTCTGTACTATAGGGATTCTATGATTCTATGAGAACCATGCCCAAACCTGTCTGCTTTTCCCTGACACATGACCCTGTCTTTTGTCAATCAATCTGATCAAATCTTCCCTGAAATCCCAAGGGAAAACCAAAAATAAAAGAAAAATGCATTATCTCAGATTAAAACAAACAGCTACCAAGTGGTAGCCATGATTAATTATTCATCTGTATTCTCAGCATGAGCTTTGCCCGGTGTAGACAATACGGCACCAAGGAAACAGAGCTGAATTTTAAACATACCCCTCAAATGATAACAATAAATTCTTGAAGGCATTGTATCATCACATCAATCACCTTCAAATCGGCCAATTAGCCTACTCCTGCTGCCTTTGTTCTTCCGCTCTCTTATTCCTCGAAATGGCCCGATGTGTCCAACCTTTCCTCCGAAGACAAGTTTCGCCAGAGGAACCAGCCCTGTCAACCTTCTCCGTTTCCGACCCGATTCCCACCCCTCCTCGAGGAAGGGTAATGGAATGGGACACGGTACCCCAGGTGTGGTGTCACCAACACCTGCGCAGTTGTGGACAGACCTCCCTCCCCCAGTGAAGGGGCAAACGGACAGGAATGAACAGATTTGGAAAGTAGATGGCCTGCGGACAAGAGGGTTGTGTAAATAACAATAAATAACTTGCCATTTATCACAAATCAGGAGAAATGAGACATCAGTGGTGAGGGTGAATATGTGTACAAATTGAATATGAATGTGCAGATAGGATTAGCAGACAATCATCTGCTTTCTTTAATGATTTTTTTTTTCATTTTATGGCCATTGAAAGTAATTTTCCCAATTATACTCTGGTGTTGCATTAGTCTTTGAGTTATTCTAATTTGGACTCTATCAATTGACTGAAGCTGAGAGAACAGTATGGAAGAGGAATCATAAATTCTTTGATGCCAGCACTTCCATTTTTGCATCCAAATTGGTTTCACACAAGATCAGCTCACTGTGAAACAGAACAGCAGGATTTTGCGGGATTCATCATCACTTTCATTAAGCGCTCTTTCATCGGAAGATCATTTCACCGAGATAAAATTGTGTAAATGAGAGCAAGATTACTGACCCACATGTAATGGTGTTTTCGTAACATTTCAATTTTAAAACACAGGCTGAACATTGTGAGCTGGAAGGAGTCGGAGATAAGACAGTGTGAATTGTCAAGCGGAGACAATGAGGCGATGGCCACGCCCAACAGCAGAAAAATTGGGGCTCGTTTCCACCCATCCGTCATGTTGAACGCGTCTCATCGAACGATTCACATGTTATTGGCGTCATTTGATTCACGTCCCTCGGGGTTTGATTTCATCAAATCCCTTCAGTGCAGAAAGAGGCCATTCCCCCCATCAAGTCTGCACTGCCTCTCCGACAGAGTGCCTCAACCAGGCCCTCACACCTTCCTCCAAACTATCCCCGTATCCCCACATATTCACCTTGGTCAATCCACCTAACCTGTCCACCTTTAGACACTAAGGAGGAAATAAGAGTGGCTAATATTCTTCGCCAGCACTAAGTTAGACTGAAAGGAAACCAGAGTACCCATGCATTCAGTGACATCTTAAAGTCATAGAGGTTTACAGCATGGAAACAGGCCCTTCAGTCCAACTTGTCCATGTCACCCTTTTTTTTAAACCCCTAAGCTAATCCCAATTGCCTGCATGTGGCCCATATCCCTCTGGACCCATGTAGCTGTCTAAACGCTTTTTAAAAGACGAAATTGTACCCGCCTCTACTACCACCTCTGGCAGCTTGTTCCAGACACTCACCACCCTCTGTGTGTGAAAGAATTCCCCCTCTGGATCCTTTTGTATCTCTCCCCCCGGCCCTCACCTCCAACCTATGCCCTCTAGTTTTAGACTCTCCTACCTTTGGGAAAAGATATTGACCATCCAGCTGATCTGTGCCCTTCATTATTTTACAGACCTCTATAAGGTCATCCCTCAGCCTCCTACGCTCCAGAGGAAAAAGTCCCAGTCCATCCAGCCTTCTGTTTTGTTCTTGCAATAAGAATTTGGGAAGCAGGACAGCTGCACCCCAGTTCAGATTGGGAAATTTACTGGACATTTTGCCAACATCCCTTTGACCTTCCTTCTCCTCCAGGACCTGGGATGAATGTCACTGCAGATGCTTTTGCGAGCTTTTCCAAAGCTCCTCCAGAAAGGTGAGTTGTGGCGGGAAGGAGTCACGGATCTTTGGTTGATCTTCAGTTTATTGTTTTGGGGACCGCGTCTGTTTCGCACCAATTCTGGGTGGGTGAACGCGGTGGTAAAGGGGGAAGTGCTGGTGAGGTTGGGCGTGCAGCCCATTAAGTCAATTTGAATGCATGCAAATAGCCATCGTGCCCGTTTGGGGCGCGGTCCCGATCACAGCTACTTTCGGGCCTTGGTAAAGGGGGAACTGGCGTGGAGGCGGACATGGTCGCACTGTTCACCTCACACCCGACTTGACCAAGTTTTTGCACCCAAAAATGCGATGTTAAGATTGGGTCCTGTGACTCCATTGCCATTTGACCAAAGATGTGTGGAGGCTCATCTCATCCCGGTCTAAGGCTGTTCACCACGGTGTACTTTGTACTGCTGTCACCTGTCTCATGATCCTGCCATGTTATTACAATGCTATAACACTTACTTAACAATTACCAATTAAGCACCAATTACTCATAAATGATTTATCATGGGTTTCTTTATTCAGGTGAGAACAGTTATAAACATGTATAAAGGTTGAAAATGTCAGAGCTGTGCAGTTGTGCGCTGCTCAAAGCAACAGTGAAACAGAGACTGGATCACATGACACATTTCCATTCCCATGCTGTCAGCTGATAACCCTTAAAGACATATTCCAATACCCTACATGGGTCAGCAGAGATAATCATAATAAGGGCACAAAGAAAAATATCTCAGTAGATCTTTAAACAATCACTCTGACAAAAAAACTGATCTAGTTTTGGAAACAAACTGATTTTTATTTCCAAATTGTAAAGACCACAGGAAACAGGAACAGGAGTAGGCCGTTCGGCCCTTTGAGCCTGCTCCGCCATTCAACAGGATCATGACTGAGCCGCCATTCCTCACATCCACTTTCTGCCCTTTCCCCGGAAGCCAAGTTTCCCTTACTGATCAAAAATCTATCTATCTCAGCTTTAAATATACACAAGGATTCTAGCCCCAAACCTCTCTGTGCTAATGAGGTCCAAAGACTCTCAACTCTCTTGAGTGAAGGAATTCCTCCTTACCTCAGTCTTGGCACATCTTCTCTGAAATCCCAGGAGAGAAACCAAAAATAAAAAGTAATGCATTAACTCAGATTAAAACAGTCCAAGACCTTTCACCGAGATGGACAAGGGCAGTGGGCACAGGGGAACGCCACCACCTGCAAGTTTCCCTCAACCTCACCCCATCCCAACTTGGAAATATGTTGCTTTATATGGTCAGTTTCTCACTGTGTTGTGGCTTGTTGAATGAGGTGCTGGCTCAGGGCACAGTTTAGGTCTCAAGTTCATCCCAAGCATCAGTATCAGTTTCTCCCCTTATCAACAAGGCCTTCATCACCTGTACTCATTGAGGTGAAGAATGTTCGGTTCTGGGGACTTTTCACCTTGATGATGGCATCAAGCGCTCCCAAGTCCAGACACAATTCAGCACAACAGAGAGCAAAGCATCGCCCTATCTCAGCCCAATACACTCTTCAGCCCCAACCTGAGAAGAAGGTTTCTTCCTGCTTTCCTATTTCTCACAACTCTTGCACCTTACATGTTTCTGATTCAGATGCAATAACGGTGATCAGTTCACGCTTCACTACATGTCTGCAATTAACTGGGCTGAATAGACGGGAATTTCTTTTCTCTGGAGCGTAGGAGGCTGACGGGTGACCTTATAGAGATCTATAAAATAATGAGGGGCACAGATCAGCTAGATAGTCAATATCTTTTCCCAAGGGTAGGGGAGTCTAAAACTAGAGGGCATGGGTTTAAGGTGAGTGGGGAGAGATACAAAAGAGTCCAGAGGGGCAACATTTTCCACACAGAGGGTGGTGAGTGTCTGGAACAAGCTGCCAGAGGTAGTAATAAAAGCGGTACAATTTTGGTTTTTTAACAAGCATTTAGATAGTTACATGGGTAAGATGGGTACAGAGTGATATGGACCAAATGCAGGCAATTGGGATGAGCTTAGGGGTTTAAAAAAAAGAGGATGGCATGGACAAAGTGGGCCGAAGGGCCTGTTTCCATGCTATAAACCTCTCTGATTCTATGTGACTCCAAGGCCAGAGCAATGTGGTTGATTCTTAACTGCCCTCTGAAATAAGAACATAAGAACATAAGAAATAGGAGCAGGAGTAGGCCATCTAGCCCTTCGAGCCTGCCCCGCCATTCAATAAGATCACGGCTGATCTGTCGTGGCTCAGTTCCACTTTCCCGCCCTCTCCCCATAACCCTTAATCCCCTCTCCTATCAAAAACAAAAAAAAAACGTGTCTTAAAAATATTTAGCGAGGCAGCCTCCACCACTTCAACGGGCAGAGAATTCCAGAGATTCACCACCCTTTGAGTGAAGAAGTTCCTCCTCAACTCCGTTCTAAACTGCCCCCCCTTTATCTTGAGGCTGTGCCCCCTAGTCCTACTGTCTTTTTTGAGCGGGAAGAGTCTCTCCACCTCTATCCTATCCATCCCATTCATCATCTTATACGTCTCAATGAGATCTCCCCTCATTCTTCTAAACTCTAACGAGTACAAGCCTAGTTTATTCAGCCTCTCCTCATAGCTCAACCCCCTCAACTCCGGTATCAGCCGAGTAAACCTCCTCTGCACTCCCTCCAAGGCCAAAATATCCTTGCGTAAGTGCGGCGACCAAAACTGCACACAGTACTCCAGCTGCGGCCTCACCAATGCCCTATACAGCTGCAGCAAGACCTCCCTACTTTTATATTCAATCCCCCTCGCTATGAAGGCCAGCATCCCATTCGCCTTCCTGACCACCTGCTGCACCTGCAGGCTGGGTTTTTGCGACTCATGCACAAGGACCCCGAGCTCCCTCTGCACCGTCGCCTGCTGCAGTTTTTCGCCACGCACGTAATAGTCCTTCCTACCATTATTCCTACCAAAGTGGACCACCTCACACTTGTCTGATAGGAAGCAGAGAGTGGGTGTCAATGGGTGCTGTTCTGATTGGCGGTTGGTGACTAGTGGAGTGCCGCAGGGATCGGTGCTGGGGCCTCAGCTATTTACCATTTATATAGATGATCTGGAGGAGGGGGCTGAGTGTAGGGTGTCAAAATTTGCTGATGGCACGAAGATGAGTGGTAAAGCAAATTGTGCGGAGGGTGTGGAAAGTCTGCAGGGGGATCTGGATAGGCTGAGCGAGTGGGTGAGGACCTGGCAGATGGAGTACAATGTTAACAAGTGTGAGGTTATCCACTTTGGCAGAAATAATAGTAGGAGGGATTACTATTTAAAGGGCGAAAAGCTGCAGCATGCTACGGTGCAGAGGGACCTGGGGGTCCTTGTGCACGAGTCGCAAAAACCCAGTCTGCAGGTGATCAAGAAGGCGAATGGAATGCTCGCCTTTAAAGCGAAGGGGATAGAATATAAAAGCAAGGAGATCTTGCTGCAACTGTACAGGGTACTGGTGAGGCCGCAGCTGGAGTACTGTGTGCAGTTTTGGTCACCGCACTTGCGCAAGGATATTTTGGCCTTGGAGGGAGTGCAGAGGAGGTTCACTAGGCTGATACTGGAGATGAGGGGGTTGGACGATGGAGAGAGACTAAATAGACTGGGTCTGTACTCGTTGGAGTTTAGAAGGATGAGGGGGGATCTTACAGAGACATATAAGATAATGAAAGGGATGGATAGGGTAGGGGTGGAGAGATTTTTCCCGCTTAAGAAGGATAGCAGGACGAGAGGGCACAGCCTCAAGGTAAGGGGGGGAGCAGTTTAGATTGGAGTTGAGGAGGAACTTCTTCACTCAAAGCGTGGTGAATCTCTGGAATTCTCTGCCCGTTGAAGTGGCGGAGGCTACCTCGCTAAATATATTTTAGTCACAGGTAGATAGATTTTTGACAGACAAGGAAATTAAGGGTTTATGGGGAGAAAGCGGGAAAGTGGAACTGATCCACTTCAGATCAGCCATGATCTTATTGAATGGCGGAGCAGGCTCGAAAGACGAGATGGCCTACTCCTGCTCCGATTTCTTATGTTCTTGTCCTTCTAAACTCCAATGAGTACAGACCCAGTCGATTAAGTCTCTCTTCATAGTCCAACCCTCTCATCTCCGGTATCAGCCGCGTGAACCTCCTCTGCACTCCCTCCAAGGCCAATATATCCTGCCGCAAGTGCGGCGACCAAAACTGCACACAGTACTCCAGCTGCGGCCTCACCAGTACCCTGTACAGTTGCAGCAAGACCTCCCTAAGATCTTGCAATCCTGTACAATGGACCAGGCGTATCTTTGCAAGAATGTTAAGAATATGGTTCCTTCCCTAGACAGAGCCTCTCTATGCTATGAACACTTACAACTGTGACAAGACTGAGACTTGTTATCTTCTCACTGCACCCTGTCCCTCACCAAGGTGCTCAGAGCTTGTGGTTCCAGCAGAGAGAAATACCAACTGGACAAAAGGTCTGTTATTTCTCTGTAACTATGGACAGGGGGATTGTGTGGTGATACTGTGCCATTATCAAATGTATTTTTATCATGTTTCTGCCAAGGAGTATGTTTAGAATTCAGCTCTGTTTACCTGGTGCCAATCTGTCTATAACCCAGACTGCTCCATGTTGAGAATGCATGAGAATAACTGATACTTGATAGTGGGGTGTTTGTTTTAACCTGAACAAATGCATTTTGGTTAATTTTTTTTCACCTGGGCTTTCAGAGTAGGGTTTAATTTCACTGATTGATAAGAGGCAGTCATGTGAATGGGGCAGAGATAAGCTTACAGAGATAAATGGTTTAGTTGCTGATTGATCCAGAAAGAAGTAAAAGGTCTCCGTTTCTGTCTGGAGGTTGCTGTTTGAGGGTCAGAAGACCCAACTCCAGGGTGTTCAGAGGCTTGAGGACTGGCAGCCAACACACTAGTCTATAAGCCAACATGTTGCGTGCTCACTGATTTTGAAGGGAAGTTTAAGTTTTTGAGGAATATTGCTTAAATTGGATCTAATAGAGATAAATTAATAGTTAAGAATTGTGTCTTGTCATGTTTAAGTGTTTCAATTGGTAAAAGTTAACCTAATAATTTGTTATAGTTAAATTGTATTGTTAAATAAAGTTTGGTTTAATAAAAGCTTCCCAGTGCATCAAAAGGATCATGCCTGGAGTGAAACAACTTATCCTCACACTCACACCAAAATAAAAACTGCAGGGGTTTAGTCTAATCTCAGAATATGCCTTGGGGTTTCTGACTTGGTCCCGAACAGTAGGGCAAAGGGACTTTGGTCAAAGCACAGGACAAGTGCACTCTTCCTAAGGAGGTGTGTACAGCATGAGGCTAATCCCGTACTGCCAAATGTTTTTCCAGGAGGGCTGCTGCAAGTGTTCACCAGTGAAGGTGCTCTCAGTACTTGCATCAGTTAATGGAATATAGCGTTCAATCCTGGTCACCGCACTGCCGGAAGGATGTGGAGGCTTTGGAGACAGCCAAGGTACAGAAAAGATTTACCAGGATGTTTCCTGGTATGGAGGGCATTAGCTCCACGGAGAGGTTAGAGAAACTTGGTCTGTTCTCACTGGGACGACGGAGGTTGAGGGGTGACCTGATAGAAGTCTACAAGATTATGAGGGGCATGGACAGAGTGGATAGTCAGAAACTTTTCCCAGGGTGGAAGAGTCAATTACTGGGGGGCATAGGTTTAAGGTGCGAGGGGCAAGGTTCAAAGGAGATGTACGAGGCAAGTTTTTTACACAGAGAGTAGCAGGTGCCGATAACACACTGCCAGGGGAGGTAGTGGAAGCGGATACGATAGTGAGTTTTGAGGGGCGTCTTGACAAATACATGAATGAGATGGGAATAGAGGGATATGGTTCCCAGAAGGGATTTTAGTTCAGTCAGGCAGCAGGGCCTGTGCTGTAGCTTTCTTTGTTCTTTGTGCAGTGTCACTGATCATAACAGACTGTGTTTCACAACCTTGCAAACTCACAGTAAGGGTGTGGCACAGTGGGTTAGCACTGCTGCTTCACAGCGCTGGGCACCCAGGTTGAATTCCAGCCTCGGGTCACTGTCTGTGCGGAGTCTGCATGTTCTCCCCGTGTCTGTGTGGGTTCTCTCTGGATGCTCCAGTTTCCTCCCACACTCCAAAGATGTGCGGGTGAGGTGGATTGGCCATGCTAAATTGCCCCTTAATGTCAGGGGGACAAGATAGGATAAATGCAAGGGGCTATGAGGATCGGACCTGGGTGGGATTGTGGTTGGAGCACACTCAAAGGGCTGAATGGCCTTCCTCTGCACTGTTGGATTCTATGATTCTAATCCAGGGCCCCTAAATCCCACATGCTACATTACACTGGCAACACATCAATTTAATTTCTATTCCTTCTGGTCAAATCCTTCCCAAACTGCACAACACATCTCGCTTTCCCATTTCTGCAACCTCCTGAGCTCCACAACCCTGTCAGCTCTCTGCAATCTTCCAGTTCTGGACATCGGTCAACCCCTGATTCGAAAACTCCACCAACGTCAACCTGCCTGGGATCTGGAATCCCTTCCCTAATCGGCTCTACCTGTCTGCCTTCTCTCTGCTTCTCTTGTCTCCTCCCTCTCTCTCCACCTCCTCTTTCTCTGTCTCTTTCTTCTCTACACCTCCCCTCAATTTCTCTCCTCTCTCTTTCTCCCTCTCTATCTCTCTGTTTCCTCTCTACCTCATTTCTCCCCCTCTCTCTCTATCTTTCCTCTCTCTCTCTCCCACTCTGAGTCCTTCTCTCTATGTACTCTTCTGACTCCCCTCTCTCCCTCGTCTCTCTATCTCTCTCCTTCCTCTCTGCCTTCTCTCCCTCTCTGTATCTCTCTCCTCTCTCTCTCTCTTTCGCCTCTCTGTCCCTCCTGTCTATTGACCTCTCTGTCTCTCTCTCCCCTCTCCTTTTCACCTCTCTCTCCCCCTCCCCTTTGTGTGTCTCTCTCTCCTTCCTCTCTCTCTCTCTACCTCTCTCTCTCTCTCTCTCCTGTTTGCCTCCTCCCTCCCTCCTCTCTCTCTCTCTGTTTCTCCCTCCTCTCTCTCTCTCTGTCTCCGTCTTTCCCTCCTCTTTGAGCTCACTTCTTTAAACCGAACTCTTTGACCAAACCTTTGGTGACGTGTCTGACTATCTCCCGAGTTGATTTTGAGTGAAATTCCTCCGGTGAAATGCCTTGGGTGTTTTAGACACTGAAGGTATCACAGAAATACAAGTTGATACTGTTCAGTAAAGTGCTGGAAAAGCTGTGTGTGTGTAAAATATCTCAATTATCCAATGAACCAGGAGTGCCGAACATTGTACCATCTAATTCACAGTACAGTAGCAAGCAGTGAGGAAAAGGGGCAGAGAGAAAGCTGAACAGGCCTAATCTCACAGCACCAAGCTTTGAGCTATTGATTCACACCTACTACACTGTCCTCTGAGGTGAGTGAAATTACTTGTTAGTGTGTAAAGATGATAGAATTGCCCATGCCTCAATGAAGCAGCACTCTGCTTGCTGAACTGGGACGTCACTGTCCCTCTCGAAGAATTCAGGGCAGCGTAGTTCCCAGACAGCCTGTTTGGAAGGGTTCCCCGGTGACTGTGTTGTGCTGCTTGTTGGCAGACTATAACTGCGTGCTGTCTTCTGCAGTGTTCTGAAGTACTGCAATGCAGGTTTTACAGTCAGGCTGTGTTCACACGTCACAAACCTGATCAGCATTACATAATCTCTGAACCCAATTTGCTCACTTCCCAATGGGGCAGGACACATGGTCCATGGACAAAGAGACTTTGGGAATTAACTTATTGAATACAGGAGTTGGGACGTCTTGTTGAAGTTGTACAACACATTGGTAAGGCCACACTTGGAATATTGTGTACAGTTCTGGTCACCCTATTATAGAAAGGATATTATTAAACTAAAATGAGTGCAGAAAAGATTTACTAGGATGCTACTGGGACTTGATGGATTGAGCTATAAGGAGAGGCTGGATAGACTGGAACTTTTTCCTCTGGAGCGTAGGAGGCTGAGGGGTGATCTTATAGAGGTCTACAAAATAATGAGGGGCACAGATCAGTTAGATAGTCAATATCTTTTCCCAAAGGTGGGGGAGTCTAAAACTAGAGGGCATAGGTTTATGGTGAAAGGGAAGAGATACAAAAGGGTTCAGAGGGGCAATTTTTTACACACAGAGAGTGACGAGTGTCTGGAATAAACTGCCAGAGATAGTAGTAGAGACGGGTACAATTTTGTCTTTTAAAGCATGGAGAAGATGGGTACAGAAGGATATGGGCCAAATGCTGGCAACTGAGATTAGCTTAGGGGTTTAAAAAAATGGTGGCATGGACAAGTTGGGCCAAAGGGCCTGTTCCATGCTGTAAACCTCTCTGACTCTCACTTTGCTTGTTTTATGACAACAACTATTTCAGAAGTACCTGGCTGATTGAAAAGCACTTTGGGGTGTTTCTTCATAAGGAATTCTCCAAAATGCAGCTCATGAAACAACAACAAAACTTACTCAAAGAAAGGGTTTAATAAAGAAACTTCATTACTCCAAACTTGGGATCTCGCCCGAGGCCACTCCAAGCTCTCCACAATTCTCCATAGTTCCTTATTTTTTGTGAGTCAGCTGACTATTACATCACTCTGTGATTGGTTGCATGGTTTACTGGATCAGCTGACCCTTCCACCTTGTTCCCATTGGTCACATTATATCCAATCAAAGTTGTCACCGGTTACATTCTAACATCCGGTGATGGTAAAAAGTGCAATAAGAATTCAAGGATTTCTTTTACTTTCCCACAGGCTTCTCCACTACCACACAGTCCCCCCTCCTGTCCCAATGATTAGTACCTCTTGCGAGGTAGAGTGCGGTTCCATTACACCAAGTATCTCCCACAAATAGGTCAGTCCAGCCACTAAACCCCATCCACAGGTCTGCACAGCACAGCAAGTGGCTGGCTAGGTGGCATGATTAACATCTGCACCACTGGCAAGTTGGCTTGGGAGAGAATTAGACTGTTAGACCACCTTTCCTGTCACTGGATCTGAGGGTTCTTGCAAAGGCACCATTTAAAACCAGCTCCGCTGGGTGGGATGTATTCGCTTGTGCACATGACACTCGGCTTCCGAAACAGCTGTTCTACTTGTTCTCCAAATATCCCCGAGTGGTCAAACATCCCATCGACCCGGTGGGATCCTGGCCTGTGAACAACTTATATGGGGAAGGCTTATTCGGCGAGGCACAGTGTCACACGGTTAGCACTGCTGCCTCACAAAACCAGGGATCTGGGTTCGACTCCCGGCTTGGGAGTCTGTCTGTGTGGAGTCTGCACGTTCTCCCCGTGTCTGCGTGGGTTTCCTCCGGGTGCTCCGGTTTCCTCCTCGGTGGATTGGCCATGCTAAATTGCCCCTTAGTGTCAGGGGATCTAGCGAGGGTAAATGCATGGAGTTTTGGGAACAGGGCTTGGGTGGGATTGTGGTAGGTGCAGTCTCAATGGGCCGAATGGCTTCCTTATGCACTGGAGGATTCTATGATCTATGATTCTAGGCACCAGGTACATCAAGAGATTTTGTCAGGACTATGAGGAGGCAAAGTTAGGCATCAGAAGGTGTCCACAAGCCTCTAAACAACCCATCAACCCAACCCTGCATGTACCACTTGCCCTGTATATGGAAGATTGCATATGATAATTACAGCCATCTGATAGCCCATCGTACCACACACATTCGACACTCTGAGGCACTGTGGGAAAACAGAATTGGCTGACAGTTTGGAGTAGACATTTGGGCCGTGCCTGTTTCCACAATCCCAAGTACCTGATAACTGTCTCCAGCTGAGTTGTATGGGATAACCACCCAATAGGACACACATACACACTCCCCTCACACTGTTCACAGGTGCAAAAATATCACGCTGATAAACATATTTCAGGCTAAGTCACAAACTGTGTTATCAGTTGTGGGCGGCACGGTGGCGCAGTGGTTAGCACTGCTGCCTCACAGCGCCAGGGACCCGGGTTCAATTCCCAGCTTGGGCCACTGTCTGTGTGGAGTTTGCACATTCTCCCCGTGTCTGTGTGGGTTTCCTCCGGATGTTCCGGTTTCCTCCAACACTCCAAAGATGTGCAGGCCATGCTCAATTGCCCCTTTGTGTCAAAGGGACTAGCTAGGGTAAATGCAAGGGGTTACGGGAATAGGGCCTGGACAGGATTGTGGTCAGTGCAGACTCAATGGGTGGAATGGCCTCCTTCTGCAACGTCGGGACCCTGTGGATTCTGTAAGTTTGCACAGAATCAAACAATCAGTGCATGATTGAGCCTCTGAACAATTTTCTGGAACAAAAGTAACAAACAATTCTTCAAGGTGTTCCCTGGATCTTAGATCAATGCAAAAAGAATCCAAGAGCAGGGATGTACTTCTGATGCTGTATAAGGCTCTGGTCAGACCCCATTTGGAGTACTGTGAGCAGTTTTGGGCCCTATACCTAAGGAAGGGGATATGCTGGCCCTTGTCAAGGGTCCAGAAGAGGTTCACAAGAATGATCCCTGGAATGAAGAGCTTGTCGTATGAGCAATGGTTGAGGACTCTGGGTCTGTGCTCGAAGTTAAGAATGATGAAGATGGATCTTATTGAAATTTACAGGATACTGTGAGGCCTGGATAGACTGGACATGGAGAGGATGTTTCCATTCGTAGGAAAAACTAGAACCAGAGGGCACAACCTCAGGGTAAAGGGACGATCCTTTAAAACAGAGATGAGGAGGAATTTCTTCAGCCAGAGAGCGGTGAATCTGTGGAACTCTTTGCTGCAGAAGGCTGTGGAGGCCAGGTCATTGAGTGTCTTTAAGACAGAGATAGGTAGGTTCTTGATTGATAAGGGGATCAGGGGTTATAGGGAAAAGGCAGGAGAATGGAGATGAGAAAAAAAATCAGCCATGATTACATGGCAGAGCAGACTCGATGGGCTGAGTGGCTAATTCTGTTCCTATGTCTTATGATCGTAACAAGTATCACAGCTCCATATGCATGAAGTGCCTCATTGTTCTGATGTTGACATTCTGGCCAATCCATGTGCAATGTGAGTATGTGTCAGGAAGCTTTGATTCCAGAATGGATCCTGTGTAAGTGAATGGGTTTTGAGTGAGTTAGAATTGGACCTGTCGTATCAGCTCCTTGACGATGGGGAGGCAGTGGTGTAGTGGTATTGTCGCTGGACTAATAACCCAGGAGAATACTCTGGTGACCTGGGTTCAATTCCCAACCATGGCAGATGGTACAATATGAAGTCAATAGAAATCTGGAATTAAAAGCCTAATGATGAGAACGACAGAAATCACCGATTGTCACTCAAAACCCAGCTTGTTGATTCCTGCCCTTTAGGGAAGGGAATCATTGTCCATAGCTGGCCTGGCTGCTATCTGATTCCACAGCAATGTGTGGTTGACTTTTAGATGTCCACCAGAATGGGCAATATGTATTGGCCCAGCCAGTGACTCCCACATCCCACGAGTGAATAATATATAATTTATACAACACATGATGCCTGCAACATTACCCAGGAGTTTCAAAGCTTGGGCCAATGACCTCCTTGCTAACTTCATCATGGAACAACTCACGCCTCTTGAAAATTTCCAAAACCTAATCAGAAGTCCCCAGAGCAATGTCACAGCCCGGACAGAACTCTTGTAGTTTAACATACTGTGCCACAAGCTACATATTTGCAATCAATTTCTGTCACCCATCTCAACACTATAGCATCAGAAAGCAGTCAACAGAAATCAACTTCAATCTGCCACTCTTTGATTTAATCAACTTCTCAATGTGTCACTATGATTCAAAGGCTCGATCTTACCGGCTCAGCCATCTGGTTAATCGATGTGGGGAGCCGGGGAAGATAGGGCAAGAGGCAGAAAAAAAGAATAATCAGGTTCGCGCCTGGCTTGCCGCCTCTCGCAATCCTGCCGGTAAAAATCAGCCTTGTGGCCAGGATGGGAGCGAAGCTGATTTCAATATTCATGACATGACATCTCTGGACGCTATCAACCAGGTTTATCCGAGTCCTCACCGGCGAGGGTCACAGATGGGTCCCCACCAATTGGTCAGGGGCTGTGATCGGGGTGGGGGGGGGGGGTGGTATGGAGGGGGGACTGATGTCCAGGGCAGCGATCAAAGTGGGGCAGGAAGGTGGGGGGTGGGGTGGATATCCGTAGTGGGGATCTCCCAGCATATGACCCCGTCTAGCTCAGCAGATAACTTCCTCGGTGAACTGAGGCTCCAGCCCATCCCGACTAACAAGGTTCCCATTCCGCCTTCTATTCTACAGAGTGCCGTATAGTCACGTAATTTAGGTCGCTGAGAAAAAAAGCTGGCGAGAAAACTTCCCATTTTTTCGCCCGTTCTACACTTAACATTTATTGAGAAAATGTATAAATTTGAAACATACAAAATAACGGAAAGCACATATAAAAGCACTGAAAGGCTCATCCCCCCTAACTGAACAGTCTCTTCGGCTAAAGGGGGTCGGCTGTTCAGGATTGAGGTGAGAAGAAATTTCATCACTTGGGGGTGGTTCTTCACTAAGCCGAGTCAACAGGAAACAGAGAGTAGGCATAAATGGGCCATTTTCTGGTTGGTAGGCTGTGATGAGTGGCGTGCCACAGGGATCAGGGCAGGGACCTCACCTTTTTACAACTGATATCAATGACTTGGATAAAGGAATCGAAGGGGTGGTTGCCAAATTTTCTGAAGACAAAGTTTGACAGGAGAGTAAATTGTGAAGAGGACAAAAGGAGGCTACAAAAGGTTACAGATAGGTTCAGTGAGTGGGCAATGATCTGGCAAATGGTGCACAATGTGGGAACGTGTGAAATTGTCCATTTTGGCAGGAAGAATGGAAAAGGAGCTTATTACCTAAATGGTGAGAGATTGCAGGGCTGAGGTGCAGAGGGATCTGGGTGTCCTAATGCATGAATCACAAAAGGCTAATACCCAGGTGCACAAATGATTAGGAAAGCTAATAAGATGTTATCATTTATTGTGAGGGGAAGTGATTACAAAAATAGAAGGATTATCTATCAATTGTACAAGACATTGAACCTTGATGCGACACATCTGGAGTATTGCACACAGTACTGATCTCCTTAGCTAAGGAAGGCTGTTAATGCGTTAGAAGCAGTTCAGGGAAGGCTACAGAAATGGGTGGGATGTCTTTTGAGGAAAAGTTGGGCAGATTCAGCTTGTATCCACCTGAGTTAAGAGCAAGGAGTGACCTGTTCGAAAGCTTTAAACCTGAGGGAATTTACAGGGCGGATGTGGAGAGGATGTTCCCTCTTCCGGGAAAATCTAGAACTGGGAGTCACTGTTTAACAATGAGGACGTGCTGATTTCGGACAGAGGTGAGAAATTTTCACAAGCCCTTGGAACTTTCTTCCTCCTAAGTCTTTGCACATTTTTAGAGAAGAGCTGGACAGATTCTTGATTCACATGGGTGTGAAAGGTTATTGGGAGGCGGACAGGAATGCAGAGTTGAGGTTACAATCGGACCAGCCATGATCTAATTAAATGGCGGAGCAGGCTTGAGGAGCCAAATGGCCTACTCCTGCTCCTAATCCATCTGTTCGGGTGATGAATTTCTGAAGTTGTCAACCCCAGAGAGGTGTTGAAGCTCAGTCGTTGAGTATTTTTGGAATTATGGGTTTTTAGATCCCTGAAGGAATCGAGGGATACGGGGCTTGGGAGCAAAAGCTGGATTGAGGTTGGAACACAGCCACATTCCAACTGAATGACAGTGGAAGTAAAGTAAAATTTAATTATTAGTCCACAAGTATGGCTTACATTAACACTGCAATGAAGTTACTGTGAAATTCCCCGAGTTGCCACACTCCAGCGCCTGTTTGGGTCAATGCACACTAACCGGCACATCTTTCGGACTTGGGAGGAAACCAGAGCACCCGGAGGAAACCCACACAGACACGGGGAGAATGTGCAGGTCCCACACAGACAGCGACCCAAGCCGGGAATCGAACCCGGGTCCCCGGCACTATGAAGCAGCAGTGCTAACCCACTGTGCCACCCCAGGGACAAGGCAATGAGGAGCTGGGTGGCCTTCTTCTGCTCCTATTTCTCATGTGAAGGTCTCCGACACTACTGTTAAGGACTGAGTCCAAGTCTTCTCAAATGTCTGAGAGACTGTTGCCGCTAAGGAATCAATCTAGCTGATGATATCAATATACATGGTCATTGCTGAGAATTAGTGGGGTTAATCTAACTAAAGAGATGGTTGATCAATGGTACTGACAGCGATTGACTCTACAGCGTCTGAAGAACACGATAATTTTCAACTGCCAGTAACTAACTCTTCAACAATTATCTCCTCATTGACATCTAAGGTCGCAGCTGGAAATTCTTTCCCCTGGGCCACTTCTACTTTGCTGTGGCAACCTCCCGGGGACAGTGGTCAAAATCTCACTCATGCATGGACACATGTTTCCGCCAGTACTCAGAGAAATTGCTGTCATGGACTGGGAAGGACTTGGGGGGCATCGGGGGTGGGGGGCAGTTTCAGTCTCGGTCAGAGTGTCGAAGGGAAATTCTTGCAAATACACCACTGTCCGCTTGGCGTGAAGTTATCGGTTGAGTTATTCACTCTTCAGTCATTGACATGACTCTCTTTTGTCAGAGGGCGGTGGAAGTCTGGAAGTCACTGCTTAAAAGAGGTTTATTAAGTATTTAGATGTGCACTTCTGATGCTCAGGCCTACAAGACCATGGGGCACGTGTTGGGAAGTGGGCTGAGAAAATTTGGTGGTTCTTTTTTTGACTGGGGCAGGCACGATGGGCCGAAAGGCCTTTTCTGTGCCGTAGACTTCCATAACTCGATCCGTCCCTGAATTTTGTCGTTATTCATCAGATTTTTATTCTGAGAATGGAAAATGTGGGATGTAGGGAGCTGTCCTGCCAGAACTGGTGAAGAGAGGAGACTGATTATTGCTTTATTCACGATGCTTTCACCATTTGCAATATTTCCTTTGGACAAATGCTAACATGGACTGGATGGGCCAAATGGACTAAGTGTGGTTCAACTGGTGGGACTTTTGTCCTGGTTTAAATTTTAATTATTAATGTCACAAATAGACTTACATTAACACTGCAATGAAGTTACTGTGAAAATCCCCCGAGTCACCACACTCTGTTCGGGTACACTGAGAGAGAATTTAGCATGGCCAATGCATCTAACCAGCACATCTTTCGGACTGTGGGAGGAAACCAGAGCACCCAAAGGAAACCCACGCAGACACAGGAAGAACGTGCAGGCTCCACGCAGACAGTGACCCAAGCTGGGAATCAAACCCAGGTCCCTGGCACTGTGAGGCAGCAGCGCTAACCATTGTGCCACCGTGTCGCCCTGTGAACTCCAGGTTTGAGATCGACACACACCAGGACCTGAGCACGACAGGTCAAGCTATTGCTCCACTGCAGTGCTGAGGAAGCACTGAACCATTCGGGCATCGTGGATCGGGTGTCAACCTCAAGCCCCTTCCAGCTGCTCGAGTGGATGTAAAAGTTCCCACACTGCTATTTTGAAGAGTGTAGAGGAGTTCCCCCACCGGCATCCTGGCCAATATTTATCTTTGGGTCAACCGCAGAAGAACAGGTTGTCACTACAGTAACGTTTGCGGGAGCTTGTTGTACATGCACCAAATGTTGGTTTCCTACATTACAACAGTGACTGCACTTCAAAAAGTTCTTCTTGGGTTGCAAAGCTCTTTGAGAGATCCATGAGGCAGGGTGGTGAGGATAAACGCAATCTAAATGCAAGCCTTTCCTTTTGTAACACCTACTTGATGACACCAAGATTGGTGGAATGGCAAATTGTGTGGAGGGTGTGGAGAGTCTGCAGAAGGATCTAGATAGGCTGGGCAAATGGGCCAGGAACTGGCAAATGGAATTTAATGTTGGCAAATGTGAGGTTGTCCACTTTGGTAGGAATAATGGTAGGCAGGACTATTACTTATGTGGCGAAAAACTGCAGCATGCGACGGTGCAGAGGGACCTCGGGGTCCTTGTGCATGAGTCGCAAAAACCCAGCCTGCAGGTGCAGCAGGTGGTCAGGAAGGCAAATGGGATGCTGGCTTTCATAGCGAGGGGGATTGAATATAAAAGTAGGGAGGTCTTGCTGCGGCTGTATAGGGCATTGGTGAGGCCGCAGCTGGAGTACTGTGTGCAGTTTTGGTCGCCGCACTTACGCAAGGATATTTTGGCCTTGGAGGGAGTGCAGAGGAGGTTTACTAGGCTGATACCGGAGTTGAGGGGGTTGAGCTATGAGGAGAGGCTGAATAAACTAGGCTTGTACTCGTTAGAGTTCAGAAGAATGAGGGGAGATCTCATTGAGACGTATAAGATGATGAATGGGATGGATAGGATAGAGGTGGAGAGACTCTTCCCGCTCAGAAAGGATAGTAGGACTAGGGGGCACAGCCTCAAGATAAAGGGGGGGCGGTTTAGAACGGAGTTGAGGAGGAACTTCTTCACTCAAAGGGTGGTGAATCTCTGGAATTCTCTGCCCGTTGAGGTGGTGGAGGCTGCCTCGCTAAATATTTTTAAGACGCGGGTTGATAGGTTTTTGATGAGAGAGGGGATTAAGGGTTATGGGGAGAGGGCAGGAAAGTGGAACTGAGCAGCAACAGATCAGCCATGATCTTATTGAATGGCGGGGCAGGCTCCAGGGGCTAGATGGCCTACTCCTGCTCCTATTTCTTATGTTCTTGTGTTCTACTTCATCCAGTGCTGTTAAAGCTAGCTCATTATCCCATGCTCAAAGTTTACGAGCAATAAGATGATATTCACCTTGACCTGTCACGAGTGCCAAGTGACCAAACTTCACAGCTCAATGTTTCAGCCACCAAGCTCCTTACCACCTGAGCCACACCGTCGCAACGGGACACTGAGGCATTTTTAGTTGAGGCACATGGGACCCGTTTCCCGTCCACTTGAACTGGAAGGGATCTTTCGTTTCTTGGTCCTGCTTGAGTGGTCTCTCAGCCGATCAATGATATTAATTAAAATTCACTTCTTGCTCCGTACAATCCCTGGTGAGATCATGGCGACCCTGTATTGTTCCACGTTGCATTGCTATTGATAGTTGTGCTGTGATTAAACACATTTCATGTCTTAACGAGCAAAAGGGTAGCTCAGCGCAGCTCTTGTCACGACTGTTCCACGTCACTGACTCACTTAGTTTCACCTCAATTCTCTTCTCGGTGAACCATCGAAATTTCGGGACACAAGGAGACTGTTGGTGGGTTGGTGGGAAGAACATGGAGGGGCAATATAAAAGAAGGGGAAATATTCCAAAAGGGGTACAGGTGCAGAGGGACCTGGCTATAAAATTTCATAAATCATTGACGGATGCAGGACAGGTGGAGAGAACAGTTAATAAAACATATAATATTCTGGGCTTTAATAGGGACATAAAATACAACAGCAACCAGCCTCCCATCCATTGACTCTGTCTACACTTCCTGCTGCCTCAGCAAAGCAGCCAACGTAATCAAGGACACCGCGCACCCCGGACATTCTCTCTTCCACCTTCTTCCTTCGGGAAAAAGATACAAAAGTCTGAGGTCACGTACCGACTGACTCAAAAACAGCCTCTGCTGTTGTTAGCCTTTCAAATGGACCGATCTTGCATAAAGTTGATCTTTCTCTACACCCTAGCTATGACTGTAACACTACATTCTGCAATCTCTCCTTTCCTTCTCGATGAACGGTATGCATTGTCTGTGTAGCTCGCAAGAAACAAAACTTTTCATTGTATGTTAATACATGTGACAATAATAAATCGAATCAAAGCAAAGAGGTTATGCATGAACTTGTACAAGACCCTAGTTAGACCTCAGTTACAGTATTGTGCACAGTTCTGAGTGCCACACTACATAATGAATGTGAACCCACTGGAGGGAGTGCAGGAGAGGATTTCGGGAATGATTCCAGGGATGAGAAACTTCACTGATGAGGATAGATTGGAGAGGTTGAGACTGTTCTCCTTGGAGAGAAGGTGGCGAAGAGGAGATCTGATAGGGATGTTCAAAATCATGAGGGTGCTGGACACAGGGAGAAACTGTTCCTGCTCGTAAAAAGATCAGGAATGAGAAGGAACAGACTTAAAATGATTTGCAAAAGAAGCAAATGTGAGGGGAGAAAACCCTCTGTCGCACAGCGAGTGGTTGAGGTCTAGAACACAATGCCTGGCAGGGCACTGGAAATAGATCCAACTGAGGCATTCAAGAGGGCGTCAGATGATTATTTTGTGCCTGGGTACTGGGAAAAGGCAAGGGAATGGCACAAAGTCATGATGCAGACACGATGGGCCGAATGGCCTCCTTCTGCACCGTAACAATTCTGTGGGTTGATGAAGCCAGGGATTAACTCCCTGCCATCCAAGTGCTCATTTATCAAATCTTTACTCCAGTGTTTGCTCAAGATAAATGATTTTTGTCCGTGAGCCAATGAGCAAATTCCACAAGACGTCGCAGGCGCAAAAGGACTTCTCATCGTTTCAGTGAGGCGTGCCAAGAGGATTTAGGAGTTTTGATGTTTGTGCTTCACTGTTCGTACCACTGAACATTCCCCACCCCTTTCCTGTCAAGCTAATGGGTATTACTCATTCAAGCAGCAGAATTTTCAATTACACAAAACTGTTATCAAAGAATAGGACGCACGCAGCATGATGAAGCTGCTGTTTCTGAGTTACATTCAGCAACTGGAACAAAGTTTGCAACAGTCTGGGCCGGAGCC
>NC_137357.1:13776137-13857489 GCF_965287045.1 Carcharhinus amblyrhynchos | reverse complement strand
TTCAGACCATTGAGTCCAACTGGAGATGTGGGCATCACGGTTTACAGCGGATACACTGTCACAGCGAGACCAGTAAAGGGGTTTACTGCTTACAGTATGACGATCAGAAAATTATCAGTGGTTTACGTGACAACACTATCAAGGTAAATGGAACAGAGAGCGAATTGAAAAATATCTTTTGACAATCTGAATCCAGTCAGTGACCGGTTTGTCATAGCTTTGTGAGTCACATAGTCTTTGGGTTGAAGTTGTGTTGTAATGGGGATATGCACAGTAGGCCTGGCCTGTACTATCTCTGCCAATCTCCCCTGCAAATGGTGGAGGGAAAAGGGTGAGGAGCCTGTCATTGGTGGAGAGTGGGGAGCCTGTGATTGGTGGCGGGGAGTGGGGTGACGAGCCTGTGATTGGTGGGGGGAGTGGGTGACGAGCCTGTGATTGGCGGGGGGAGTGGGTGACGAGCCTGTGATTGGAGGGGGGGGGGGGGAGTGGGTGACGAGCCTGTGATTGGGGGGGGGGGGAGTGGGTGACGAGCCTGTGATTTGGGGGGGGGGGGGGGAGTGGGTGACGAGCCTGTGATTGGGGGGGGGGGGGGGAGTGGGTGACGAGCCTGTGATTGGGGGGGGGGGGGGAGTGGGTGACGAGCCTGTGATTGGTGGGGGGGGGGGAGTGGGTGACGAGCCTGTGATTGCGGGGCGGGGGGGGGGGTGGTGGAGTGGGAGGGGAGCCTGTGAGTGGTTTTGGGAAGATTGTCTCACAGTGGGATTAGCGACAAGCAGTCATGGCTGGTTTAATGACATGAAAACCAGTGGTGATTTCTGACATCTGTTCACTCTTCAGATTTGGGATAAGAACACACTGGAGTGTAAGAATGTTCTGACAGGGCACACTGGCTCCGTTCTGTGTCTACAGTATGATGATAAAGTCATCATCACTGGATCCTCCGACTCCACTGTCAGGTATGTGGCTGTCCAGACTTGGCGATTGGGATTGCTCTGTATAAACCACACTGGGATGTAGAGAGGGATCTGAAACATTCTGCTTTGCCCCATCAACTCCCTTGTTAGACAGATTGAGGGTTCTTGGGGTCAGGCAGGAAAGTGGACCTCCAGTCACAGTGGGATTCATCGTGATGTTCCAGAATGGCCAAGTGGACTTGTGGGGCTGAGTGGCCTTTTCCAGTTCTTCTTCATTATGGTTACAATGAGATAATGATAGAGATTAAATCTCAGCACACAGACTCTGTCTGCATGAGTTTCCTCCCACAGTTCAGAGATGTGCAGGTCAGATGGATTGGCCATGCTAAAGTGCCCCAGGGTAAATGCATGGATTATGGGGATAGGGCCTGGGTGGGATTGTGGTCAGTGTAAACTCGATGGGCCAAATGACTTCCTTCTGCACTGACGGAGTCTATGATTCTTGAGCCATTTTCCGGCTCCCAGGGGTAAAAGGCCAAGAGCTGAACCCACTGCACCACCCAGGTTCACTGCTGATGTGTTCTCATATCTTTGTATCCTCACTGGCTGCAGGAGAGGTCCCAGAGGATTGGAGGATAGCCAGTGTTGTTCCTTTGTTTAACAATGGTAGCAAGAATAATCCAGATAATTACAGGACGCTGAGCCTTACATCAGTGATAGGGAAATTATTGGAGAGGATTCTTCGAGAAAGGATTTAGTCCCACTTGGAAATAAGTGAACGTATTAGTGAGAGGCAACATGGTTTTGTGCAAGGGAGGTCATATCACACGAATGTGATCGAATTTTTCGAGGAAGTGACAAAGATGGTTGAGGGTCGGGTAGTCAATGTCCACATGGACTTCAGTCAGGCCTTTGACAAGGTCCCTCATGGCAGGCTAGTACAGAAGGTGAAGTCGCATGGGGTCAGAGGTGAGCTGGCAAGGTGGATACAAAACTGGCTCTGTCATAGAAGACAGAGGGTAGCAGTGGAAGGGTGTGATCCTGAATAGAAGGCTTGACAAGTGGTGTTCCCCAGGTATCAGTGCTGGGACCTTTGCTGTTTGTAATATGTATAAATGATTTGGAGGAAAATGTAACTGGTTTGATTAGTAAGTTTGCGAACGACACCAAGGTTGGTGGATTTGTGGATTGCGATGAGGAGCATCAGAGAATACAGCAGGACATAGATCAGTTGGCGACTTGGGCAGAAAGATGGCAGATGGAGTTTAATCTGGACAAATGTGAGGTAATGCATTTTGGAAAGTCTAATACAGATAGGAAGTATTTCGTAAATGGCAGAACCCTTCAGATTATTGATAGATCGAGGGATGTGGGTGTACAGATACACAGGTCACAAAGTGGCAATGCAGGTGGAGAAGGTAGTCAAGAAGGCATACGGCATGCTTGCCTTCATTGGCTGGGGCTTTGAGTGTAAAAATTGGCAAGTCATGTTCACCTTTATAGAACCTTAATTAGACCACATTTGGAATACAGTGTTCAATTCTGGTCACCACACTACCAGAAGGATGTGGAGTTTTGGAGAGGGTACAGAAAAGATTTACTGGGATGCTGCCTGGTATGGAGGGCATTAGCTAGGAGAAGAGGTTGGAGAAACTTGGTTTGTTCCCCTTGGAATGACGGAAGTTGTGGGGCGACCTGATAGAAGCCTACAAGATTGTGAGAAGCATGGACAGAGTCAGTAATTTTTTTTCCCAGATGGAAGACTGAATTACTAGAGGGCAATTACTTTAAAGGGCGAAAAGCAGGTGCAGAGGGACCTGGGGGTCCTTGTGCATTAGTCGCAAAAACCCAGCCTGCAGGTGCAGCAGGTGATCGAGAAGGCGAATGGGATGCTGGCCTTTATAGCGAGGGGGATTGAATATAAGAGCAGGGAGGTCTTGCTGCAGCTGTATAGGGCATTGGTAAGGCCGCAGCTGGAGTACTGTGTGCAGTTTTGGTCGCCACACTTGCGCAAGGATATTTTGGCCTTGGAGGGAGTGCAGAGGAGGTTCACTAGGCTGATACCGGAGTTGAGGGAGTTGGACTATGAAGAGAGACTAAATAGACTGGGTCTGTACTCGTTGGAGTTTAGAAGGATGAGGAGGGATCTTATAGAGACGTATAAGATGATGAAAGGGGTGGATAGGGTAGAGGTAGAGAGATTCTTCCTGCTCAGAAAGGACAGCAGGACTCGAGGGCACAGCCTCAAGATCGGCGGGGGGCAGTTTAGAACAGAGTTGAGGAGGAACTTCTTCACTCAAAGGGTGGTGAATCTCTGGAATTCTCTGCCTGTTGAAGTGGTGGAAGCTACCTCGCTAAATATATTTAAGACACGGGTAGATAGGTTTTTGGTAGGCAAGGGAATTAAGGATTATGGGGAGAAAGCGGGAAAGTGGAACTGAGCCACTTCAGATCAGCCATGATCTTATTGAATGGCGGGGCAGGCTCGAGGGGCTAGATGGCCTACTCCTGCTCCTATTTCTTATGTTCTTATAATTATGTTCTTATGGGCACAGGTTTAAGGTGCGAGGAGTAAGGTTTTAAAGAGATTGACAAGGCAGATTTTTTTACAGTAATGGGTGCGTGGAACTCATTGCTGGGAGAAGTAGTGAAAGTGGATACGGTTGTGGGTTTGAAGGGGCTTCTTGACAAATACATGAAGAAGATAAGAATAGAGGGATATGATCCCCAGTAGGGGAGGGGGTTTTAGTTCAGTCAGGCAGCATGGTCAATATTGGCTTAGAGGGCTGAAGAGCCTGTTCCAGTGCTGTAACTTTGTTTATTCTTCTCTTCGCCTCCCCCCTCCCTCTGTTTCCCCCTCCCTCTCTCTGATCGCACTGAGTCCTGCTTTTTAACCGTGGCTGCTGTGTGTTTGCTTTGACCATTGCAGGGTGTGGGATGTTGGTACAGGGGAGCTGTTGCTCTCTTCCTCTCTCACTCCCTCTGTCTGTGTCTCTCCCTCTCCCCCTCTCATCGCACCGAGTCCTGCTTTTTAACCATGGCTGCTGTGTGTTTGCTTTGACCATTGCAGGGTGTGGGATGTTGGTACAGGGGAGATGTTAAACACACTGATCCATCACTGTGAGGCTGTTCTCCACCTTCGCTTCACCAATGGAATGATGGTCACCTGCTCCAAGGATCGCTCAATCGCCGTCTGGGACATGAGCACTTCCACGGATATCACCTTGCGCAGAGTGCTGGTGGGACACCGTGCTGCTGTCAACGTGGTGGACTTTGATGATAAATACATTGTTTCAGCTTCTGGGGATCGGACAATCAAAGTAAGATCTCTCACCACACCTTCCTTTTCTCTCTTCCAGTGTTTCATTTCATTCATTTACAGGATGTGGGTGTCGCTGGCTGGACCAGCATTTATTGCCTGTCCCTTGTTGCCCTTGAGAAGGTGGTGATGAGCTGCCTTCTTGAATCATTGCAGTCCCTGAGGTGGAGGGCAACCCCTAGTGCCCATGAGTAGGGAATTCCAGGACTTTGACCCAGCAACTATGAAGCAATGGCCAATATATTTTCTCAGTCAGGGATGGTGAGGGGAATCTCCAGGTGGTGGTATTTCCAGATATCTGCTGCCCCTTGTTTTTCTAGATAGTGGTGGCCGTAGGTTTGGAAGATGCTGTCCTTTCTCTCTCTGCCCCAAGTATCTAATCTTGATTGGAATAGAAAGTGGCCATTTTCCCTTTTGAGCAGATCTATACACAAACTCCATCTATCCATTTTTGCTCTATGCCCTTTTGATTCAAGGAACAAAAAGAAAATTACAGGACATGAACAGGCCCTTCGGCCCTCCAAACCTGCGTCGATCATGCTGCTCAAGTTAACTAAAATCCCCAACCCTTCCAGGGACCATTACCATTCCCACCCTGTTCGTGTATTTGTCAAAACATCTCTTAAAAGTTTCTAACATATCCGCTTCTACTACCTCCTTTGCAACGAGTTCCAGGCACTCCCCACCCTCCGTGTAAAAAAAAACTTGCCTCAGCCAATAGAAATCTTGCCATCTCAGCAGACAGGGGTAGACCAGTGGGTGCATTGTGACCAAGTTTGTCAGAGAAATATTGTACCAACTCTTCCCAACAATAGGACACTGTGTGCAATTGAACTGCAATTTCCAGCACACAGGTTCTGTTGCAGACTGGCTTGGAACAGCTCATCAGCAGAGCAGCTTATTGATCCAGTTTTCTAAACATTTTCCCATGAGCTCAACTTCCAAGAATGTTTCCAGGGAACCTGGGCATCTGAATACACATTTGCAAATTGCTGTACCTTGTCGAGTGCTGATATCTCTGAACCTCTCAGCCGCAATCTGGTCTCTATCTATTTAGAAGGGCCTGAAATGATGGGCCTGAAATGCCTGCCCAGTTCGTGGAATAATATACCTTGAAATGTCCCATTGTCAGGACAAGCCCAACTCATTGACAGTCAATTAATTCTTTATGCAACATAGTGACTGCTGCTTTAGTGCACAACACACTTGCCAAATAGTATAAATAAAGCTTCTGTAAACAGATCAGACCAAACCCCAGTGAATATTGGCTCAGGTACAGAGCCTTAGGAGAACTCTCTGTTCCGGCTCAATACATATGTATTTCGTTTGAACAAGTTCTCAGTTTAATAGCTCATCTGAAAGATGGCAACACTGTGATGGTGCGAACCCTCCGGTAGTGTCAGGCACCCTCAGTACTGTCAGTCTGACATCTCAGCGCTCCCTCGGTTACTGCATTGGGATTGTAAACCAGCATTTTGTGTTCCAGTCCCCAGAATGGGACTGTTACTCACCAATTTAATATTTCATTAATAATAAATAAAGTGAAAATGCTGGATAAACTCAGCAGTGGAGAGAGAAACAAGAGTTAACATTTTGAGTGTAAATGATCCTTCTACAGAAGTCAGATTGTGATTGTAGAGGGCTGTTTTTCAAACTGGAGGCCTGTGACCAGCAGTGTGCCTCAGGGATCAGTGCTGGGTCCACTGTCACTGATCGTTATATTAATGATTTGGATGAGAATATAGGAGGCATGGTTAGTAAATTTGTAAATGACACCAAGATTGTGGCACAGTCAGTCGTGATCAGTTGGGCCAGTGGGCTGAGGAATTGCAAATGGCTGATGAATAGCAGTTTAATTAAGATAACTGCAAGGTGATGCATTTTGGTAGATTAAACCAGGGCATGACTTAGTGAGTTAGTGGGAGGGCATTGGGGAGAGTGACAGAACAAAGAGATCTAAGGGTACAGGTTCATAGCTTCTTGAAAGTGGAGTCACAGGTGGACAGAGTGGTGAAGAAGGCATTCGGCATGCTTGGTTTCATCAGCCAGAACATTGAATACAGGAGTTGGGACGTCTAGTTGAAGTTGTACAAGACATTAGTAAGGCCACACTTGGAATACTGTGTGCAATTCTAGTCACCCTATTATAGAAAGGATATTATTAAACTAGAAAGAGTGCAGAAAAGATTTACTTGATGGGTTGAGTTATAAGGAGACACTGCATCGACTAAGTCTTTTTTCCTCTGGTGCAGAGAAGGCTGAAGAGTGATCTTATAGAGGTCTATAAAATAATGAGGGGCACAGATCAGTAAGATAGTCAATATCTTTCCCCAAAGGAAGGGGAGTCTAAAACTAGAGGGCATAGATTTAAGGTGAGAGGGGAGAGATACAAAAGGGTCCAGAGGGGCAATATTTTCACACAGGATGGTGAGTGTCTGGAATGAGCTGCCAGAGACTGTAGTCAAGGCAGGTATAGCTTTATCTTTGAAGAAGCATTTCGACAGTCAGATGGGTGCAATGGGTATAGAGGGATATGGGCCAAATGCAGATAATTGGGACTAGCTTAGGGGTTTTAGAAAACAGGGTAGCATGGACAAGTTGGGCCAAAGGGCCTGTTTCCATGCTGTAAACCTCTATGACTCAGTAGCTCCTGATGTATTTTTGCTTTTGTCAGGATGATTCCAAGCTCCTAGTCAGTCTCAATATTTGTTCTGAGTTCAGAAATTTCTCCCAGCTCCTTGCCCTGGCCTTGTGTTCTTCAGATTCCCTGATAATATTTCAGGAAGTGTTTGCCTAGCTGTTTTGATGCGAGTTTCTCCTTCTCCCTTTAGGTGTGGAACACTGGCTCCTGCGAGTTTGTACGAACGTTGAATGGACACAAGCGAGGCATCGCCTGTCTGCAGTACAGGGACAGACTCGTGGTCAGCGGATCTTCTGACAACACAATCCGGTATGTCTGTCCCATTTCACACCCCTCTCCAACTACGCTGCCCACTGCAGGTCATTGCTTCAATCAGTCTGAGTGGCTGTTAGCCCATGTGCTAGAACTTCCAGTTCAAAGTTTCCAATGATAGCATCTTCAAATACTCGGTTTGTTCTGTAAGAAGTCTCAGAACACCAGGTTAAAGTCCAACAGGTTTATTTAGAATCAGAAGTTTTCAGAGCACCGTTCCTTCCTTGGGTGAGTGTTCAGGTGAAGGAGCAGCGCTCCGAAAGCTCCTGCTACCAAATAAACCTGTTGGACTTTAACCTGGTGTTGTGAGACTACTTACTGTGCCCACCCCAGTCCAATGCTGGCATCTCCACATTGCGGCTATTTGTTCTGGGCAGAACGGGACCGTGTTCAAAGCAATAACTTGAATTTCTACAGTATCTTGCGTTTTGGATTGTCCTGAAGCACTTGGAAATAATTTGGTGCTTTTCTGATGTGACATTGTGCTGAAAGTAGCGACCAGCAAACTCCCACAATCAGCATTGTGTTGACAGCCAGTTAATGATATTAGTTGAGGTATAAATACTGACCATACAGAGGAACACCTCCCTTACTCTTACTCCAGTCACGACCTAGATCCTGATACACGATTCAATGGCACCTCCATCACTAGACCATCACCTCCATAAGAACCAGGAGCAGGAGTCGGCCATCTGGCCCCTCGAGCCTGTTCTGCCATTCAATAAGATCATGGCTGACCTTTTCATGGACTCAGCTCCACTTACCCGCCCGCTCACCATAACCCTTAATTCCTTTACTGTTCAGAAATCTATTTTTTGCCTTAAAAACATTCAATGAGGTAGCCTCAACTGCTTCACCGGGCAGGGAATTCCACAGATTCACAACCCTTTGTGTGAAGAAATTCCTCCTCAACTCAGTCCTAAATCTGCTCCCCCTTATTTTGAGGCCATGCCCCCGAGTTCTGGTTTCACCCACCAGTGGAAACAATTTCCCTGCTTCTATCTGATGTATTCCCTTCATAACCTTATGTCTCTATAAGATCTCTCCTCGTTCTTCTGAATTCCAATGAGTATAGCCTCAGTCTCTCCTCGTAAGCCAACCCTCTCAACTCCGGAATCTCCTCTGCACCCTTTGCAGTGCTAGCATATCTTTTCTCAAGTAAGAAGACGAAAACTGTACACAGTACTCCAGGTGTGGCCTCACCAGCACCTTATACAGCTGCAACATAACCTCGCTGTTTTTAAACTCAAACCCTCCAGCAATGAAGGTTCAAATTCCATTTGCCTTCTTAATTACCTGCCGCACCTGCAAACCAACTTTTTGTGATTCCTTCGGCCTGCACTGAGACTGTGTGCAGAAGTCTCTGGACTGGGACTTAAAGCTGTCTGATATTGAGGTGCAGATGTTCCCTGCTGAACTGTGGGGGGAATATTTGCTTGTTGCCCCGGGTAGCAGAAACTGACAGACTTCTCCCACCATTTAACAAGCAGTGATCACAAGATCTCTCCTGTGGGATAATGGTACTTACAAAGAAGGCTGTGTAACACCCACTGACATTTCTTTTCCCTCCAGTTAACTCACTTATAAAATCACTGCTCATCTCAGCAGTCATCGCTTGCATTTATATAGAAGTAAAAAGTTTATTTGTTAGTCACAAGTAAGGCTGACATTAACACTGCAATGAAGTTACTGTGAAACTCCCTAGTCACCACACTCCGGCACCAGTTTGGGTCAGTGCATCTAACCAGCATGTCTTTCAGACTGTGGCAGGAAACCAGAGCACCCGGAGGAAACCCACGCAAGTACAAGGAGAATGTGCAGACTGACCTAAGCTGGGAGTCAAACCCAGGTCCCTGGCACTGAAAGGCAGCAGTGCCAACCACTGCCACCATTCTGCTCCGTCTTGAACATTAGAAAAGATTTCACAGAGCTTCACAGCAACGTTATCAGACTGAAACTGAGGAAGCAACCTGGGGAAATATTAGGATAGATGGTCAACAACTTAGACTTGGAGCCAGGTTTTAAGGAGCATCTTAAAGAGTGGAAGTTAGTTTGGGTTTCCATGCTCTTACCCAGTTTTTATTTTGTGATACATGTCCATGGATGACTTTCTGAATCTTTGATGGATCTGTGTCTTGTGCAGGTTGTGGGATATTGAATGCGGTGCCTGCCTGCGAGTTCTGGAGGGTCACGAGGAACTCGTTCGATGTATCCGATTTGACAACAAGCGAATAGTTAGTGGAGCCTACGATGGGTATGAAAAGAGAGAAATACTATTAATTTATCACATCCACAGTCACGGAGCATTCCCAATCGGCTTTAGAGTCAGTCAGATAGCTTCCAGAATATAGTCACTGTCATCGAATGTTTCCTCTGGAAGATGGCACCCCCGCCAGTGCAGCACTCCCTCAGCGCTGACCCTCTGACGGTGCGGCACTCCCTCAGCACTGACCCTCTGACAGTGCGGCACTCCCTCAGCACTGACCCTCTGACAGTGCGGCACTCCCTCAGTACTGACCCTCTGACGGTGCGGCACTCCCTCAGCGCTGACCCTCTGACAGTGTGGCACTCCCTCAGCACTGACCCTCTGACAGTGCGGCGCTCCCTCAGCGCTGACCCTCTGACGGTGCGGCACTCCCTCAGCACTGACCCTCTGACAGTGCGGCGCTCCCTCAGCACTGACCCTCTGACGGTGCGGCACTCCCTCAGCACTGACCCTCTGACGGTGCGGCGCTCCCTCAGCGCTGACCCTCTGGCGGTGCGGCGCTCCCTCAGCACTGACCCTCTGGCGGTGCGGCGCTCCCTCAGTGCTGACCCTCTGGCGGTGCGGCGCTCCCTCAGCGCTGACCCTCTGGCGGCGCAGCGCTGACCCTCTGGTGGCACGGTGCGGCACTCCCTCAGCGCTGACCCTCTGACGGTGCGGCACTCCCTCAGCGCTGACCCTCTGACGGTGCGGCACTCCCTCAGCGCTGACCCTCTGACAGTGCGGCACTCCCTCGGTACTGACCCTCTGGCGGCGCAGCGCTCCCTCAGCGCTGACCCTCTGGCGGCACGGCGCAGCACTCTCTCAGCGCTGACCCTCTGGCGGCGCAGCACTCCCTCAGCACTGACCCTCTGGCGGCGCAGCGCTCCCTCAGCACTGACCCTCTGGCGGCACAGCGCGGCACTCTCTCAGCACTGACCCTCTGGCGGCGCAGCGCGGCACTCTCTCAGCGCTGACCCTCTGGCGGCACAGCGCGGCACTCTCTCAGCACTGACCCTCTGGCGGCGCAGCGCGGCACTCTCTCAGCACTGACCCTCTGGCGGCACAGCGCGGCACTCTCTCAGCACTGACCCTCTGGCATGTGTCTTCATGTTGATTTAGTTTGGCCTCTTTCTGTTTTGTTTTAAAGCAAAATTAAAGTGTGGGACCTTGTGGCTGCATTGGACCCGCGATCGCCTGCCGGCACCCTCTGCCTGCGAACGTTGGTGGTACGAATCCAGCTTCTAACTCAATTCCACATGTTCCTTAACCCTGGTGCTTGTATTCTCATCAGTATGCTTTGCTGTGTGATCACACTTAGCCTGGAATTAGAAGGTTGCGGCTTTCAACTTCATTTTGTAATCTCGGAGTAGCTGAAGTTGACGTGAAGGTTCATAGAGCAATGAGGAAAGCAAATGTTGAGCTGACCTTTATAGAACAAAGAAAATTACAGCACAGGAACAGGCCCTCTAAACTGTCCAACTGAACTAAAACCCCTTCCTGGGACCATTATCCCTCTATTCCCATCCTATTCATGTATTTGCCCAGCTGCCCCCCACCCCCCCACCACTCCACCGTGTTTAAAAAAAAACGTGTGCTTTGTACATCTCCTTTAAACATCCCCTGCGCACCTTAAACCTGGGCCCCCTCTTCCACCCTGGGAAAAAGCTTCTGATGATGCATGCTGTCCATGCCTCTCATAATCTTGTAGACTCCTATCAGGTCGTCCCTCAAACTTCGTCATTTAGTGAGAACAAACCAAGTTTCTCCAGCCTCTCCTCACAGCAAATGCCCTCCATATCAGGCAACATCCTGTTTTATCTTTTAAATCTTTTCTGTACCCCCCCCCCCAAAGCCTCCAAATTCTTCCGGTAATGTGGCAACCAGAACTGAACACTGTATTCCAAGTGCAGCCTAACTAAGGTTCTCTAAAGCTGCAGCATGACTTGCCAATTTTAAACTCAATGTCCTGGCCAATGAAGGCAAATATGCCATAAACCTTCTTGACTAGCTTCTCCACCTGCATTGCCACTTTCAGTGCCCTGTGTATCTGTACACCCAGATCCTTCTGCCTATCAATACTCTTAAGGGTTCTGCCATTTTAAAAAAAAGACAGCATGGGCAAGTTGAGCTGAAGGGCCTGTTTCCATGCTGTAAACCTCTATGATTCTATAAAGCTAAACACAAAATCAGCAATTATGGGTCTTGTCCAGTCCATTGCCGTTGCTGTCAGCTGTCTGCTTTTTCCGACTGTATTACACACAGCAACATTCTCGGCTTTATACTCAGAGACCTGCTTCAACACCAGGATCTCTTCAAAAGCTATGAAAAGGCAAACTTAGTACCTGCAGACTGAACCTTGCTTATTGTCATTCACCTTCATCAGGTGAGGGTAATCATTCCAAAAGCTCGTGCTAAACCTGTTATAAACCTGTTGGACTTTAACCTGGTGTTGTGAGTATATTCCAGACTGTGCTCGAAAGGTAGTTAAACACTAAAGAATAGGGTATTGGGTTTCCAAGTGGAGTTAATTTAGAATATCAGCCATGACCTTATTGAATGGGGACGCTGCTGTACAGCCAATTCCTGTGTTCAAATTTGCTCAGAAAGCAAATGGAAAATTGGCTGGTTTGGGGGAATGCTGCACTTCCGTTTCCAATATCCAGTGATTAGCTTCAGCCGCAAGAGTGTGAAGTCAGGTCATGAGCCTTTTTCTTGTAATGTTTACATCACATCCTCTCCCATTTCTCCCTTTCGTACAGGAGCATTCTGGGAGAGTGTTCCGGCTTCAGTTTGATGAATTTCAGATCGTGAGCAGTTCTCATGACGACACCATCCTGATCTGGGATTTCCTGAATGTACCATCCGAGCAAGGAGATGGCTCGCAGTCAGCACCCCGCACGTACACCTATGTCTCCAGATAGGTGCAGGCGTCTCGTGTCAGACCAGTCATGGTAAGGAACAGAAAGTGAACGTGAACCCCCCCCTTCTCCCACTGTGCCTTCCCCATTCCTTGTGAAAGGATGCGGGGTGAGGACCCTACTTTCTAGGTCAAAGGAGGATGCACGCAGGAGCCTGGGAATTCAGTTTTGATTCCAACCGTGAGCCCCTTTTTAATAGAGGCAGATCGGGGTGGGCCAGGCAGCTGTGTCATTCTGCTCAAGCAACAAGTGGTTAGAGAGATGGCTTGCAGATCCTAGTAACCCAACAGCAAATCATCAAGCCATAATAACCAAACGGCAAAGCCTTTCCAACATTTGAATCAATCCAAGCTTCAATTGTTTCGCAATGTTGCAAAATCCAGAACTGTTGTAAGCCTTCCAACAAGCAATTAGAAAAAGAATGCAGGAATGTTAGTAAACTGGAAAGAGTGCCAGAAGATTCACAAGGATTCTACCGGGACTTGATGGATTCAGTTATCAGGAGGGGCTGGATAGACTGGGACTTCTTTGTCTGGAGTATCAGAGGCTGAGGGGTAACCTTATAGAGGTCTACAAAATAATGAGGGGCACAGATCAGCTGGATAGTCAATATCTTTTCCCAGTGGTAGGGGAGTCTAAAACTAGAGGGCATAGGTTTAAGGTGAGAGGGGAAGGATACAAAAAAGACCCAGAAGTTGCTGGCAGAGGTAGTAGTAGAGGCGGGTACAATGTTGTCGTTTTTTAAAAAGCATTCAGACAGTTACATGGGTAACATGGTATTGAGGGATACGGACCAAATGCGGGCAACTCGGATGAGAGTAGGGGCTTAAAAAAAAGGGCGGCATAGACAAGTTGGGCTAAAGGGTCTGTTTCCATGCTGTTAACCTCTCTGACTCTATGGGCATTTGGTGACTTGCTGTATCTCAACAAGTCTCTCCGTGTCCGCTGTAGGCTTTCTGTTTTTTATGAAAACTTTGAAAGCCATCTCTTATCAAAACATGAGGTTTTGATGTCGGACTTGGGAAGGAATAAAATGAAGATGTCACGAGGGTCAGGAGCCACAGTGTGGCAAGCTGAAGAAGTCCCTACAACAGCTTCATGCCTTGGCTTTTGAGACGACCAGTTCATTTCCCTGCTCCCTTGTGCAAAGAATTGACATCTCTCCCTTTTTCTCTCTAGGATGTCCAAAATACAGCTTTTAGGCACTTAATAAAAGAACCCGATCATGAGCCACACATTCATACCAGGAAGCGGTCATTTTGAAGGGGAATTATTTCAGGATGTGGGAGAGTGAGCAGTGGGAGTGCCTGCTCACTGAAGCATTTCTGAGAGAGAAGAAAAATAAATCCCCACATATCATTGCATCAGCGGAAGAAGCTTCAACTGGATCTCCACCTCCATCTCAAAGTAACGCAACAACACCCGGTTAATTTTGTAAATTTGTATGGACTGATTTCTTGAAGGAACTTTAAAGACGAAGGAAAAAAACTAAAAGAAAAATCTTTTAAAAGGGAACAGCAAGAAGGGCCCCTGGAATTGGCGATGGGCATTGCTGAAATCGCCAGCTCTGGACTGTTGTAGATTATTTGTCCTTTCTCCCCCTTGCTGTCAGAGCTTAAGGAGGTTTCCCAACTCAGTGCTGAGCCCCAGAGAGCAGAAGATCCCAGGTGTTAGCTGGAGTTGGTCTAGGTGTCCCTGGAGATTGGAAGCAAGTAGGTTGGAGGAGGGCTTTGGCCAGGGGAGTGTGGTTCAAGAGAGAAGAAATGGAAATTGACCCGGTCTGCTTTTCCTAAATAGTAACCTATGTTCCTCCCTGCAGGAAAGCAAGGACAGAATCAGTCTCTGCTGTTGATGCCCACGGCAAAACAGCCCGTTGAAGGATACCAGCTGGGGTGGAATGGTGAAAGGTTGCTGCCTATGGAACTGTGCCCCAGTAAAACTCTGCGCCTTCCAGAGAGGAGGGGGGGAGAGAAGTAGACATTGGGCATCAAGGGTTTGAGTTGAGTAAGTTCCTTCGGGGTGTGTTCTGATGGCATTTCCTGAATGAAACATTGCAGCTTTACAGTGGGGAGTGTGATGTTGCGATAGTTCTCCTCTTAATCAGCTGCCCTCACTGGAAATAACAGTGGCATTGTGAACATGTGTTTCGGGGCAGTGCAGTTGCCTGATAGATTTATTTTGCAGGAATGAGGTACGGCACCATCCTTTCATCATTTCCTCTTGTCCATCTCGCCATCAATTATTAAAAGGAATTCTACACAATATCACCACTAATTGGATCATTTGGCAACCACAAACCCACGTTGATCCTGAGCTGACGGGGGGCAGGGTGTGGATGGGTTGGAGGGGGGGTGGGGGGGAATGGGTTGGTGATGGATTTGACCTCTGCTCCTGTTTCCATGATCCCCAAATAGCCATCACGTTGAGGGCAGGCTCGAGCCCAGCCACTGAGCTCAAGAGCGAGGTTAGTACTGGGGGGTTATGAGGGGAGTGACTGCCAGCCCCCTGACAAGTGGGCCCTTATCCCAGCAAGAGAGTGGCAGCTGCCTAAAGAGTTGTACCTAGGGAGGTGTCACCTGGAGTACCGCATCACATTGAGAAACCCAGACGTTCAAGGTGGGAGAAAGCTGTCAGATACGGCAACAGTGCAGAAGGGGCCTCAGCACTGCTCTGATTCACACCTATGATGTTGTATAATTCTATGTCATTACCTTCATTCTGAGAGGAAGGTGATGTATTGTGTTGCTAGAAGCCAATGTGCAATTTACAGTTGCTATTGTACAGTTTGTGTATAGTATCTTGTGTTTAGTTTATTTTAAAAAGTATTCTCTGTAAAACTTTTCTTTTAATCATTGATGAAATCCCACGGCTCTTAAAGGTTCGGTTTTAGTAGTGTCTCATGACGGCAGGTCCGTGTTGTGGAGAAGTTTTTCTTTTGGGGGTGGGGGGAATGGTAGTTTGGGTGTGTTACATTTCTTTTCTGGTTTTTGGCTTCCCCCACCCCCTCCCTCTCCCCATCCCCATCCCCACCCCTGAGTTGAACACTACAGAAAGTTCCTGACCAAGACTGCCTTAACCACACGGAGTTGGAGGACGCTGCTACTTCCAGTTAGTCCCCAAACTCTGGGTATTTATGCCACTTTGGACTTGGAATTGTTAACCTTTGGGGGTGGGAGGGTGCGGAAAATGAGGGTAAAAGCAGGTTGACCCCCTGCCCCCCAACTCCACTCCAATGCCAGGGGCAGGTTACCAGGCCCCGGGTTCAGTCTTCACTCTGTGCATTGAGTGAGCTGCTCGTAGCCAAGGAATCAGAATGGGTCGGCGGGAGGGGAAGGGGAAGGGGAAGGAGAAGGAGAGTGTCTGCGGAAGAGGTAGCAGCAAATGGACTCTGTACCCAATCCAGGGATTCGTCAAGAGTTCACTGATAAAGGGTTAGGGGGCCAGGGGTGATGCCTCAAATAGTCAAAGCTCATCTACCTTCAGGGGGTGACCAGTGGCATTTGGGCCAGCTGTCTTTTGGGAAGCTGGACTTGTGTTGCCTTGTTGGCAGGTGGTGAGACAGAGAACCATGCTGTTGTTTTAGACTCATTCTTCCCCAAAAGGTCCTCAGCACCTGACACGAAGGTAAGGTACTGCAGTTGCTGGAATCGAAACCAAAAACAGAAAATGCTGGAAAATCTCAGCAGGTCTGACAGCGTCTGTGGAGAGAGAATAGAGCCAAGGTTTTGAGTCTGGACGACTCAGCTCAATCCTGACGAAGGGTCATCCAGACTCAACGTTGGCTCTAACCTCGCTCCACAGACGTTGTCAGACCTGCTGAGATTTTCCAGCATTTTCTGTTCTTGGCTCAGCATCTGATTTCCCCACCACCTAACGACCCTCAAACAATCAGGCAATGCCCAGGTTTCTATTGAATGTCATTTTTCCACAATACAATTCCACTCAGTCCACACCGCTCCCTTCCCCATGCTCGCGCACCTCTGTTTTGCAGTGGGGGTAAGATGCTCTTTTATCTTCTCTTTTTGCAGTGCGGGGAGGTACAGGCTCCTCTTTTATCATTTTACTCTGGCTTCCGTAGCAGTTTGTGCTATTTTTCTACATTCTCTTGTTTCAAGGTATTGTTTCTGTGGATTATTTATGTAGCCTTTTTGAAAACAGAAAATGCATTCTTTAAGATATGTGGTTCGCGATTAAATTGCAGTTTATCATTCTCCCAACATGCAAAGATTTCAAAGGTCAGAAATGATTCTGTTTTCTTTTGAGACTCCAGCCAGCTCCCTGCGACTCTTAACTCCAGTTAAACATTCAAATAGCGTGAGTAGGTCCAAGCATTGAGCATTGAAAGGTTCAACCCTACCTGTGTCCCATCCAGAATCGAGAGCTTATTTTCCATTCCTTTAGCTGCTCACTTACTTGGTCATCTGTCTTCACTGAGTGATTGAAACGTTCTTATGTGGTATTTGTAGACACATCTCCCAAATGGCCAACTCAGATCATTTACATTGCACTTACAGCTTCACAATTGGCCTTTCAGTCTTGCTGGTGTTTAAACTCATCAAGAGCTCCTTGCACTCCTCGACATCTGACTCCGTCAATATATCTTCCCATTCCTTTGTTCTCCATCTGTTTATCTTGGTCTCATCGTGAATACATTTGTACTGCTGGCCTCAGCTACCCTATGTGGGAGTGAGTTCCACAACTTCACTGTCTGGATCAATTTCCCATTGAATTATTAGTAACTATCTAACAGTGGTTCCACAAGAAGAACATCTCTCTCTCTCTCTGTCTGGCATCTCTGAATTCTTTCATAATGTTAAGCCTATTGTTCCAAAATGGCTTTAAAAATTAAATTGTAAGAGATTCCCCTAAACTCTTCAGGCTTTTCTCGAAGAAAATAAATTCCGTTGGCCACATTCTCACAGGAGCATCCTTTACTTCCGAAATCAAAGCGATATGAATTATTATCTCCTTCCTGCACATTCCCTCCTCGTGTGTGACCATCCGCCTACCAGGAAGAGTAGAACCAAGGAACACAGTGAATCCCTCAGTATCATGGGAAATGCTTCCTCTGGTTACAGTCACTTGATACACGTAGAGAGAGAGAACTTTATTCTTGGAGGGAGGGGGATTAAAAGAAGTTTGTCAAATGTGTTTGGTATCAGAGTCAAGATGTTTGGGGTCTTGTGTGGTGGCTCTTCAGTGAGTAAATGGCTGTGGTTGGCCAAAGCTTGGGAGTCTTCTTGAGAATTCCATGTTGCCATGGGATAAGGATGAACAAAATGACCTTTTTGCCCCACTTATGTTGTTGCAGAGGTCAGTGTTAATTGAATCAACATGTGATGACTTGGCTTTTTCACATCTAACTCGGTAACCTTCGACAAATCCTTTCCTCCCAATCTCACTCAAAACCACTACAGAGAAATATTTTACCAATGAAGTGTTTTCCAATTGCTGACTAAAGAAGGAGGCCAGTCAGCACATTGTGTCTGTGCTGATTCATTAAACGAGTGATCCTAATCACCTGATAATTCACATTGCTTAACTGCAATTTCTCCTTTACAAACACTTTTCCAATTCCTTTTCGGAAGTTACCAGTGAATCTGCTTCCACCGTCCTTCAGGCAGTGAATTCCATATCACAACTTGCTGTATTATTCTCCAAATTCTCGTTCTCTTGCCAGTTACCCTTGAATCTGTGTCCTCCACTTAATGACTTCCTCCTGCTGGACAACCCTTGCTCCTTTCTGCATCTAATGTATTGAACCTTTCATCACTGTCAGCACATCAATCTTCCTTCAGCTTCTCTGCTCAGAGGAGAACAAGCCCAGCTTGTCCAGCCTCTCCACATCACTCGGGACCCTCAAATCTCTGGAACCAGACCCTAGACACCTCCTCTGGCTCCTCTCCAAGGTCTTGACGTGCTTCCGAAAGTCTAGTCTTGAGAGGCCGATGCCAGTGTTGGTAGGAGGAGTTTCAGATTACACCAGCCCTCCCTTCAGCCCTGAAAATACAGTAAAATGGCAGTTCTCGCACAAATTCCAGTCGTATCACACTTGTGTAGAATGTACAGCACAGGAACTAGGTCCAGTAACTGGGTGACCTAACTGACTTGTTTTTTGTTTGCATAACCTTTAACCTCGCCTATAATTTTGGGGAAAGGCTGGCACCAGGCCTGGTGGTCAGATTTGATCCTGTGTGTGATGTCCAGGTCAGTTGCAGCTTAGGGCCGAGGCACAGGAAGGATCTATGGCCCGGTGGTCACCTCTGTACTGCCCGTTCTATATCCATACAATTCCTTCAGTTAACAAGCAGCAGGCTTTAATTTTCCTGAACGCAGCCAATTAACTGAGGGTGATTTCAAGAGAGTGGGGAAATCGTATCCCACAAATGCACTGAGCGGCAAGGGAAATATTAAACCTCCTCAGCAGGGGCAGGGACAGTCGTGTATAACCCACACAACCCTGGTGTATAACCCAGAGGGAGACTGGTCCATTGCCCCTGTGCTGTCTCCTTTGGGAGAACTATTCATTTCAGTCCCTTACTCTTGCATACTTGTCCTTGTCTAATATTGATCCCATTCCCTTTTGAAAATTCCAACTAAATCTGTTCTCTCTCCCTGTTCGATGTTGTTCCTCGATCATTCCAGATCTTTTTTTCCCAAACAATCTTCCCATCATCCCTGCTTCTTTGGCAAATCTCTGTGAATCTGGTAACCAGATTCGCCCACCAAAACAGTTTCTCCTGATCAAAACCCTGCACTGGGTTTTGGTCTCTGCAGCCAGACAGAGATGTAAAATTCCAACTCAGTCCACAGCTTCCCCTCACTTTCACTCACTTCAAACTGAAATGACATTTGAAAGTTTTTTTTTTGTGTTTTTTAATATTGAAGCAAAGCTTGAATGGGAGATCTGCTCGTGTTACAGATGGAGAGACACAGGGTGCTGTGATTATCATGAATGAAAAATAAATGAATTGAAACATTCTGGGAGTTTTTTCTGTTTGGTGTAATGTTACCTTTCTTCGTGTTCCTGCACCTGCTCAGGACACTGGGAGGGAAGCCCATTCACTCCTCTGTGCATCGGTCAGAACACTGAATACAGGAGTTGGGACGTCTTGTTGAAATTGTACAAGACATTAGTAAGGTCGCACTTGGAATACTGTGTGCAGTTCTGGTCACCCTATTATAGAAAGGATATTATTAAACTAGAAAGAGTGCAGAAAAGATTTACTGGGATGCTCCCAGGACTTGATGGTTTGAGACATAAAGAGAGGCTGGATAGACTGGGACTTTCTTTTCTGGAGTGTCGGAGGCTGAGGGGTGATCTTATAGAGGTCTATAAAATAATGACGGGCACAGATCAGCTCGATAGTCAATATCTCTTCCCAAAGGTAAGGGAATCTAAAACTAGAGGGCATTAGTTTAGGGTGAGAGGGGAGAGATACAAAAGGGTCCAGAGGGGCAATTTTTTCACAAAGGACAGTGTCTGGAACAAACTGCCAGAGGTAATAGTAGAGGTGAGTACAATTTTGTCTTTTAAAAAGCATTTTGATAGTTACAGGGGTAAGATGAGTCTAGAGGGATATGGGCCAAACGTCGGCAACTGGGATTAGCTTCGGGGTTTAAAAAAAAAGCGGCATGGACAAGTTGGGCCAAAGGGCCTGTTTCCATGCTGTAAACCTCATTGACTAGGGCGGGGTATACAGTATAAAAACTGGAGTCTGATATTACGGCTGTATGCAACATTGGTTAGGCCATATGTGGAATACTGCGTCCAGTTCTGGTCACCACACTACCAGAAGGACATGGAGGCTTTGGAGAGAGTACAGAGGAGGTGTACCAGGATGTTGCCTGGTCTGGAAGGACTCAGCTATGAGGAGAGATTGGGTGAACTGGAAAGACGGAGAATGAGGGGAGACCTAAAAGAGGTGTATAAAATTATGAAGGGTATGGATAGAGTCAACAGTGGGAAGTTTTTCCCAGGTCCGAGGTGACGATCACGAGGGGTCACAGGTTCAAGGTGAGAGGGGCAAGGTTTAACTCAGATATCAGAGGGACTTTTTTTACACAGGGTGGTGGGGGAATGCACTGCCAAGTCGTGTGGTGGAGGCGGACACGCTGGGATTGTTTAAGACTTATCTGGATAGTCACATGAGCAGACTGGGAATGGAGGGATACAGAAGAATGGTCTAGCTGGAGCAATGAGTGGCGCAGGCTTGGAGGGCTGAAGGGCCTGTTTGCTGTGGTGTTTTGTTCTTTAACTAAGAGCGAGAAAGGATGCAAGTCCAGAATCAAGGAATCCCTACAGTGCAAAAGGAGGCCATTTGGCCCATTGAACTTGCATCGAGTCTGACAGGCCATCTTATCCAGGCCCTGTTCCTATAACCCCACATATTTACCCCGCTAATCTTCTAGACCTGCACATCTGGAGATACTAAGGTTTAAAGTTTAGTTATTAGTATCACATTAATGCTGCAATGAAGTTCCTGTGAAAATCCCCCTGGTTTCCACACTCCGGTGCCTGTTTGGGGACACTGATGGAGAATTTACCATGGCCAATGCACCCTAACCAGCACGTCTTTCAGACTGTGGGAGGAAACCCATGCAGACACAGGGAGAACATGCAGACTCCACACACAAGTCAGTGAATTTTCTCATATCTTTGTGGTCGATTTTCTGTCAATCTCTCATTTAAATACAAAGACATTGTCCACAGCCAGCAAGCTCCCACAAACCACAATGAGTTGAATTCAGTACTATTACAATGGAGTGGGGGTCCCAATTGGTCAAGTGATCTCGAGTCCTTGGGACTTGGGTATGAATCCACCGTGGCACATTGTAATCTGGAATTAAAGGTCGAGTGGTGACCATGGAATTGTATGGGTGACATGGTGGCACAGGGGTTATCACTACTTCCTCACAGCTCCAGGGCTAGACTCCGGAGTTTGCACATTCTCCCTGTGTCTGCATGGGCTTCTTTCAGACACTCCGCTTTCCTCCCCACATTCCAAAGATGTGCAGGTTATGTGGATTGGCCATGCTAAAATTGTCCCAAAATGTATGGGCTCAATGGAATGAGTGGGGTTATAGGGATAGGAAGGGGGGATTTGGGCTCTTTCGGAGAGCTGGTGCAGACTTGATGGGCCAAATGGCCATCTTCTGCACTGGATTCTATGGATGAATTGTTACAAAGACCTGTCTGGTTTCACTCATGTCCTTTCGGATGGTGCTTCCACAGCCTGCACCACGTGACTCCAGAAATGTGGTTGACTCTGAAATACCCTTTGAAATGACGTGGAAAGCCTTTCAGTTCCAGGGCAATTAGGGATGGGGCGTAAATGCTGCCCCAGTCAGTGATGTCTGGCTCCCATGAATGAATAAAGGAAACAATGCAGCAGCAATCTCAGTGTTGGAGCACCAGCCAGGATGGTTTGCTCAAGTGTCTAGTCAAGCAAGGGCCCAGCGTACAATCCACAATTAGGGTCAGAGAGGTTTATATCATGGAAACAGGCCCTTCGGCCCAACTTGTCCATGCCGCCTTTTTTTTAAACCTCTAAACTAATCCCAATTGCCTGCATTTGGCCCATATCCCTTATACCCATCTTACCCATGTAATTGTCTAAATGCTTTTTAAAAGACAAAATTGTCCCCATCTCTACTCCTACCTCTGGCAGCTTGTTCCAGACACTCACCACCCTCTGTGGTAAAAAAATTGCCCCTCTGGACACTTTCGTTTTTCTCCCCTCTCACCTTAAACCTATGCCGTCTAGTTTTAGACTCCCCTACCTTTTGGAAAAGGTGTTGACGATCGAGCTGATGTATGCCCCTCATTATTTTATAGACCTCTGTAAGATCACCCCTCAGCCTCCTGCACTCCAGGGGAAAAAGTCCCAGTCTATCCAGTCTCTCCTTATAACTCAATCCAAGTCCCGGTAGCATCCTAGTAAATCTTTTCTGCACTCTTTCTAGTTTAATAATATCCTTTCTATAATAGGGTGACCAGAAATGTGCACAGTATTCCAAGTGTGGCCTTACCAATGTCTTTTACAACTTCAACAAGACGTCCCAACTCTTGTATTCAATGTTCTGACCAATGAAACCAAGCATGCTGAATGCCTTCTTCACCACTCTGTCTTCCTGTAACTCCACTTTCAAGGAGCTATGGACATGTACCCCTTGATCTCTTTGTTGTGTAATTTCTTGGGCCTGTATGAGCACGGAGTGGAAACAGTAGACTGTGAAGCCTACCAGAGTGGAACAGCCTATTAAGATACTACAAAAAGGTCTCAGAGGGGATCTGATCACACCAAACATTAATCAGAAGGCAAAGAAAGCTGGAAGGCAATTGGTAAGGCCCCTTGTTCCCAGTAAGGGACACTCTGTATCAGCAGATGTAAGGGTTTCTCACGTTTCCTTCTCCAGAAGTTGTGGAAATACTCTGCACTGTTCTCTATTGACAAACATTCACCGGTAATATTGACGATTTACACAGTTTATGCCATTGATGGTTAATATAAATTATCAACAACACAGAGTAGGTGAAAACACGCAGTGCTTCTCAAATATCTGCAACTGCTTCCATTCAGCCCATCAATTCCCAGCTGGTGCTATCTCTTCAGATGCAGTTCACTGCTCCATTCCCAATTATCCTGGGAATGGTAAGGAGTCTCACAGCACCAGGTTAAAGTGCACCAGGACATTATTCAGATGTGGGACATGGGCATCATTGGCTGGGCCAGCATTTCCTGCCCATCCCCAGTTGCCTGAGGGCAGTTGAGAGTCAACCACATTGCTGTGGCTCTGGAGTCACATGTAGGCCAGACCAGGTAAAGATATTAGTGAATCAGATGGGTTTTTACAAGAATTGACAATGGTTTCATGGTCAACTGTAGATCTTAATTCCAGATATTTTTTATTGAATTCAAACTTCACTGTCTGCCGTGGTGGGATTCGAACCCGGGTCCCCAGAACATTCGCTTAGTTTCTGGATTAATAGCCTGTGCTAATACCACCAGGCCATCGCCTCCCCCATTAACCTGGTGTTGTGAGATCTTTTACTGTGCCCATTCTACTCCCAACGCAGGCATCTCCAAATCGCAGCTACCCTGGAAAGGAATTGCTCCTTAACTTACACTATGTAATCTCGGACTTTGAACTGATAATAAAGCCCACACCTTCACGTTTGGAATCATTGCCTCCCTTCTGTCTGGGCGAAGGGGGTTTGTTTCTGAACAATGCTCCAAGGCTGAAGCTCACAATCTGGTCCGGCTTTGTTTGGAGATGCTGCCCTCTCGGTCCAGGACTGACAGTAAAGATACCGCAGTGAAATAAGGGCAGGATCCAACGCCACCCAGAACAGACTCACTGACCATTCGTCACAGTGTACCGAATGGGTGCTGTGCTCATTCACACGAGTATTTAATCCCTGAGAACTGCAGGAACGGTATAAATGAAGATTCAAGGGCAGCCCTTTGAATCCAATTCATCTTCACATAGACAATGTTTCAATATTTTATTTAGTAAAAGATTTCAAGTGATTGGCCAGTGATTAAAATTCAGATATCGTATCAAAGGTGGTATCCTTCCAGTCAGTGAGACCGGCTGATATTTGTATTGTCCTTGTGTGAGTGAGACCGGGCAGTCTCTATCTGAATTCTCCTTGTGCACAGAAGCCCAATATATATCCAAAAAAGTGTAAATCAGAAATGCAAAATCTCTCCAGTCCAGGCACATCACAATCTGACCATAGTACTGCCGTGGTGATTTAACATGTGGTACTGCTGTGGTGATTGGACATGTGGTACTGCTGTGGTGATTTAACATGTGGTACTGCTGTGGTGATTTAACATGTGAATACATAATCTTTAATTTTCTGGCTGGTCAGATGGATATGTATTAAACTCCTTTGAAAACATTTTGTTTTAATTCAGTGAAGACAGTTAGTTGAGATGGCTGCCACAGGTCACCTGACACACCTGGGATTACAAGTCAGTCAGTTTCTGGAACTTTGCCATGCAGGACATGCAAAGTCAAACCTCCGATGAAACTTGACACCAACTGGTGTCAAGGATTACTTCCAAGATGAACTAAAAGTTATGATGAGTTCTCATTATTTCCATTTCTACAGAAGTATCCGTCAGGCAGAGATGTAAAGTTTACTGGGACAATGGCCATACGAGAGGTGTCCTTCCCACCTGATCAGGTGGAAGATGTGGTAGAGTGATGGCTGGGAGGTTGGAGCCTGAATCACCTGGGCCATAACACAGTAGCCAAGGCCTGTTTAAACCAATGACCTTCAGCGGAAACCCAACCTCTCATGGGGAGAAATCATGTGATCAGAATATCCATTTCTGAATGTTTTTGACTCTAACAGCCTGGTTGCTTTAACAGTCTCGAAGAAGGAGTCAGCAAATGGAGCAGTAACACCATCTGTTTCACACTCACCTGATGAAGGGGCAGTGCTCCGAAAGCTTGTGATACTAAATAAACCTATTGGACTTCAACTTAGTGTTGTCAGGCTTCTTCCCACTCCAGTCCAGTGCCTGCATCACCACATCACCATCTTGTGTAAGACCATAAGAAACAGGAACAGGAGTCGATCACATAGCTACTCATGCCTGCTCCACCATTCAACAGGATCGTGGCTGATCCAACATTCCTCCGATCCACTAACTGCCCTGTCCCTGGAAACTTTGATTCCCAGACTGATCAAGGATCCATCTAAGCCTTAAATATACACAAGGACTCTTCCCCACAGCTCTCTGTGGCAAAGAGTTCCAAAGACTCACAACTGTCTGAAAGAAGAAATTCCTCCTCATCTTAGTCTGAGCTTGGCCATCCCTTTATTCTGAGGTTGGGCCCTCTGGTCCGAGACTCTCCCATGAAGGGGAAACATCTTCTCAGCACTTACCCTGTCAAGCCCCTTCGGAATCTGATACGTTTCACCTCTCGTTCTTCTAAACTTCAATGACTCAAATCCCAAACCTGTTGAACCTTTGCTGATCGGACAATCCCTCCATCCCAGGGGGTCATCCCAGTCAACCTTCTGCTCCTGTTGTCAGGTTCCAACATTGTGGAATCCGTCACAGGGATAGAGACGTCCAATCAACAAAAACGCCAAGAGCAAGATAGTGGGATTTTGGAAATGACAGACTGTGTTGAAAAGAAATTGCAGTTTACACTGGACTGACCGCCGCCCACCCCACCCCCTGCCCCACCCCCCGCCTGCCCCACCCCCTGCCCCACCCACCGCCCCAACCCCCCGCCCCAACCCCCTGCCTGCCCCACCCCCCGCCTGCCCCACCCCCTGCCCACCCCACCGCCCGCCCCACCCCCCACCCCACCCCCTGCCCTCCCCCCCGCCCGCCCCACCCCCTGCCCTCCCCCCCGCCCGCCCGCCCCACCCCCTGCCCTCCCCGCTGCCTGCCTCACCCCCTGCCCCACCCCCTGCCCTCCCCCACCAGTGACCCGCTCTGGAATTTGAAGACGACCATTGAGAAAGCTGCTTCAGCCATGAACACAGTCAGAAGTCTCACAACACCAGGTTAAAATGCAACAGGTTTATTGGGAAGGAAACAGCACGAGCTTTCGGGGCTCTGCCCCTTTGTCAGCTGAGTGGGGAGTTCTGATCATCAAAGCAGCGGCGCTCCGTAAGCGAGTGGCTTTTGCTACCGAATAAACCTGTTGGACTTTAACCTGGTGTTGTGAGACTTCTTACTGTGTTTACCCCAGTCCAACCCCGGCATCTCCACATCATATCAGCCATGAACCACAGGCTCATAAACAGTGAACTGCCTCTGACTTTTAAAACTTGATTTGGCCAAAGAGTGACCTCCAATGCTGTAAAACTGGTCATTTTTCATGTTTGTGAGTAGGTGTTGTGGAGGTCGGAATGTGTGTGTATCTTTTTAAATGTCATTATATCTTTACCTGCTTGGGTTCTCAGTACAATAGAAACTAACCCCCAGTTTCAAGAAAACTTTGCAGACTCAGTTCTTTGCGATTAGCACTTCCATCGGTCTCCACTTCCTGCTGCCTCGGCAAAGCAGCCGGTATGATTACGGACCCTACTCACCCCGGACATTCTCTCTTCCACCTTCTTCCTTCAGGAAAAAGATACAAAACTCTGAGGTCACGTACCAACCGACTCAAGAACAGCTTCTTCCCTGCTGCTGTCAGACTTTCGAATGGACTTACCTCGCATGAAGTTGATCTTTCTCTACACCCTAACTGTGACTGTAACACTACACTCTGCACTCTCTCCTCGATGAACGGTATGCTTTATCTGTACAGCACACAAGAAACAATGCTTTTCACTGTATGGTTAATACAGTCCGGGCCTAGTTTTGACACTGATTAAATTGGATATCCTAATTTAAAGAATTGGACATATTAAAATCAAACATAGTTAGACCTCGGACAGACCAGACTTGACTTGGGTCAAATATACAAAGATACAGGAACATGTCTGGGCCTGGCCCACCAGTCACCCATCAAGGATCATTGCACTCTCCTGAGACCCAGCAGGAGATCATTGCGCCCCATTGAAATGCAGCGGCCTATTGTTAGAAGGCCAGATCAGGCCAGACTCTCTGTCACCGAGAGCTCCTGCAGTTCCCTTATCTGACAACAGGTCACATGGAAGCAGCAGCATGGAGATGGACACTGGGGGGGTGGACCCCGCTGTCCTGTCAGGCAGGTATCAAAAAACCCACCAGGTACTGGGACCCCCTCCCGACACCTCATCGGCTGGAAGCCAGAGAAGGTTCTGGAAAGGCAGGGGTAAAGGTATGCATCTCAGACACAGCAGCAGCCAAGACTCGACGAGGGTGGTGGCCTTGATCATCCGGAAGACTGACCAGAGAAGGCTGGAAGGAAGAAGCTGCCATTCAGACTCACCTTTGTGACCACGGAGCAGAGGGACTCGGAGAATGGAACCTGCAGTTTAGCCAAACTATCTTTGCAGGTCGCACACTTGAATATGATGCATCCTCTTGTTTTATGTTAGGGTAAGGGTTAATCATTTGGGTTAATAGTCGTTAATAGTAAGGGTTAATGGTTCGGGTTAATGGTATTATTATTATTAATTAACTGATTGAACCTTTACTTGTGTTTGTTCTTTGTCTGTCTTTCAAATAAGGGCCCCCGGGGTAAACTCTGAGTAAATAAACTGGTCAGAAATATCTTTGAGGTTCTACAGGCACAACAACTGTACACAACTGTGAGGAAGGGTGTCATAGTTTGCAGGGTGACTTAGATAGGTTGCAGAGCTGGGCCGCGAGGTGGCGGATGGAGTTTAATGTGGAGAAGTGTGAGGTAATTCATTTCGGTAGGAGTAACAGATGTGTTGAGTATAGGGCTAACGGGAGGACTTTGAATAGTGTGGAGGAGCAGAGGGATCTAGGTGTATGTGTACATAGATCCCTGAAGGTTGGGAATCAAGTAGATAAGGTAGTTAAGAAGGCATACGGTGTCTTGGCGTTTATTGGTAGGGGGATTGAATTTAGGAGTCGCAGCGTCATGTTGCAACTGTACATAACTCTGGTGCGGCCGCACTTGGAGTACTGTGGCAGGTCTGGTCCCCACATTACAGGAAGGACGTTGAGGCTTTGGAGAGGGTGCAGAGGAGGTTTACCAGGATGTTGCCTGGTATGGAGGGGAGGTCATATGAGGAGAGACTGAGGGATTTGGGGTTGTTTTCGCTGGAAAGAAGGAGGCTAAGAGGGGATCTTATTGAAACATATAAGATGATTAGAGGTTTAGATAGGGTGGATAGTGATAGCCTTTTTCCTCGGATGGAGAATGCTAGCACAAGGGGGCATGGCTTTAAATTAAGGGGTGGTAGTTATAGGACGGATGTCAGGGGTAGGTTCTTTACCCAGAGGGTGGTGAGGGATTGGAATGCCCTGCCTGCTGCAGTTGTAAATGCGCCTAGTTTGGGGGCATTTAAGAGATCTATGGATAGGTTTATGGACGAAAAGGGATTGGTTTAGATTTGTGGGTCAGTGTTTTTTTTAAAAAAACTGGTCGGCGCAACATCGTGGGCCGAAGGGCCTGTTCTGCGCTGTAATGTTCTATGTTCTATGTTCTAACACATGTGACAATAATAAATCAAATCAAGTGAAAGTTACTAAGTGCAGATCCTGACCTTCGTTCTTATAAATTACAAAGAAAATCCTGTTACAAATCAATGAAGGAGTGAGAAAGTGAGCTGAGTCCTGGCATGTGTCCTAACAGTACAAAGGGTTAGTCACTTTAGCCAGTTCTGGTCAGTCACAGAAGGAATTGCAATTAATATGAAGTGACCATTCCTGGGTCATTGTATGTGTGACGTCTTATAACGTATCTGGCACTGTATTCCAGGGCTATGGGGTAGGAATAGGAAGGGGATCAGGGGTTATGGGGAAAGGCAGATTTTTGATTTGATTTATTATTGTCACATGCATTAACACAGTGAAAAGTATTGTTTCTTAGACGGTCTCCAGACAAAACATACTGTTCATAGAGAAGGAAAGGAGAGCGTGCAGAATGTAGTGTTACAGTCATAGCTAGGGTGCAGAGAAAGATCAACTTAATGCAAGGTAGGTCCATTCAAAAGTCTGACAGCAGCAGGGAAGAAGCTGTTTTTAATTCAGTTGGTACGTGACCTCAGACTTTTGTATCTTTCTCCTGACGGAAGAAGGTGGAAGAGAGAATGTCTGGATACGTGGGATCCTTAATGATGTTGGCTGCTTTCCCGAGGCAGCAGGAAGTGCAGACAGAGTCAATGGATGTGAGGCTGGATGGTGAGATGGATTGGGCGACATTCACGAGCTTTTGTAGTTTCTTGCTCCCAATGGAAGAAGGTGGAAGAGAGAATGTCCGGGGTGCGTGGGGTCCTTAATTACGCTGGCTGCTTTGCCGAGGCAGCGGGAAGTGTAGACACAGTCAATGGATGGGAAGCATGAAGATGAGAAAAATATCAGCTGCGATTGAATGGCAGAACAGATTAAATGGGCCGAGTGGCCTAATTCTGTTCTTAAGCCTTATGAGATGTGTTGCAAATGAGGAATTGTATTGCAATCTCAGCATGTTTATGGCTAATTTGAATCCCTGCCAAACCAGTAAATTGTTTCGTCGAAGTTTTGAGTGGTGTCTCATTATTTCTCCTGAGAGTGGTTGGGGTGTGGAATACACTGCCTGCTGTGATAGTGGAGTCGGACACTTCAGGAACTTTCAAGTGGTCATTGGACAGGCACACGGAGCACACCAGAATGATAGGGAGTGGGATAGCTTGATCGTGGGTTTGGTCATAGCTCAGCACAACATCGAGGGCCAAAGGGTTTGTACTGTTCCATGTTCTATAATTCGTATTTCCAAACCTGACAGTGACTCTAACAGTCAGAAAGCAGCAATTTACGGAGCTGTGTGAGGAGGAGGGGTGAGAGGTTTGTTCTGTTGGCAAAGCAGCCAGTATAATTAAGGACCCCACACACCCCGGACATTCTCTCTTCCATCTTCTTCCGTCGGGAAAAAGATACAAAAGTCTGAGGTCACGTACCAACTGAATTAAAAACAGCTTCTTCCCTGCTGCTGTCAGACTTTTGAATAAGAACATAAGAACATAAGAAATAGGAGCAGGAGTAGGCCATCTAGCCCTTCGAGCCTGCCCCGCCATTCAATAAGATCATGGCTGATCTGTCGTGGCTCAGTTCCACTTTCCCGCCCTCTCCCCATAACCCTTAATCTCCTCACTTATCAAAAACCCATCAACCCGCTTCTTAAAAATATTTAGCGAGGCAGCCTCCACCACTTCAACGGGCAGAGAATTCCAGATATTCACCACCCTTTGAGTGAAGAAGTTCCTCCTCAACTCCGTTCTAAACCACCCCCCCTTTATCTTGAGGCTGTGCCCTCTAGTCCTACTATCCTTTCTGAGCGTGAAGAGTCTCTCCACCTCTATCCTATCCATCCCATTCATCATCTTATACGTCTCAATGAGATCTCCCCTCATTCTTCTAAACTCTAACGAGTACAAGCCCAGTTTATTCAGCCTCTCCTCATAGCTCAACCCCGCCCTACCTTGCATGAAGTTGATCTTTCTCTGCACCCTAGCTATGACTGTAACACCTCATTCCACACTCTCTCCTTTCCTTCTCCATGAACAGTATGCTTTGTCTGTGTAGTGCACAAGAAACAATATTTTTCACTGTATGTTAATACATGTGAAAATAATAAATCAAATCAACTGAAATCCATGTGGTGTCGTTCCACCCACAGAATGATAGAATCCCTGTAATGCAAAAGCAAACCGTTTGGCCCATTGAGTCTGTACAAACACAATCCCATCCAGGCCCTATTCCCATCACCCCACACATTTCCCCTGCTAATCCCACTGACACTCGGGTCAATTTAGCATGGCCAATCAACCTAACCTGTACAAAGTGAGAGGAAACTGGAGCACCCGGAGGGAACCCACACAAACACAGGGAGAACGTGCAAACTCTGCACAGACTGTGACCCAAGGCTGGAATCGAACCCAGGTCCTGGCACTGTCAGGCAGCAGTGCTAGCCACCGTGTCACCTCGTGCAGTTAAAGAGGGAGTTCCAGGATTTTGACCCAGATATAGTGAAGGAACAGCTGATACATTTCCAAGTCAGGCTGGTGAGTGGCTTGAAGGGGAACTTGCAGGTGGTGGTGTTCCAACACGCCTGTTGCTCTCGTCCTTCCCGATGGTGGTGGTTCAGTATTTGAAAAGTGCTGACCTGTTCTTGCAGTCACAGTATTGAAATGGCTGGTCCAGTTTATGGGCCATAGCAACCTCCCCCGGGTGCTAACATTGTTGGATCTTTCAGTAGCAAGGCGATGTTACAGTGATGGGAAGGATGTGGAGTAGTAAAGTTATCTCGTGGTCATATCGACACCTGTCTTGCTGAGGGTCAGGTTCATCAATGGATGAGTGAGGTATTAGAGGGGGCAGGCACTTCTACAGGACCCTAGGACTCAACTATGAGCAAGAACTGCTGGAAACCGTGACATCCATTTCCCCCGGCTTCTGTTACACGAGAAACGTCAGAAAACAAGATATTGGATGAGGACTCGGCAGGGTGGAGAGAGTGAATGACCTTTCCGGGAAATGTGGGACTTCAGAACAATCCAGGAGAAAGGAAATGAACCTCTTCAGCAGAAACAGATTTCATCCTAATTGGATCTTAACTTGAGCATGTGATCTTGCCTGACACTCCCAGTGCCAATCCTGAGGGAGGGCTGATCTCGGATAAGAGTTTAAACTGAACCTGTGTCTGCCCTCTCAGGTGTGTGGAAAAGATTCCACAGTCACTCATTGAAGAGGAGCAAGGCAATTCTCCCCGGTCTCCTGATCCAATATTTATTCTTAAATTAGCATCTGTAAAAACCCCCATGACCTGATTGTTTATCTCTTCGCTGTTTATGGATTCTTGCTGTGTACACAAATAGTTGCCAAGTTTCCTGTCCTCCAACACTTTCAGAAGTACTTCATTGGCTGTGAGTTGCTCTCAGAGGTGCTGAAATTGTGAAAGACATTTGACAAAGTTCTTCCTTTAATATGAAGTGTGGTAGTGAAATGGTTAACTGTGAGCCCTGCCCCACTTTCCCTTGAATTGGGATTAATTTGCAGAGCTCTCAATCACTTCCACCTGATGTGTTAACAGCTTTATTTAGATAGCTCAGAGGGAAAGCAATTCTGCTTTTTCTCTGTTCAGTAAGGGTGAGTACAGCTGATAACGTTAATAGAGTGTGTTTTTCTTTATGTTGAGTTGTTCAGGAACGTGTGAAGGCTGTTGTAAATGGTTTCTCAGGAAGAACAGGACAGCACAGGCCCTTCAGCCCACCAAGTCTGTGCTGACACAGGTGCTTCTCTAATCTAGTATTTTCTTGCCTCTATGTGATCCTTCTTCCTCTATTCTCTGCCTATTCATGTATCTATCCAAACAGCTCTTGAACATTGTTATAGAATCTTCTTGCACCACTGCTTCTGACAGTGTGTTCCAGACATTCACTGTCCTCTGTGTAAAAACTTGCCCCTTAAATCTTCTAAACTGTCCCCGTCTCACTCAGCCTATACCCCTGAGTAATTGACCCTTGGAAAAAGACTCTGGCTATCCACTCTATCTTATAAACCTCAATATGGTTCCCCCTCCTCTTCTGAGGTTCCAATGAAAACAATCCCAGTTTCTTAAACCTTTTCTTCATCGTCCATATCCTCCAAACCAAGCAAGTTTCTTCTGCACCCTTTGTAATGCCTCAACGTCCATCTGATGGTGTGGTGACCAGAATTGTACACAACACTCGAATTGTGGCCTAACTGTAGTTTTATACAGCTGTAACATGATTTTCCAATTCCTGCACTCAATGTCCTGACCAATGAAGGCCAGCATGCTGTAAGCCACCTTGTCCACCTGAGTTGCCACCTTTAGGAGACTATGGATCTGTATGCTAATATTTGTAAGGGTTCTACCATTTACTGTGTACTTCTGTAGTACACTTTCCAAATCGCAGCACCTCACATTTGATTGGGTTAAATTCCATCCGCTAGTTCTCCAGTCGATTTATATCCTGCTGCATCCTTGGACAATCCTTCTTGTTATCTGCTACTTCCCCCAATTTTTGTGTCCTCTGCAAATTTACTAATCAGGCCCCCTATGTTTTGGGAATCCTCCACTCACCTGATGAAGGAGCAGTACTCCAAAAGCTCATGCTAACAAATAAACCTGTTAGATTTTAACCTGGTGTTGTGAGACTATTTACTGTGTTTACCAAGTTTGTGAGATATGACTTCATGTTCACAAAACCATGCTGCCTATCGCGATTAAGCCCATTCTCTTCCTGATGTGAGTACATCTTGCCCCTTAGAATCTTTTCCAATCATTTCCCCATCACTGATGTGAGTCTCACAGGCCTGTCACTTCCCAGATTGTTCCTCTGTTTGTTTAAGAAGGGCAGAAGAAACAATGTTAACAACTCTCTAGTCCTCTGGTACCTTGCCCATGGCTAAAGAGGATACAGAGATTTTGGGCAAGGTCTCAGCACTTTCTTCCTGCTCCTCTCAGTATTCTGGGATAGACCCTATCTGGCTCTGGGGAATTGTCAAGCTGAATTTTCAAACCCCCAATACCACCTCCCTTTTTGTCTCAATGTCTTCAATGTCAACATCCTCCTTTTTACACTCACATCTACCACATCCTTCTCCTTTGTGAATACTGATACACGGCACTTGTTAAGGACTTGGCCATTTCATCTGGCTCCACACACACCTTCCCTCTACTGTCCTTGAGTGGACCCATCATTTCTTTAACTACCCTCTTCCTCCTTGTATGCATAAAAAGCCTTGGGATTTTCCTTAATCCTGCTTGCTAAGGATATTTCATGGCCCTTTTTTTGCAAACCCGCCCCACCCCTCAAACCCTATTTAAGTTCTTTGCTGCTGTCTGTGTATTCCTCAAGAGTCTTATCTGTTTTCAATTTCTTGAAGTTTATATATGCTCCTTTTTCACTAAGCTCTCAATCTCTCTTGTCATCCAGAATTCCTGAATCTTGTTAACTTTATCCTTAATTTTTACAGCGACTTCTTTGTTACTTTTAAAAGATGCCCACGTATCAGATATGGGTTTACCCTCAAACACCTGCTCCCACTCTGTTTCCTATCTCCTGCATAATACTGTTATAGTTTGTGTTCCCCAAGTTTAGTACTTTCACTCTGGGACTACAAGTATCTTAAAACTTAGGAAGAATGGTAGGAAGGACTATTACTTACGTGGCGAAAAACTGCAGCAGGCGACGGTGCAGAGGGACCTCGGGGTCCTTGTGCATGAGTCGCAAAAACCCAGCTTGCAGGTGCAGCAGGTGGTCAGGAAGGCGAATGGGATGCTGGCCTTCATAGCGAGGGGGATTGAATATAAAAGTAGGGAGGTCTTGCTGCAGCTGTATAGGGCATTGGTGAGGCCGCAGCTGGAGTACTGTGTGCAGTTTTGGGCGCCGCACCTGCGCAAGGATATTTTGGCCCTGGAGGGAGTGCAGAGGAGGTTTACTAGGCTGATACCGGAGTTGAGGGGATTGAGCTATGAGGAGAGGCTGAATAAACTAGGCTTGTACTCGTTAGAGTTCAGAAGAATGAGGGGAGATCTCATTGAGACGTATAAGATGATGAATGGGATGGATAGGATAGAGGTGGAGAGACTCTTCACGCTCAGAAAGGATAGTAGGACTAGAGGGCACAGCCTCAAGATAAAGGGGGGGTGGTTTAGAACGGAGTTGAGGAGGAACTTCTTCACTCAAAGGGTGGTGAATATCTGGAATTCTCTGCCCGTTGAAGTGGTGGAGGCTGCCTCGCTAAATATTTTTAAGAAGCGGGTTGATGGGTTTTTGATAAGTGAGGAGATTAAGGGTTATGGGGAGAGGGCGGGAAAGTGGAACTGAGCCACGACAGATCAGCCATGATCTTATTGAATGGCGGGGCAGGCTCGAAGGGCTAGATGGCCTACTCCTGCTCCTATTTCTTATGTTCTTATGTTCTTAAATGGTCTCCTGCTGAGGCGTGAATCAGCTGCCTGGGTTCATTTCCCAGATGTGGAGATGCTGGCGTTGGACTGGGGTAAACACAGTAGGAAGCCTCTCAGCATCAGCAACTCCACCCACCTGATGAAGGAACAGCCAGTTCCGAAAGCTCGTGGCATTTGCTACAAATAAACCTGTTGGACTTTAACCTGTGTTGTGAGATTTCTTGTTTCCCACAACCAGGTCTAAGCGAGCCTGATCCAGAGTTGGACTATCTATGTATTGCCTCGAGCACATTTGGACATGTTGAACAAACTCTGCCCCATCCAAACCCCGAGCACGAAAGGAATCCCAGCCTATGTTGAGCAAGTTTAAAATCACCATCAAGACAACTGTTTTTGCATCATGCCATAATCTGCTGACACATCAGTTCCCCCACTTCACACTGGGTATTGGGTGGTCTATAGTACAATCTCAACAGTGTGATTGCAATGCTCTTGTTCCTGAATTCTACCCACGGCCTCACTGTGTGATCCCACCGAGGTGTCCTTCCTCTGCATCATTGTGACATTCTCCCGAATCGGTGAAGCAACAGCCCCACCTCTTAAGTCACCCCATCTCATCTGAAGCATCGAAATCCTGGAATGCTAAACTGCCAGTCCTGCCCGTCTTTTATCCAAGTCTCTAAGTGCCACAACATCACAGTCCTACGTAGGAATCCATTGCCTGTCATAGTCCTTGTGTTAAAGCAAACACTCCTCAGGCCATCTGTCCTATTACGTTCTGTTCACTGTGTTTTATTTCTCTTGGCCTGACTGGACCCGTTCACTGAGTTCTCCAGTCTCTATATTCCATACTGGGGCCCTTTTTCATTTGTGACTTTGGCTTCTTTCACTTTTTCCCCTTCCTGTCTTTTGTTTCTGTCCCCACTTAACTTTCCTGCACTGGTTCCTGTCCCCCGGCTGTTAGTTTCTCGTAGTTTTCTATGTCTGCTATCTCGTTTAATAAAAAAACAACGGTGTTCCAAAAGGAAAAGCTTCCTGGAGGATGGGTTAGTTACTGCGTTGGTTGGAACTGTTCTGTTGATGCGACAGGTCTAAGGCGATTTGATCCTTATGCCACACTCGTGCTTCTACACCACTACCCCCCCCCCCCCCCCCCCCTGCCCAAATATATTAATAGGATAATTGCCTGGATGTGGGATAAAAATCCTCACTCCTTCATTGTGTCTATTTAAACATCTCCTCTGAATCTTCAGTTAAGTACTTTCTGTGGCATTCTAAATTGTAGTGTCTTTCACTGTGTGGGTGTCAGTGGCAGGTCAACAAGCTGCCTCTTTGACCCACTGCAGTCTGTGTGGTGTCCGTACACCCCCTCAGTGCTGTTGGGGAGGGTGTCCCAGGATTTTGAATCAGTGACAGTGAAGGAAGAAAGTATTGATGAGTCAGGAGGGTGAGTGATTTGGAGGGGGACCTCCAGGTGGCAGTGTATTACTGCTGTCCCTGTCCTTCTCGGTGGTTGGAGGTGAAGTTTGGAAGGTGTTGCCTCAGTAACTGAGTTCCTGCAGTGCATCTTATGGATGGTACACGGGTGCTACTGTGTTGGGGGAGTGGAGGGAGTAACAGGCATCCTTTCCACAATCAATCAAGCAGGCTGCTTTGTCCTGGATGGTGTTGAGCTTCCAGTGTGTGGTTGGAGCTGTAGTTATCAGGTGGAGAACTTGCTGATATCTGCCTTGTAGATGGTGGACAGGCTTTGGGGAGTCAGGAGGTGAGTTACTTTCTTCCTAGCCTCTGACCTATTCTGGTAGCCGCAGCATTTATGACTAGTCCAGTTCCGTTCCTGGCCAGTGTTAACCTCCAAGATGTTGACAGTGGGGGATTCAGTGATGGTAATGCTGTCAAGTCAAGATCCTCTTTATTGGATATGGTCATTGACTAGCAGTGCTGTGACACAGCTATGAATGCACTTGCAAGGCCAAGCCTGCAGATTGTCCAGGTCTTGTTGACATTTGGACATGAATTGTTTCATTGACTGTGTAAATAATGCTCGGTGAACATACCCACTTCATCATTGGAAGCAACTGGCTTGGGTGCGACCCTGAGGAATCTGCGTTGATATCCTGGAACTGAGATGTTTGCCCTCCAACATCTCAATGTATTCCTGTAAACCAGGCATGACTCCAACCAGTGAAGGATTATTCCTGTTAGTGAGAGCTCCTCCATCAATAGGCAGTCAAATGCTGCCTTGATATCGGGGCAGACGCCTTCCCCTCACCTGGAGTTCAGCTCTTGTGTCCAATGCTTGAACCAAGACTGATATCGGGGTGTTTTCTCTGCCTTTCCAATTCTCTAATTTCTCTATTTATGATGAACAGGTCACACCAGACATGCTGCCCCATCAGTCCCCAGTGTCAATGTTGAATAAATTCCTGGTGTTGCAGGATGGGTGGGTTGGGAAGGTTTAGCTGGAGAGCTGATGGGGAGGAGAGTGAACAATGTTCCTGTGTTTCAGGGAACGGTGAGAAGCAGAGTGGGAAGGAGGAGGCTGAAACCTTTCCCCATGAGGTCCCTTCCTGGGCTTGCTGTCCTCGTGTGACACTGGCTTTTTTCTCTTGGTTAGGTTCAACTGAAAGGAAGTTTTTGAAACACAGAAGGCTGAAGAATGACTTCAAACAAAAACAGCAAATCGGACACGCCAGTTGCAGTTTTGTGGAGTAAGTAACGTAACATCTGGTTATTTTATGGTTTGAGTTGTCCTTTCTGTTTGTCGAAAACACGTGCTCAGCTTTTGAGTTTTACAAGGAGAGGCTGGATAGACTGGGATGTTTTTCTCTGGCGCATCAGAGACTGAGGGGTGATCTTGGAGAGGCCTATAAAATCATGAGGGGCACAGATCAGTTAGATAGTCGATATCTTTTCCCAAAGTAGGGGAGTCTAAAACTAAAGGGCATAGGTTTAAGGTGAGAGGGGAGAGATGCAAAAGGGTCCAGAGGGGCAATTTTTCCAAGGGTAGTGAGTGTCTGGAACGAGCTGCCAGAGGTAGTGGTAGAGGCAGGTACAATTTTTGCCTTGAAAGAAGCGTTTAGGTAGTTAGCTGGGTAAGATGGATATAAAGGGATATGGCCCAAATGTGGGCAATTGGGATTAGCTTTGGGGTTAAAGGGCAGCATGGACAAGTTAGGCCAAAGGGCCTGTTTCCATGCTGTGTATCTCTGAATCTATTACACTCTCTTAGTATTTCAAATTTCTGTTTTGGATTTATCTTGCTAATGTGCCAAACGAAAGTTCATTCTTATTGACGTTTTCAATCTGACCTCTTGACCTTGGGGAGTTGGCATTTTGCAGCCAATGATGAAGTGTAATCACTGTTGTAATGTGGGTAATATGGCAGCCATGGAGGTTCACAGCGTGGAAACAGGCCCTTTGGCCCAAGTTGTCCACGTCACCTTTTTTTTTAACCCCTAAGTTAATCCCAATTGCCTGCATTTGGCCCATGTGCCTCTATATCCATCTTACCCATGTAACTGTCTAAATGCTTTTTAAAAGACAAAATTGTACCTGCCTCTACTACTACCTCTGGCAGCTTGTTCCACTCACCACCCTCTGTGGAAAAAATTGCCCCTCGGGACCGTATTGTATCTCTCCTTTCTGACCTTAAACCTCTGCCCTCTAGTTTTAGGCTCCCCTACCTTTGGGAAAGGATACTGACTATGTAGATATTAGTCATCTAGCGATGAGCAATTGGACAGCAGGGTCACATTGGGGAGGTAATTTAAATTGGAGTGAGGGAGGGAATGGATTCCCCCTTCGTGTTGGAACACAGCATCATGGGCATTTCCAACTTTTAGCCAGCTGAGACTCTCCAAACTGTTAACTTGACACATGAAGTACAGCAAAAAGTGGTCTTTTCAGTCTAACCAGGCTGTGTTGTAGTCACCTTCCTGAATGTGCAGTTGGCCATATGTCTATAGCTGCTGCCTTCTGATCCCTCATCCCACAACATCTTGGCAATTGTCAATGGCTGTGGAGAGCTCTTGATGGGAAGAATCCTGATGGCCATAAATGGATGAAGCTGAGAAAGTGTTCTGCTTTCTTGTTTTGAAGGAATGATGGTTTGAGCCCAGAGTGTTGAATTTGTTGCAGGTTGTGAATTGAATGCAGATCAGACAACGCAGAAGTTTGAAATAGAAGACAATGAACTCTTGGAACATCAGCTGGCTCTGAAGACGGTAATGACATTTACGCTACTCCTCCATGGCTTTCCTGTAGCTCTAGACTTGGGGAGACATTTGTTGTCCTTGTAACCTGATCTGATGTGCTGCCTTCCCCAGAGAAATATTTACCAGCTCTGGTTCAAGGCACCACCAGAGCGTACATCAAAACCACCCCACCCAGTGTAAGAAGATTTCTCTGACCTCCCCTACCCGATTGGTGTTGGTAAAAACCAATAGCACATCGGAAATAATTGTTATTTTACTCTAAGACTCAGTTGTCTGGGCTGCAGGAGGGAGTTGATGTGGGAGGGTATTTCAGTGAGATGTGGGCCAGGAATCAGTACAAACCAGGCAGATTCCAGACATCTGGTTTGTTTGAGGAAATATTCCCATGATTCTGCAAAGATTGAGATCTGGGTGGTTTGTGCAGGAGAAGCTATGGATGTGTCTATCCATAGTCAGTCTACATTATCGACACTGAGACACAGTTATAGGTCAATTTGGTTCCTTGTGGGCAATCCTGGATTAACTGATGTCACTGAACAGTGTTCCTCACAGTCGGGTTATGCTCTGTCTGGACACTGGACAGAAACAGTAACTTTGTGTCAGATGGGGAGCAGGCAAAATGCGGATTGTAGTTGGCCTGTTGGTGAATAGGACATTAAATAATTAGGACTTGGGGTTTTAAAACAAAAGCTAAATGGTAAAGAGTTGTGGTGGTTGCTGAGAGGTGAATTACACGATTGAAAAGATGGACTTGGATTTTGTAGGAATTCTGAAGGCAATTGGGCTTGTACTTGAGCACTGTGCGACGAAGGTTAGCCTCGGTCAACCCCAGCACAGACTGTCTTCAGGGGGCAATTCAGACTGATGAAACCTTGATGGATGAGTTTGTTCAGACTGCAGGAGTGGACTTTTGAATTCCAGTGGCAATGTTTAAACATGGATGCAATTTGTCTCTCCACTCTTTCTGCTAAATGAATTCTTTCCAAACTGCTGTCAGCAACTTGTGACTTTCTTGATAATAGACTTTGTGTTTACAAAGCTGATTTCTTAACCCTTTAAAGCAATTATTTTTGGCAACACCAGCTAATGTTCACAGCAAGCTCCCCCACACACAGCTGAATTAAATGGTGATATTGGTTGAGGGAAATGTTAGCCCAGGGGACACCAACAGAGCAATTTGCTTTCTGAATAACACAGGGAACCTTATACACCCACACCCAAACAAGCAGAATGGGCCTCACCTTAACATTTCATCGAAAAAGGCAGCACATCTGGCAGTCCCTCACTGGACTATCTGCCTTGTTCAAAGATGTGCAGCCAAAAGAGAAGAAATGCTGGAAAATCTCAGCAGGTCTGGCAGCATCTGTAAGGAGAGAAAAGAGCTGATGTTTGGAATCCAGACAGTCCTTTCTTGAAGATATGCAGGTTGGGTGATAATGCGTGGGGAGGATGGTCTGGACAGTCACTGCAGGTTTGATGAGCTGAATGGCCTCCTACATTCTATGGTCATGTTTGAACCTGCAACATAAAGTGGAGTTTCTAAAATTGTGACAACCGGTTTGCTGTTGTCCCAAGTCACTGTGGTGGTACAATCGCTCCAGAGAAGTTGGACAGGAGGGCACCAAGTGTGGCAACTGAATGTTCATGTGCAGTTCTGTGCAGAATAGTGACGATGCAAAGTTTTTAAAAAAAGGGACATTTTTGTAAATGGGGCAAGAGAAACAAATATCACTTCCCAAGATCAGCTGAGTATTTTCAGGTGGGGGTGTATTCACAACATGTGCCTGGGATTTAAGATGTCTAAAGTTAACCAACTGTTTTTTGTTGAAGACAGTCCAATGTTTGGTGTGTGTTTGTTGAACTTGCAGATAGGTTTGGGAGTTGGTGCCAAGGATGAACTGAACATTGTGGAAATTGTACCAGAAGATGAGAGTGCACCGGTTCCCATTGCGACACTCCAGCTTTCCATCCTCCCCATGGTTAGTCAATAAGCCATCCTTCTGCTGGACCCTGTGGCTGTTTGATTTCTGCCCACCTAGGATGGTATTCCTGACCACTTGGTGATGGTGACCCCTCCCACTCCTCCACAACAATTCCTTTCCATGCTGCTGCTGCTTCTCCCTTTTGGTTTGTGTGTTGAACTTGTGGAATTGTGTTTTCCACCAAGTGTATGTTCTTTCTGGATAATCCTCATTTCATCCTAGGCCACCATTTCTGGCATTGAGCTGACTCCTCCAGTTACTTTCCGATTGAAGTGTGGATCTGGGCCTGTCTACGTAACTGGTCAAAACCTGGTCTGTGAGTATGAGTCTGATCTTTTCCCACAATTCTCTTTATCATTGACTTCTTCTGCACTTGGCTGAGAGGCAGGGTGATCCCATTCTGGCCTCAATGCTGCCCACCCCAATCACCTTCTGCACCCCAATCCTTCTGCACTTGGCTGAGAGGCAGGGTGATCCCATTCTGGCCTCAATGCTGCCCACCCCAATCACCTATTGACTCCCTTGTCAATCCTGAACTCCGTATGGCTCCTAATCAGGACCCATGTCCCAGCCTCCACGATCTGGAATTGTCTTCTCCTGAAAATGAACTAATAACTCTGAGAGCAGAGCTCTCTGCCTTAAAGGAAAGATCCCTTATTCTTCGTCCATTCCCTGGTTAAAGTCTCTCCCACAAGGGAAATGTGTGCTCTCAGCACTCAGGCCTTGTATCACCTCTCATTTTCCTAAACTCCAACAAATGAAGGCCCAACCTTTCCTCAGCCCCTCTGTGCCACAAATCGGCTGCATGAATCTTCACAGGTTCCAGTTGCCAGTTTTGAAACTGCCCTGGCTGGGTGAACATGGATACGTTATCCAGCCAAGGCTGTCTGCTTGGTTGCTGTTTTTCCAGGTCCTTGGTGTTCAATGGCCTTTTGCATCCCCTTGAGTGAGGGGAGAGATGAACAAGTTTGTGATTTTAAAAACGAGATGTTGAAAGTACTGGGAGGCCAGACGGTATCTCTGAGGAAGAATTGATGTTTCAGTTGCACTCTGAAGGGACACTGATCTGAAATCAGTGTTTGACTCCCCGCTGATGCAGGTCTGACTCACTCTGAGCATTTTCTGTTTTATGAGGAAAGGTACAGGACAGGAACAGGCCCTCCTGCACCAATCGTGATACCTGCCTGAACTAAAACGATACACAGTTATAGTGTGTGTATCGTTCCATTCCCATCCTAGTCATGTATTTGTCTCATTGCCCCTTTAACTGCCACAATTATACCTGCTCCCACTGCCATCTCGGGCAGCGCCTTCCAGACATTCACCACCCTTGGTGTAATTATTTTAAAAACTTGCCTCGCACATCTCCTCCAACTTTTCCCCACACGCCTTAAACCTCTGTCCCCTCGTACTTGACTTTTCTACCCTAAGAAAGGGCAACTGACTGTCCGCTCTGTTCATGCCTCTCAATCTTATAGATCTCTATCAGGTCACCTCTTGACCTGTCATTCCAGTGAGAACAAACCAGGTTTCTCCAACCTCTCCTCATAGCTAATACCCCCCCCCCCCCCCCCCCCCCCATATCAGGCAATATCCTGGTCAATCTCTTCTGTACCTTCTCCAAAGCCTCCACGTTGTTCAGATCGTGTGGCGACTGGAATTGTATACAATATTCGAAATCAGGCCTAACTGAGGTTCTGTATAGCTGCAGCATGGCCAATTTTTATACTCAATGCCCTGACCGATGAAGGCAAGCATGCCATCTGCATTGCCACTTTGTGATTGGTGGATATGGATGTCCAGTTCTCTCTAAGGGTTCTACCATAGTGTATATGTCCTAAATGCATTCTGTCACTTGTCTGGGTTAAAATCCATCTGCCATTTCTCTGCCCAAGTCTCCAACTGTTCTTTATCTTGCTGTATCCTCTGACAATCTTTACTATCTGCAACTCCACCAATTTTTGTCATCTGCAAACTTACTAATCAGACCAGTGACGTTTTCCTCAATCATTTGTGTACACTACAAAGGTCCTAGAACTGATCTGTGTGGAACATGGTGAGTCACAGCCTTTCATGCAGAAAAGCATCCCTCTGTCTCCTATGGCCAACCCAGTCCTGTATCCATCTTGCCAGCTCTCCTCTGCTGTCTGCCCATGAGGTGCCTTGTCAAAGGCCTCACTGAAGTCCATGTAAACAACATCCACCGCCTTTCCCTTGCCTATCATCATCTCTTGCTCAAAAAAAACTCAATCAAGTTCGTGAGACATGACCTCCCCTTAACAAACCATGCTGTCCATCACTAAGTCCATTTGTTTCTGAATGTGAATAAATCCTGTCCCTTGGTATCTCTCTTCCAATACTTTACCGACCACTGACACAAGGCTGATTTCTGGTATCCAACATCAAGTATTACACTTTCCTGCTCTGCATTCCTTTGCTCCTCTCATCTGTTTTGGAAATGTCTTGGTGTCAAAAAGGGTTGCATGGTCACCAGTTTAATAGTACAAACTCTGAGCAAGTTTCTTGATGCAAGTACCTGAAGGTTCTTGCTCTCTGGGACAACACTCTGCTGTTCTTTCAACAGCTCATACCAAGCACATGTTCAAATCGAGGATTTAATTTCAATCTGTGATGTAAATGACCCAGTGAGCACTGATGTTTCGCTGCCCAGCAGTCAGTCTTGCTCTGATGGATGTTGGTATTGACAGGATGTTTGCTCTCAGATGAGTGCACTGAGATTGCTGGCTGGACTCATTCCTGAATGTTGTTCCTCTGTCTATCTCCAGTGGAGGATTACTCATGGGATGAGGAAGAGGAGGAACTGGGGGAAGAGGAGGAGGAGGAAGAGGAAGAAGAGGAGGAAAGCCCACCCAAGCCAGCAAAAAGATCGGCCACCACCAAGAAAGCGGGTCTTTCGAAGGTCACTGCTCTTATTCATCTTGGTGTGGGGAGGAGAAACTTACCTGGTTTGAAACCTTTTGAGCTCGTTGTCTAATTCTAGAATTTTTTTTTCAGAAAAAGAAGGTAGACGCTGAAAAGACAGAGTAAGTGACTCTTTTACCCAGCATCACTGACAGATTGAATATTCCCACACTGACTTCTCATCTCTCCCTTTGCAGAGAAGACTCAGATGAGCAAGTGCCAGTTAAAAAGGTAGGCTTGAATTTCCTTCACAAATCAAACCAGCCGCGTTGCTTTGTGAAACGTTCTTATCCTTGTCCCTCCATCTCTGATTCCTCCCACTGCTCTGTGGCAATGCCCTGGTCTCTGATCTCCTCTCCTGAAGGCCAAGTGTTATTGCCCAGTCTGAGCTGTCCAAACACTCCATAGTTAATGGAACATCTGGAACCTGATGTGCGAGATGATGCAAATTGGTGAATTATATAACTTAAATTTTTACATGGATTATATATTCACAATTGCTCACGAATTGTGTGACCAATATTTTGCATTATGATCAAGCACTCCTCAAATCTCCTGGAACATCAGTAAACTATTTGGATGGTGAGCAAAAAGTGTAGAACGCAGGAATCAGGCCCTCACAGAAGGCCTTTGATAATCCTAGACATTGCTGGATGGAGGAAGCTTCCGTATGAACGAGTTCATCCATTTTGGTAGGAACAACAGCAAAATGGACTATTATTTAAAAGGTAAAAAATTGCAGCATGCTGCTGTGCAGAGGGATCTGGGTGTCCTTGTGCAGGAATTGCAAGGAGTTGGTTTGCAGGTGCAGCAGGTCATTAAGAAGGTGAATGGAATTTTGTCCTTCGTTGCTGGGGGGATGGAGTTTAAAAACAGCGAGGTTATGTTGCAACTGTATAAGGTGCTGGTGAGGCCACACCTGGAGTACTGGGTACAGTTTTGGTCTCCTCACTTGAGAAAGGATATACTGGCACTGGAGGGGGTGCAGAGGAGATTCACTAGGTTGATTCTGGAGTTGAGAGGGTTGGGTTATGAGGAGAGACTGAGTAGACTGGGGCTATACTCATTGGAATTCAGAAGAATGAGGGGAGATCTTATAGAAACATGTAAGATTATGAAGGAATAGATCAGATAGAAGCAGGGAAGTTGTTTCCACTGGTGGGTGAAACTAGAACTTGGGGGCATGACCTCAAAATAAGGGGGAGCAGATTTAGGACTGAGTTGAGGAGGAATTTCTTCACCCAAAGGGTTGTGAATCTGTGGAACTCCCTGCCCAGTGAAGCAGTTGAGGCTCCCTCATTGAGGCAAGGATAGATAAATATTTGAACAGTGAAGGAATTAAGGGTTATGGTGAGCGGGCCGGTAAGTGGAGCTGAGTCCACAAAAAGATCGGCCATGATCTTACTGAATGTGGGGCCAGATGGCCGACTCCTGCTCCTAGTTGTGTTCTTCCCTTGGGCTAGATCTAGCTAATTTACTGCATGACTGCGACGTTACTACTTTTCTCAAACCTAATAAAATGGATAGAAGGCAGACATTTTCAAATGTCGCTGGTTTTGAAAATATTAATTCAACACCTCCAATAAAGCCTTTGTCTGTAGAAGGGCAAAGAGGTGACAAGTGTTTGTCCAAAGGCACAATTTGACCATGTGGCATGAAGGACTCTGAGCAAAAATGAAATCTTTGGGAATTGTGGAAGGTGAAATCTCTGCTGGATGGAATTGTACCTTGCATCAGTAAAAGCAGATGGTTATTGGAGCTAAAGTATTTCAGTCTGAGGACATCACTGCAATTGAATACTGTCCTCGGACCAACTATCTGATTCCACAATATTCATACCATGTACTACTGCTCCGATACTGCAGTTCATCCTCAGCAAGACCTGGATAAGATGCAGGCTTGAGCTGGTGTGGTATGAATGTTCCTTGCCACTTCAGTTCTAAGCAATGGTCATCTCCAATAGACAATCTAACTATCTCCCCTTTGACAGTCAATGACACCACCATTTGTGTTCCCCAAAACCCTCAACTATGAACTGAACTGGACCAATCATAGAATTGCTGTGGTTCCAAGAGCAGGTCAAAGTTTGGAATTGTGCCAATAGTGACTCCTCTCCAGGCTCTCCCAAGCATGGCCATCCTCCACTAGGCAAAATTGCAGCAGTGGACACCATCTACAGGATGCACTGCTGTAACTCACCAAGGCTCCTTTTGACAGCACCCTGGTGTTGTGGCTCAGGTGAGAAACTCAAGTCCTTTTATGGTTCGGACCTTCTCCACAAGTTTTGAATTGTGAATTTGGCTAGGATGAGCATGGTAGGTGAGGTATGATTCAACAACCCAGTAGGGAGCTTTTATCAGATTTATTTCCGAATGTAGTTAACAGGGAAAGAAAATTAGCCACAACTTTGATTAATGACCAACAAAAGAATGTATTAACCTTTAATTCCAGAACAAGGTGAACTTGGAATGTGGGTTGGTCCTTGGGACTAGGATGTTGTGGCCATTACGGAGGAATGGTTGTTGGCATTTCTGGGGTATAGATGTTTCAGTAAGAGGAAGGAAGGCGGTGAAAGTGGGGGAGGAGTAGCATTGTTATTGGAGGATGGTTTAACGGCCCCTGAAAGGCATTTTGAGGGGGATCTGCCGACTGAGGTAATATGGGCTGATCAGGATCAGTCATATTATTAGGAGTTTTCTATCGCTTCCCCCCCCATGGGAGGAAATGGCAAAGCAGATTATGGGTAGGTGTGGAGGTCACAGGGTAGTTATCATGGGTGACTTTAACTTTCCAGATATTGATTGGAACCTTTTATAGGTCGAATAGTTCAGATGTGGCAGTTGTTGTAGTTTGTGCGGGAGGGTTTCCTGACACAATGTCAATAGGCTGACAAGAGGTGGGGCCACATCAGACTTGGTACTGGGTAATGAACCAGGCCAAGTGTTAGATTTGTTTGAGGGACAGCACTTTCGTGACCACAATTTGGTGTCTTTGATGATTGCAATGGACAGGGGTAGGGCCGTTTGGCAGAGCAAGTTTTCTAATTGGGGAGGGGTAATTATGATGCAATTCAGCAAGCATGAGGGAGCAGAAGATGGGAACAGAATCTGTCAGGTACGGGCACAAAGGAAAAGTGAAGCTTTTTCTAGGAACAAATACTGTGTGTCCTTGATAGGTATGTCCCTGTCAGGCAAGGAGGAAATGGCAGAGTGAGGGAACCATGGTTCTCAAGAGGTTGAATGTCTTGTCAGGAGGAAAAAGGAAGCATATGTAAGGATGAGAAAATGTGGTTCAGCTGGGTCACTTGAGGGTTACAGGTAGAAAGGAATGAGCTCTAAAAGGGTTTAGGAGAGGATATGACAAGTCCTCGGTGGGTCAGATAAAGGAAAACCAAGGCTTTTTTTTTTTGCATGAGAAATAAAAGAATGACCAGGGTGAGGTTAGGGCCAGTCAAGGATAGCAGTGGGAACTTGTGCATGGAGTCAGAAGAGATGGGTGAGGCGTTGAATGAATACTTGTGTTTAGCAAGGAGAGGGGCCATGTTTTTGAGAATATGTGATATTGAGGCTGGAGGAGGTAGATATTCTGCGGAAAGATGATTAGCGATTTTGAAAAACCTGAGGGTCCACATGTTCCCTGGACCAGATGGGATACATCCGGGGATTCTTTGGGAGGCAAGGGATGAGATTGCAGAGCCTTTGGCTTTGATCTTTGGGTCCTCACTGTCCACGGGGATTGTGCCAGAGGACTGGAGAGTGGCGAATGTTGTTCCTCTGTTCAAGAAAGGAAATAGGAATGACCCTAGGGATCATAGGCCTGTCAGTCTGTCTGCAGTGGTCTGTCAGTTCATGGAAAAGGTCCTGAGGGACAAGATTTATGACCATTTGGAAAGATGCAGCTAAATCTGGGACAGTCAGCACAGATTCATGAGGTTAAGCCATGCCCCTCAAATTTGATTGAATTCTTTGAGGAGGTAACTAAGTGTGTAGATGAAGGTAGAGCAGTTCATGTTGTATACGTGGATTTTAAAAAGGTATTTGTTAAGGTTCCCCATGGGAGGCTCATGAAGAAAATAAGGAGGTGTGGGATAGAGGGACACTTGGCTGATTGGAGAAGTAATTGGCTGTCTCAGAAGACAGAGGGTGGTGGTGGAGGGAAAATTTTCTGATTGGAGGCCAGTTACCAGCAGTGTACCACAGGGATCAGTGCTGGGTCCTCTGCTATTGGTGATACTTACCAATAACTTAGAAGGAGCTGAAGAGTGGGTTAGTAAATTTGCTGCTGATGACACCAAGATTGGTGGAATAGTGGATGAGGTGGAGGGCTCTTGTAGGCTGCAAAATGATATTGATCAGATGCAAAGCTGGTCCACAAAGTGGCAGATGGAGTTTAAACCTGATAAGTGCGAGGTGATTCATTTCTAACAGGACAAATTTTGAATGCAAGTTACAGGGTCAACTGCAGGGTTCAGAGGAATATGAAGGAACACAAATCTTGCGGTTCGCATCCACACATCTCTGAAGGTTGCCACTCAAGCGGACAGAGCCGTGAAGAAGGCTTAGTGTGTTAGCGTTTATTAACAGGGGGCTCGAGTGTAAGAGCCGTGGGGTTATGCTCCAACTCTACAAGACTTAAATGAGACCACATTTGGAATCTTGTGTGCAGTTCTGGTCACCTCACTCTGAGGATGTGGAACCATTGGTGAGAGAGGAGATTTACCAGGATGCTGCCTGGTTTGGAGGGTAGGCCTTATGAGAAAAGGTTGAGGGAGCTGGGGCTTCTCTCGAGTGGAGGAGGATGAGAGGTGTCTTAATAGGGGTTTATACGATGATGAAGGAGATAGTCTCTGAATGTCCACTCTATCTCCTTGGGTGAATGTAGCTGTTGTTAGTGGGCATAACTATAAGGTTGATTATGGGAAATATAAGATTCTTCACTCAGTGGTTGGGGTGTAGAATTCACTGCCTGCTGTGATAGTGGAGCCTTCAGGAACTTTCAAGCGGTTATTGGATAGGCACATGGAGCACACCAGAATGATGGGGAGTGGGATAGCTTGATCTTGGGTTTGGACATAGCTCAGCACAACATAGAGGGGCTGAACGGTCTGTGCTGTGTTGTGCTGTTTTGTTAATTGAACATTCAAGCTGTTTGAACAAATGGCACCCTGTCATAGACAAAACCCTTTTCACAGGCTTAACACAGCATAGATTAAAACCCCACTTGTCTGGAATTGTCTTTCTAAAGGCTGCACTTCCAGAAGGCAAAACATTGCTTTGAGATAACCAGCAGAACAGAGAGAGAGAGAGACTTCAGCTGTTTTCTTGCTTGATGCCACTGGTAAAATTAAAAACTGTAGCCTCCCAACTCTCCAAATCTTAAACTCATTGGAAAGGGGAAAAAAAACTGTCCAAACACATAACCTTTATCTCCTAACAATGTAGGTTTGTAAAATTAATCCCAGAGTAAACACACAACAGCATTTAAGTCACTTAAGAAGCAATAGAAGAACATCTCCAGTTGACCTCACTGAAGCTGTGAGCTGTAGGAAAAAAGACACTGACATCACATTCTAAATCTCTCCCACCTAGAACTACAGGGGCAGCAGATGCATAGGAACATGAATCCCTTCCCAATCTCTCTCCATCCTGACTTGGAACTCGATGACTTTTCCTTCACTGTCAGTGAATCAAAACTGTACTGTGGCCATACCTAGACAACAGACGATAAGTGGCTCCATAAAGGTGGAACGTCATTCCCACATCACAGACAATAGATGTTGGCCTTAAAAGTGACACCTATACCCTGTGAAAGAGTGGGAGGTGGAGCTACAGAGCTGTGTGTAAGTCGTGGTGAAATATTTTGCACCACCACATGGTCCTCTGCTCAGGCAGTGAGTCCTGTCCAACACAACTTCCATCACCTGAGCTGGAGGGAAACGACAGACTTGTGAAAATCTGGCTTTGCCCAAGTTGGTCTTCTGAATTCCCACTGCCTCAGGAGCTTTACTGCTGTCACACAAACTGAGAACTTCCTTTTAACATCCTAGGGAAAAGACAAAGTGAGAAGTACAGCTGCAAAGAAGTAAATATGACTGGGAAGTATGGAAGGAATATTTGAAAGGTAAGATCCCAGTGATTTATCCTCTTGTGGAAGACAGGGCAGAAAGATAGAGGCACTGGCAGTAGAATAGCTGTTTGTGTAACCTACCTTTTTGGAAGAGTTTGAGGGTCACAGAGAATTCGTACTTGGACTTGAATGTGAGTGAGCCACCTTTTTGATGCCTTTTAGCTGTGACAAAGGGTCATCAGGACTTGCAATGTCAGCACTTGTCTCCCCTTGCAGTTATGTGGATATGCTGGCGTTAGACTGGGGTAAACACAGTAAGAAGTCTGAGAACACCAGCTTTAAGTCCAACCGATTTATTTGATAGGACACTCGCTGGCTAGTGAGTGTGTGTGAGTGCCAGTGAGTGTACGATCAAATAGATCAGTTGGACTTAAGCCTGGTGTTGTCAGACTTTTTCCTTGCAGATATTGCCAGACCTGCTGAGATTTTCCAGTGTTTTCTCTTTTGGTTTCCGATTCCATGTCTTGCATTTCCCTCCAGCTCTTGGTTCTATCGTACTTAGGTCAAATGTGAAGCTGGGCTAAAGATCAGCTCAGTGTAAAATCACTTGCCATTGGAAACTGTTGCAACTTTCCATAAAACCAACATCTCTTTTAATTGCGAGTACATGTGAAAATGGTATTTTTTTAATGCCTCCCCATTGTCTACTTATTGAAACTGTCATTCCCCAATCCTGTACTGCTCACAATATGAGGATCATCATTCAGTTGTGTTTTGAGCAACTTTAGAACTTGGCAGCTATTCCAGGCGGGAATGGGAAATAAATCCTCTTAGTGGTCATGTGGTGGACTGGGGTGTAAGAATCAGATTACTTGGATCAAGGCGTCACCATTTTCCTTGGGCAGCACCTTCCAAATCCATGGCCACTTCTCAAAAGGACAGGAGCAGCAGGTACTTGGGAACACCACTGTCTGCAGGTTCCCTCCCAAACCCCATCCTAACTTGGAAATGTATCAGCTGTTCCTTCACTGTCACAGTCCAAACCCTGGAACTCCCTCCCTCATGGCACTGCGTGTGTTGCTACACCTCATGGAGCAGCTCACACCACCTTCTTCCAGGACAGTGGGAATGGATGAATTGATAGCCAGCAATGCTCTCATCCTGGAAAATGAATTTGAAGTCAAGTTCATGCCCAATGTTCACCCAGCCAGCAGACAAAGTTGTCTTCAAGTTGTTGCAACCTCCAGCCATGCATTCAGAGAAGAATCCCAACTTCAAAGTCTTTTGGTGTAATGAAACATTCCCAGGCACGGAATGGAATGATAGAGCTATGAGATGAAATTGGTTCAATGACTAAAACGTCATCAGAGTTTGCTTTTAAAGAGCATCTTAACAGAGTGGCACAGTGGTTTGGACTGTTATCTCTCAGCATCAGGAACCTGGGTTCAGTTCTGGCCTTGGAGGACTATGTGGAGTTTTTGCACACTCTCCCCATGTCTTGGGGGTGGTGGGCATGGTTTCCCCCTCCCCTCAGGCCAAAGATGTGTAGGGGGATTGGCTATGTTTAGTGTGCAGCATGATGGGGTGGGTGTGCAGATGTGAATGGTTTAGTAACCACTGCAGGCGTTCTGTGAAAAGCATGGTAGACTCAGAGGGGGAAATGGAAGAGCTTAGGGTGCAGACAGCTATCATGATAAAAACAGGAACTGGCAACTTTGTTGGCTTCTGATAGAATAATTAAGAATATTTTATTTCCTCCCCCTCCAGGTAATCGACAAAAGCCCAGAGGAAGGACTTTAACTTATTTTTTTGTAAAACATTGGAATAAAGGTCATACTTTGCTACCCCTGTCTCATGTCTATCTCTGCTGGCCTTGTGTGGAAACAGAATGAATCTGACCTTGGTGGGCCAATCCAGTTGAAGGGAAGGCCAATGATGGAGTGCAGGAAGTTGAGGATGGGGCAGGTGTTTATAAAATGGAAGTGCTGAGATAGTGGATAGGAAGGATTTGTTTCCCAGTTAATTAGGAAGATGGGGGAATTGAGTATTTCTTTACTCGAATGCTGATGGTCTGAACCTCCTTGCCCTTGAGACAGGCGGAGGCAGAAAGAACTTGGTGTTATGCAGATTGAAGTGTTTTGACTGACATGGCTCCAGCCCTGCACAGGAACAGCCTCTTTGACCCTCCAAGCCTGCACTGACCATGCTGCCCAACTGAACTAAACCACAACCCCCCCCCCCCACCCCCGCCAAACCCTTCTGGTGACCAGATCCCTCCCCACCCCATCAATTCATGGATTTGTCCAGATGCCCCTTAAAACTCTATTGTATCTGCTTCCACTACCTCCCCCAGCAATGAGATCCAGGCACCCACCACCATCTTTTTTTTTTAAAAAAAACTTGTACATCTCCTTTAAACCTTGCCCCTCGCACCTAAAACCTGTGCCCCTGAGTAATTGACTCTTCCACCCTGGGAAAAAGCTTCTGACTATCCACTCTGTCCATGCCCCTCATAATGTTGTAGACTTCTATCAGGTCGCCCCTCAACCTCTGTCGCTCCAGTGAGAACAAACCAAGTTTGTCCAGCCTCTGCTCATAGCTAATGCCCTCCATACCAGGCAACATCCTGGTCAATCTTTGCTGTACCCTCTGCAAAGCCTCCATATTGTTGACTACCTCCTCCACCTGCAATCCCACTTTGTGACCCATGTACCTGTACACCCAGATCCCTCTGCCTGTTGATGACCTTAAAGGTTTTGCCATTTTCTGTCTATTTCCTATCTGTCATTAGACCTTCCAAATACATTACCTCACATTTTGTCTGGAAAAATTGCCAAGTGACATCCAGGTTAGATCAATCTGAGCTGGTACACAACAGATCCAATGACAGTTCCTGTGCTGTAAGTAGGCTTTCTGTTTGGCTCGAATTGGAAAGATGCAGGCTTTGAGAACACAAGCTGTGGCAGTATTTGAACACTGGAACAAGGACTTTCCAATTGTAGTTTTGTATGGGCAGAGGGGTGATGGATTGACAGGAATTGATGTTAGCAGAATGTTTGCATTGAGTTAAAGTGCAAGGTGGGAGGCTAGTTATGATTGATGCTCAAGGGTAATGGAAGCATTTTGCTTTTTGTGAACTGAAAAAGCAATTTAGTGTTGGATGACACTGCAAGTACTCAGTCCATGGATATTTTTTTTTTAGTTTACTAATATATTGTGCCTCACTTTTTTTGTGAAGACATCTAGCTTTTAACTTGCTGTGTGGGATGTCAGCTTCCTGCTGCCCTGTGAGGGGCAGTGTTTCCATAGCTTCAGTTTCTCACTGTTCAGTCAGCTTGTTTCACACGGTTGTGAGTGTAGCCTTCAGCAAGGCAGTGAAGCCAGTGTGAGTGGAACCTTAACTGACCTCACTGCAGTGGTAATCTCAGTGCACAGTCACTCAGTGATGTTTCTGCTCACGCGGATAAGCCTGCACTGACCATGCTCCCTGACTGAAGTAAAACCCCCTGCCCTAGCGGGGACCATATCCCTCCATTCACAGCCTCTTCATGTATTAATACTCACGGCCCAGAATATGAACTGATAGTAAAGATAAGCTGATTTGAACCTTCTGCTCCCCTGATGTGGGCCAGTTCCTGGATCATATGGGTCATCTGGCCCAACTGGGGAATTCTCCAAGGAATCCAGCATCACTGAACCTAAGCACCTTTCTCTTTTGAACATCGTTCTGTGGAGCACTTGTTCTGAGGCCGGGCCTTTTTTTAAAAAAAATAGCTGTTTTCTTTTAATCTTTATCTCTGGCACTTTTTTCCCCCTCCTGGAGTGTAGGAGGCTGAGGGGTGACCTTAGAGAGGTCTAGAAAATAATAGTCAATATCTTTTCCCAAAGGTAGGGGAGTCTAGAGCTCATGGAGGGCATAAGTTTAAGGTGAGGGGAGAGTTACAGAAGTGTCGAGAGGGGCAATTTTTTGACAGAGGGTGGTGAGGGTCTAGAACAAGCTGCCAGAGGTGGGTACAATTGTCTTTTAAAAAGCATTTAGACAGTTACAAGATAAGGTAGAACCCGACAGTGAAGAAAGAGGCCCTTCAGCCTATCGAGTCTGTACCGACGACACTCCTACCCAGGCCCTATCCCCATAATCCTACATATTATACCCACTCATCTCTCTAACCTAAGCATCTTAGGACACTGAGGGGCAATTTTATCTTGGCCAATCAACCTAAACGGTATATCATTGGACCGTGGGAGGAAAAACACGCAGACACAAGAATGTGCAAACTCCACACTGTTAGTGACCTGAGCTGGGAATTGAACCCAGGTCCCTGAGCTGTGAAGCAGTGGTGCTAACCACTGCTACCATGCTGCCTAATGGGTATAGAGGGATATGAGTCAAATGTGAGCAATTGGGATTCGTTTCAGGGCTTCAATGAAAAAGTAGCATGGACAAGTTGGGCCAAAGGGTCTGTCTCCCTCAATGATTCTGACTTGAAGTTTTGTCCCTCCTCCTTGTGCTGTTACAGAGCAAGATTCGTCAAAAAGAGACTCCTTCACAATCAGTGAAGTCATCTAACATGAAAGCAAGAGCCAATGTTCCCAATAGAATCTAGAATGGGATCTTTGTGTTAAAAAGCAAGGGTGGTACAGTATTGAGCACTGCTGCCTCACAGGCCAGGGTTTGATTCCAGCCTCTGCGTGGGGTTCCTCCCACACTCCTTGTACAGATGAGGTGGATTAACCATGGTAAATGGGTGGGATTTTTGGGACGGGGATGGGCCTGAATAAGATGGCTTTACGGAGAATTGATGCACGTGTGACGGGCCACATAGCCTTTTTCTGCACTGTCTGGATTCGATATCAAACTGGCTCTGGTGTATCCATGCATCTCAGTCAGGAGTTTGTCAATTCAAATTCCACTTCAGAAAGAGTGCAAAATCTGGGCTGCTGCTCCCACTGCCGTAATAATGGAGTCGTTGTCTTCCTAACATCCAAAGATGTGCAGGTTCAGGGGCAATTCAGCAGAGTCAATCTGCCTAATGTTGGAGAGCGGGGTCAGTGCATGGGGATGGGGCTTGAGTGGGATTGTGGTCAGTGCAGACTTGATGGGCCAAACGACCACCTCCTGCACTATCGGGATTCTCTAACCACACAGGAAAATATTAAATCACAGGAGTTCCCTCTGGAATCCATCCCTTGACAAAAGCAGCTGTCCACCATTACTTGATGGCATCTTGCTGTGTAAATGAGTTGCTGCATTCCTGGGTTAGAATGGTGACTCCAAAACTGCTTCGTTGTAGAAGTACTTGGCCCATCCCCAGGGTGAGATGTTAGGTTCTCTGGTGTGCAGGACGTGGGCAAGAGTGGGAGAGTTTTGTTAGTTTGTGTTTCACTATTTCCCAAAGGTAGGGGAGTCTAAAACTAGAGGGTATAGGTTTAAGGGAAGAGTTACAAAAGTGTCGAGAGGGGCAATTTTTTGACAGAGGGTGGTGAGGGTCTGGAACAAGCTGCCAGAGATGGGTACAACTGTCTTTTAAAAAGCATTTAGATCGTTACATGGGTACTTAGAACCCTACAGTGAAGAAAGAAGCCCTTCACCCCATCAAGTCTGTACCGACAATACTCCCACCCAGGCCCTATCCCCATAATCCTACATATTGTACCCACTCATCTCTCTAACCTAAGCATCTCATGACACTAAGGGGCAATTTTATTTCAGCCCATCAACCTAACCCAGCTCTGCCCACCGAGTGATTCAGGACAATTTGGTTGTGATCTGTCCAGTCAGCCAGCTTCGTGCTGCCCCTGGTGAGTTAATGTGTGAAAATTCCTCCTTCCAATCACCCTCCAGTCCCTGTACATTAGCACTGCTGAGGGGACGATCATCAGGTTCTGCAAAAAAAAAGTTCCTTCAATTGGAGCAGCTTTGTTTATCCTTCTTTTTGAGCAAGGGAAATGTTGGGTGTACGAATTCCTAAGGATGGAGCAGCAGGCCACTTGAATGAATCCAAGGTGAAAGAGAAGATCTGTTCTCGAGTTGTATTGTGTGAGGTTCCAGTAGAGGGCAGCATCATAGCAAGACACACATTTCCCCTCTCTGCCTGCAAAGAGCTACTTTGACAATGAAACCTCAATATTCAATAGCTGGCCTCCCACCACCCACCGTTCACCTAGTCCCACACTATCACGTCAATTTGTTGATGTTATAGGGGATTATTTTTATTTGTCACAAAGTTGAGGCTTTGTGGAGTTGAACTGCAGAATCAAGTGCAAATGAAGTTTATTTACTCGTTACAAGTTACATTAACACTGCAATGAAGTTGCTGTGACAATCCTCCAGTCGCCACATTCTGGCTCCTGTTTGGGTCAATGCATGTCTTTTGGACTGTGCGAGGAAACTGGAGGAAACCCACACAGATACATAGAGAATGTGCAGGCTCTACACCGACAGTGATCCAAGCGAGGGATCAAGCCTAGTTCTCTGGCACTAACCACTGTGCCACCCTATCACTACCCACAATATCTTTGAAGATGATCGAAAAAGCTTGAGGGGCGAAATAACCATCTCCTGTCACTTTGTTCTTCAAGTATGTACTCCAATACTGGATAACACTATTTATTTAGCAAGGATGCCAGGCCTTTCTGGGGGGTGGAGAAGGTTTAGAATGATAGGGAGGAAGTACTGCAGTTATGTTCGGAGTGGAGAAACTATCCTCCTTTTTGAGTGGAGAATACTAAGGCCAGATTGAATCAAGGTGTGTTTGAGTTTTTTTGAAAAGGTAATTAAATATATCGATATGTAGCGTAGTTGATGTAGATTATATGGACTTCAGTGAGGCCTTTGACAAGGACCCCAACTGGAAAGCTGTCCACAAGGTTAAAGCCCATGGAATCCAAAACAAGTTGGCAAACTGAATCCAAAATGTGCTTACTAGGAGACAAAAGGATGATGGTGGATGGCTGCTCTTGTGATTAGAAGTCTATATCCAGCAGCATATTACAGTGACCAGTGCTGGGATCCTTGCTGTTATGTACATAAATGATCTGTTTGTGAATGTACAAGGTATAATTAGTAAATGTGCCTATGGCATGAAAATTGGTGGTGTTAGTGAGGAAGAGAACCTTGGTTACAGGCTGAGAGCTGGGATGTTGGGCAAAGCAGTGTTTAAGGAACAAGCACTGATTGGCCAAGGCTCTGGTCTGAGTGCTGGTAAATGGGGTTAGTATGGATTGGTATCAACATAGTGGGCCAAAGGGCCTGTTTCTGTTCACTTCAAAACCGAATCATTTAGATGGAGCAATTGAGGCGGAAACATTTACAGGACTTTGGGGAATAAACTTGTTCCCCCCATGGGACGGGAGGAACTGTAAGTAGCAGACTCCACAACTCACCCTGGTCCATTGAAATTTCAGTTCTGTTTGGTTTTTGACGATCCTGTTTTTAAATGTACCTCCCTTGGTCTTTGGCCTTTGTCTTCTTGTGCATCCTGGAGCCTAAATCAGGGAGGTGAAATGTGTCTCACCAGTCTCTGCTCTCTCTGCCCCAGTTTCCTGTAGCATGCTTCCATAAGACTATCAGACACAGGAATAGAATGAGGCCACTCGGCCCATCAAGTCTGCTCCCCCATTCAATCATGTCTGATATTTTTCCCATCCCCATTCTCCTGCCTTTTCCCCATAACCCCGATCCCCTTCTTAATCAAGAATCTATCTATCTCTGTCTTAAAGACACTCAATGACCTGGGCTCCACATCCTTCTGCGGCAAAGAGTTCCACAGATTCACCACTCTCTGGCTGAAGAAATTCCTCCACATCTCTGTTTTAAAGGATCGTCCCTTTAGCCTGAGGTTGTGCCCTCTGGTTCTAGTTTTTCCTACTCGTGGAAACATCCTCTCCACGTCCACTCTATCCAGGCTTCGTGTATCCTTCTGAACTCCAATGAGTACGGACCCAGAGTCCTCAACCGTTCTTCATACAACAAGCTCCTTGTTCCAGGGATCATTCTTGTGAACCTCCTCTGGACCCTTTCCAAGGCACTTCTGCCCAGTTTCCTGTCGCAAGCTTTGGTTGCTGATGCAGTCTATCTACGTGTGCCCAGGGTATTAGGCAGTGCTGGTGAAATGTTTAAATTTTCTCTGACTATTGTGGAAGTTTAGTTGTAGTTTCATGACCATTCTAATAGTGTTGATTGCCCAGACTGCAAAGAGCCATGGGAGAGTGAGGTGGCTTTGTCAGTTTTTGTGTGGATATCAATCTCCACATCAAGCAACCTGAAGATGTTACCTCTGAGATGTGAACTTTCTCTTGTATTGCGGGGGGGGGGGGGGGGGGGGGGGGGTGCATGGATACTGTCCAGCTATCATTGGCTTGGCACTGAATGTCCTTGGCCAGAGAGGTGCTATTTTCTGTGAAACTCAAGTTTGTGAACTGGTGCTGTTGCTATGGGATGCTAAAGTCTGCCGCTACTGTAGCCTTGTGATGCATGAATAACCCATACCGAGGAAAAGGAATGGGCTATTTGATTTATTATTGTCACATGTATTCACAAACAGTAAAAAGTATTGATTCTTGCGCGCTCGACAGACAAAGCATACTGTTCATAGAGAAGGAGAGAGTGCAGAATGTAGTGTTAAAGTCATAGCTCGGGTGTAGAGAAAGATCAACTTGACACAAGGTAGGTCCATTCAAAAGTCTGACAGCAGCAGGAAGAAGTCGGTTGGTACGTGACCTCAGACTTTAATTACCCACCCTAATTCGAGCAAAGGCATGTGTTCCAAAATGTTTGCCTTCTTGTCCCCTTCACGCTCCCAATTTTAATCACTCTACTATCAGTGGTGATTCAGCCATATGGACCCAACTTCTGGAATTCTCTCCCCAAACCTCATCTCAGTCTCTCCTGTTTAAAGCCTACATCTTTGACCACAAAACCATTCTACTGTCCCAGGTGGGGAGGAGTGTCAAGTAAAGGTTACAGGATTCACTCTGTATTTGCCTCTGTGGGGTCGGGTGTCGAATTGAAATTTGTAAGTGGGTATTGGCCGAAGATAAAGGTTTTGTGCAAAGTTGAGCAGTCACATTTCATCCGTGTGCACGGTTTCAAGAAATAACGAAGACTTTAAAAATCAGAGGGTTCCCCCAGTGAACCATTCTGTTCCAGATTGGGAGTGGGTGTCATGTGATGATCCATCTCTTTCTGTTTAAAAATAAACACTTCCTCTTGGCTTACATTTTGTGACCATGTACCACATGGGGTCGGGGAGAGGGGGCGGATATGGAGAGAGGAGAGCAAGTTGGTGACTTGCCTGAGAGGAGAAGTGATTTCTTTCATGTGAATTTTGAATGAGAGTAACACTCCTGGTTCTGTCACCTCTCTCACTGACTCAGTACTCCACAGCCCACTGAGAGACGTCAGCCAGCTCATGCACAGCAAGATCCCACAGCCAGCAATGGGATTGAAGCCCCCTGATCTGTTCTTGTGGTGGTGAGAGAGACATAGCCTCAGGCCCCATGACATGGAGAACCTTCCTTGGCACAGTGTGGTTTGTATTCCCCTGAGAGGGTCATAGGGTGAAGCCAAGTTTGTTCGTTAGTCACAAGTAAGGCTTACGTTAACACGGCGATGAGTTTACTGCGCCACACTCCAGCACCCGTTCGGGTCAATGCACCCGAACCCGCACGTCTTTCAGACTGTGGGAGGAAACCCACGCAGACACGGGGAGAACATGCAAACTCCGTACAGGCAGTGACCCAAACCGGGAATCGAACCTGGGTCCCTGGCACTGTGAGGTAGCAGTGCTAACCCACTGTGCCACCCCAGGGAGCCTCGCTTTCACGTCTTGTCTGAGAAAAGGACATTTCTGTCACTCCCCTGATGGAATGTCTGTCAACAAATCTCCAAGGCAACAAGGCTGTTTTGGGCTGTGTGCCGGGACAGAGGGAGTTTTGGTTCCAGCCGAGGCTTCCCCTCCGTCCCGAGCGGAGAAAGCCCAGCTGCTGAGAGGTTGTGGGTGGGGGAGATAGTAGGTCAGGGTTTGTTTGGATACTGCCGGCCAGCTTGATGACAGAGGGCTCAATGGGAGGGCAACAGGCGTGTCCCAGCAGGAATCCAGCTCTCAAACCACATGGCAGATTTTCCATCGGGAATGTGTAAGAAACCAGCAGGATTTAACTTCCACTGTGTGAGAGATTGTCATCCACTAACGAGATCCTAGTTGGAGGGGGATTGAGGAAAAACCGAGCTTTTTAAACCAGGAAGGCAGTGTTGTACAGGGATGTAATATCTACCTGGCCTCTTCCCTCTCTAGGTGATACAGGAGTGTGGTATTAGGACAGGTAACCGATTGCTTGCTCAAAGATATCGGCTTTTAAGGAGGAGATACAGGTGAGGTTGAGGAAGGAAATTCCAGAAGTTGGGCTCGTGTGGCTGGAGGTATTTTGCCACTGATAGCAGGGATTAAAACTGGGAGTGTGCAGGGGACCAGAACTCGAGGGTTCGAAGATCGGAGGAGGTGAGAAAGGAATGGAGCAGTTTTAGATTTGCAACTTTCAAAACAGAGGCAGGGACATGGCAAGTAACTTTTCTTTCCTCTCCTGAGAATTGATGGGGAAGCTGTTTCTTCTGGCGAGTGTAACACCCCAGTGCTGGCATCTTGTGCTCGCTTCCACCAGTGTGGGGGTGTTGCAGTTTCAGAATAGAAGCATGTTACCTGATCTCTTGAAGGGTTAACCGCTGGCTGCCTCACTCCTCTTTCCCCCCCTCCCTCCCTCTAAACTCCTGAAATTTCCACCTCCTGTGCATTCTTGCCAGTTGAACAAAAGGCTCTTGCAGGTAGGTGTTAATGCCCTGGGATTTTTTTTGTGTGACCGGTACATTTGGCAGGAATTAGTGTGTGATGTTCGAGCGACACCTCCCATAATTACCACCATTTGGTCAGGCTGATCTTTGATAGTCTGGGGCCTGCCCAGATTAGCTTCACTTGGAGATTGGAATCATGCTGCTCTCCCTCTTTAGTACACCATCTGCATGTTTCCAGTATGTATCAGCTCCACAGCCATTTTTTCCAGAATGATCTTTCCCCTCCCCTTGCCCCCGCTGCGCAAGAATGTTCATCCGTGGGAGTATCGCGTAGTACAAAGGGTCTGAAATCTCTTTTATCTTTGGTTACCTTTCACAAGCAGCAGTTGTTTGCGCGAGGGATCGGTGCAGGTGTAGCCATGCCAGCGGCAACCTGCTGGGTCATTCATCCCGAAATCCCTCTTCATTTATTCCTGGTTGATGCTTCTCACCACGCTTACGTTCTCTTTCTCTCCCCTCAACCTGGGCCAGGTTCAATTCAAGATTTCCCTTGTGGCCAGCCTCAGTGATCTGAACCTGCCAATCTTATGGAGACCGAGAAATGTCCAGAGTTAGAGTGTGGGTGTTACATCCACCAGGAACCGGGGATTCCAGGATGGGACGTTTAGGAGGGAAGGCTGGAGCTTGGGTCCCAGAAGTCAACTGAAGAGAAATGGGGGATGAGCCGTAAATATTAACCTTGTCAAGACTGCTTCCAAGCCATGAACAAATGGGAAAACTGTGAAAGTAGAGTGAAATAAATTCCATGCAGTAACACTCCAAATTAGATGAGCGCAGATATCCCCCTGATACCAATTTAGCATGGTCAATCCGCACATCTTTGGACTGTGGGAGGAAACCCCATGCAGACACTGGGAGAACATACAAACCACACACAGACAGTGACCGGGGCTGGAATGAAACCTGGGACCCTGGCGCTGTGAGGCAGCAGTGCTAAGCACTGTACTTCCCAGCACCCCCCTGCCCCCCAGTCTCATGGCGGCAGGAGGAGATTACAGAGATAGGAAGTGTTGTGGGACTGGAGTCTGTTTGTGGGGATGGGGAGTGGCGTTGTGGCCAGGGCGGTGATAGGGAGGGAAGCAGGGATGGCAATGGTGACAGGGTTCGGGAGGGGAATTGAGGAGGGAACGGAGCGAGGGAAACCATGGATAGATTTCCAGATAAACAGACATTGATGTACAATCAATTAGTGCCTCATTTATTCACTCTGCAATTTGTTTAACAACTAAATTCCATTGCGGCGTGATGGCGATGAATTAAATTAATCAGAGAATTGCAGTAAATGGCAGATTATTGCTCATTAATCAATATTCAAATAACACTGGGCCTTAGTGAGTTGAGCTGGGAATGGAAACAGCCTGCCCTCTCAATCAACATCTCTCACAATGAAGGCTTCACAAGTTTACCCCTGAACATTTGAGCCAAGATAGGAGTTCAATAGGATATTAACACAAAAATCAATCAATAGGGCATGATCCAATATATTGACTGATGAATTTCTGTCCCGCTCACTCTGCCTCAATCACTCCCTCTTGTTTCATGCCTTGCCCTTAATCCTTGCATCGTTCTGTCTCTCTCTGTTCCACCCCTCCCTCCACCCTGTTCCATGTCCCCCTCCTTCCCTTTGTAACTGAGATGGATAACAGCTGAAGAAGCAAACTCTCTTTATTTTTAAACCGGGGGAAGAACACAAAAGCAAGCGAGTGATGTTGAATTTGCACAAGACTTTGGGTCCGGTTGTCGTTACAGGATTGCACAACATTCTGCCCACCGTTAGCACAAAAAAACTAGCCCCGAGCGATTCGAGGGAAGACTCCTCAAACAGCAGGAGTGAAAGAACATTGTTCGAACCCGCTCTGCGGCTGAGAAAGTTCGGAAGGATGTGGTAGAAGTTTACAATTCTTCCCAATGACTATAGTTTTCCATGATTGACACTGACAGATCTTAGAGCAGTAATTCAGCTCCTGACACTGACCAAAGTAACAAGTCTCACAATGCTGGGGTAAAGTCCAACAGCTTTGTTTGATAGTAAACGTCACAAGCTTTCAGGACGTGTTCCTTCATGAGCTCTCCACTCGCCCGATGAAGGAACAGCGCTCCGAAAGCTAGTGGCGTTTACCATCAAATAAACCTGTTGGACTTTAAGCCGGTGTTGTGAGACTTCCTACGGTGTTTACTCCAGTCCAACGCCGGCATCTCCACATCACACTGACCAAAGGGCAGAAATAAAATCTGAGTGCTGCAAAAACCGAGCAGATCCGGCAACACCTGTAGATGTGAACCCCACTAACCTGATAAAGGGGCAGCGCTCCGAAAGCTCATGGCTTTTGCTACCAAGTAAACCTGTTGGACTTTAACCTGGTGTTGTGAGACTTCTTACAACATGTGTAAGCACAGTAAGAAGTCTCACAACACCAGGTTCAAGTCCAACAGATTTATTTGGAATTGTGAGCTGAATGTGGTAATTCACTTGATGAAGGGGCAGCGCTCCGAAAGCTTGTGCTACCAAATAAACCCATTGGACTTTAACCTGGCGTTGTGAGACTATTTACTGAACTCAAAACTGGAACTTTCTTTCTGCTTCTTCCACGTATCCGGCACTTTGCTTCCATATTCCTCCATTCAGGCAGCCTTCTTCCCCAAACTTCCATCACCCAACATTCAAATGGGACACACCCAGAATAGAAGGGAAAAAACGCCAATGACTGCAGGTGCTGGAATCTGAACCAAAAACAGGAATGGCTGGAAAATCCCAGCAGATCTGACCGTACCTGTGGGGAGAGAATAGAGCCACCGATTCCAGTCTGGATAACCCTTTGTTAGAATGAAAACGAGCAGGAAAAACTCAGCAGCTCTGGCACTATCTATAAGGAGGGAGAAAATCTTTCCTCAACGTTCTGTTTGTTTCCAGTATGTTGCTTATTTCAGCCCAAGTCAAACTGTGCTGCGTGGACTTCAATAGCTGAATGTCTCGTGTTTGGGTCCAGTCCAATCCTTGCCTGAGGAATCCCCTGGAATTCTTTTAGAATTGGTTGTTCCAAGTGTATTGAACGACGTATGGGGCTCAGATGGGTCTGATAGCCTGATGGGGTAGGATGGTAACGTAATGGTTGGCACTGCTGCTTCACAGTGCCAGGGACCTGGGTTCGATTCCCAGCTTGGGTCACTGTCTGTGCGGAGTTTGCACGTTCTCCCCATGTCTGTGCGGGTTTCCTCCAGGTGCTCCGATTTCCTCCCACTGTCCGAAAGATGTGTGATTTTGGTGGATTCACCCAAACAGGAGCTGGACTGTGGCGACTTGGGGAATTTCACAGTAACATCATTGCAGTGTTAATGTAAGCCTTACTCGTGACTAATAAAGAAATTATTTTTTAGCCTTTTTCCTCTGTTCCTTTATTAGATTCTAACGTCCAGGGGGCGCAGGAATATGCAGCTCGACCTGCACTTGAGAGAAAGTAGTGTTGTGAACTAACTGGGCCCCAAGTCCAAACACAACAACCGTTAATAAGGTGATAGACTGAGAGAACAGGCTCACTCATTGTCTGAGAAATAATGGTTACTAATGGGTTAATGGTTGTTGTGTTAAGTTTGTTATCTGAATACAAGAATAGAAAAGCTTCCTTGTTCGGTTGACTTGCCTTGGGGGGAGATCTCTCTTCACCCTCCCTTCCCCCCATCCTTCCAAAGAGCTCAGCAGTCACACTGCCCCCAGCACCACACTCACCCTAAGTACCTGTTACCCATTGTTGTCTCCTCAATCAGTCGCAATAGGGAGATAATTGTTTCCAATTGCTCTTTGTCACTCTCTGCGGTTTCTCTTTCAGACACAGGCTCGTAGCTAACCAGTGGCCGCATTAAGTCTTTTAGCCCCTCAAGGGTCAACGGTTGGTGTTTTGTTTATTGGACATCTAATAGATCCAGACTTTGAACACAGAAGTCGCCACCAGTTTCCCAGGAGAAGGTGCCTTTTTGGATTTCCCCTTTTACAAAGACCATTTATTCTGACAAATATTTGCAGCATCAGGGGGTGTGGGGTTTAAAGTAGAGCTTGTGTGAGTGAAAAATGATCAAATAAATGAATTCTCAGGTTCTGAGAGGGAAGAGTTTATTCAATCGCTAATTTAACCTTGTGGGCGTTCCAAAATGAAAACTATTTATATTGAATTGATAAATAAAGTTAAAGTTTATTTATTAGTCACAAGTAAGGCTCACATTAACACTGCAATGAAGTTACTGTGAAATTCCCCTCATCACCACAATCTGGTGCCTGTTTGGGTCAATGGGCTCTAACCAGCACGTCTTTTAGAATATGGGAGGAAACCCATGCAGACATGGGGAGAACGTGCAAACTCCACACAGACAGTGACCCAAGCCAGGAATCGAACCTGGATCCCTGGCAGCAGTGCTAATCACCGTGTCGCCGTGCTGCCCCGGGTCCCTGGCGCTGTGAGGCAGCAGTGCTAATCACCGTGTCGCCGTGCTGCCCCGGGTCCCTGGCGCTGTGAGGCAGCAGTGCTAACCACTGTGTCACCGTGCTGCCCCGGGTCCCTGGCGCTGTGAGGCAGCAGTGCTAACCACTGTGTCACCGTGCTGCCCCGGGTCCCTGGCGCTGTGAGGCAGCAGTGCTAACCACTGTGTCACCGTGCTGCCCCGGGTCCCTGGCGCTGTGAGGCAGCAGTGCTAACCACTGTGTCACCGTGCTGCCCCGGGTCCCTGGCGCTGTGAGACAGCAGTGCTAACCACCGTGTCACCGTGCTGCCCCGGGTCTCTGGCGCTGTGAGACAGCAGTGCTAATCACTGTGTCACCGTGCTGCCCCGGGTCCCTGGCGCTGTGAGACAGCAGTGCTAACCACTGTGTCACCGTGCTGCCCCGGGTCCCTGGCGCTGTGAGACAGCAGTGCTAATCACTGTGTCACCGTGCTGCCCCGGGTCCCTGGCGCTGTGAGACAGCAGTGCTAACCACTGTGTCACCGTGCTGCCCCGGGTCCCTGGCGCTGTGAGACAGCAGTGCTAACCCACCGTGTCACCGTGCTGCCCTGGAGAATGACTTGTGGAGCTGTAGATTTAACAGAGTTGAGTGATTGTCTGTTTGGCTTTTGCATTCAATGAGTTCAATACTCTCCACTCGGAACAAATTCAGTTTCCTCCATCGTCTGCTGGGCGCTCTGACTGATAGAGTGGCTCCAAATGTAACAATACCTCCATTCCCGAATTCTCATCCTGGTTTTCAAATTCTCAGACCCACTCCCCACTTTCTCTCTTCCACCTTCTTCCATCAGGAAAAAGATACAAAAGTCTGAGGTCACGCACCAATCAACCCAAGAAAGCTTCTTCCCTGCCACTGTCAGACTTCTGAATGGACTTGCCTATCAACCAAGATCACCTTAATGCAAGGTAAGTCCATTCAAAAGTCTGACAGCAGCAGGAAAGAAACAGTTCTTGAGTCGATTGGTACATGACTCAGACTTTTGTATCTTTTTCCCGAAGGAAGAAGGTGGGAGAGAGAATGTCCAGGGTGCGTGGGGTCCTGAATGATGCTGGCTGCTTTGCCGAGGCAGCAGGAAGTGTAGATGGAGTCAATGGATGGGAGGCTGGTTTGTGTGATGGATTGGGCTACGTTCATGACCTTTTGTAGCTTCTTGTGGTCGTGGTCTTGGGCAGAGCAGGAGCCCATACCAAGCTGTGATACAACCTGAAAGAATGCTTTCTATGGTGCATCTGTAAAGGTTGGTGAGAGTCGTAGCTGACATGCCAAATTTCTTCTGAGAAAGTAGAAGCGTTGGTGGACCTTCTTAACTGTAGTATGGGCATGGGGGGACCAGGACAAGTTGTTGGTGATCTGGCATCTAAAATCTTGATGCTCTCGATCCTTTCCACTTTGTCCCCAGTGATGGAGACATGTTCCCCTCTATCCTTTCTGAAGTCGATGACAATCTCCTTCGTTTTGTTGACATTGAGGGAGAGATTATTGTTGCCGCACCGGTTCACCAGATTCTCAATCTCATTTCTGTACTCTGTCTCATCATTGTTTGAGATCCAACTGAGTACGGTGGTGTCGTCAGCAAACTTGAAAATCAAATTGAAGGGGAATTTGACCACATTGTGCATAAGGAGGCTTGTAGAGAGCTGAGAACACAGCCTTGTGGGGCACCGGTGTTGAGGATGATTGTGGGGGAGGTGTTGTTGCCTATCCTGACTGATCGTGGTCTGTTTAGGATCCAGTCGCAGAGGGAGGAGCCGAGGGCCAGGCCACGGAGTTTGGAGATGAGTTTCATGGGAAAGCTGAGCTATAGTGAATAAATAGGAGTCTGATGTAGGTGTCCTTGTTACCTCGGTGTTCCAGGGCCAGGGAGATGGTGTCTGCTGTGGGCCTGTTGTGGTGATAGGCAGAATATAGTGGATCCAGGTAGTCCGGGAGGCTGGAACTGATTCATGCCATGACTAACCTTTCGAAGCTCTTCACAATGATGGATGTCAGAGCCACCGAACGAGAGTCATTAAGGCCACACTGCTTCGTTTTCTTAGGTACGGGGATGATGGTCATCTTGAGCAGATAGGGACGTCAGATCATTGTAAATAAGATGTGTGTGAGTACCCCCACCCATTGATCCACGCAGGATCTGAGTACCCGTCTGGGTACCCCATCCAGACCAGTCACTTTCCATGGGTCAACCTTCGCGAAATCTGCTCTGACATGTGCAATGGTGACCCCAGATATAGGTTCATCCAGAGCTTCCAGGGTGCTCTCACTCACCTCTTGCTCAAAATGTGCGAAGAAAGCATTGAGCTCATCAGGGAGGGGTATGTCGGAACCAGCAACTGTACATCAAATCAAATCCAAAAAGGATAAAAGCAAAATACTGCGGATGCTGGAATCTGAAACAAAAACAAAAAATGCTGGAAAACCTCAGCAGGTCTGACAGCATCTGTGGAGAGAGAATAGAGCTGAGGTTCTGAGTCTGGATGACTCTGACTCGAAACATGAGTTGTATTTTCTCACTGTCGGACCTGCAGAGACCTTCCAACAATTTCTCTTTGAGCTTGGTCAAGGGGATGGATTTCAGGAGACCAGAGAAGTACAGAGGTTTGGCAAGGCAATTCTCAACAAGGGAGCCAAAGCATTTGAAGACTGGAGGGGCATGATGGCATAGTGGTTAGCACCACTGCCTCTCAGCGCTAGGGACCCAGGTTCGATTCCCCGGTTGGGTCAGTGTCTGTGTGGTGTTTGCACATCCTCCCCGTGTCAGCATGAGTTTCCTCCTACAGTCCAAAGGTCAGCTGGATTGGCCATGCAAAATTGTCCCTGACTGTCAGGGGGACTAGCTGGGGTAAAATGCATGAGGTGGTGAGGATAGGGTCTGGTTGGGATTGTGGTTGGTGCAGATTCGATGGGCCGAATGCCTCTTCCTGCACTGTAGGATTCTATGACTCAGTCCTGAATGATGGAGCATATTGGGATGCCCCAGTGGGCAATATCTGAGGGACACAGCTATCTCTGAGGGTTTTGGTGTTGGAGGAGATTACAGAAATAGATTGAGTCAAAGCCATGGAGGAATTTGAAAAGAAAGGTAAAGTTTTTAGAAGTACAGTATTGTCTGACTGGGAGGTGGAGATGCTGGCGTTGGACTGGGGTAAACACAGTAAGAAGCCTCACAACACCAGGGTAAATAAACCTGTTGGGCTTTAACCTGGTGTTGTGAGACTTCTTACTGGGACGCAGTAGGTCAGAGAGCTCTGAGATGATTGCTGCAAGTTGAGGGACGGACAGCAGAATTTTGAGATGGTCTCGAATTTTATGACGGTAGGACTTTGGAAGAGCACTGTCAGAGGAACCACTGGCCCCAAAATATCCAGTGGCACTGACTGGAAGTGTTCCCCTCTGGGTCCTGGCTCAATCCCACAATCACCAAAAGCAGATGATCCAGCTCTGATCACAGCGCTGTCTGTGGGAGCTTGCTGTGTATGAATTGGCTGCTGAGTTTTCTGCATTGGAACAATGGCCTCACTTGTTTGGATGCTCCCGTAGGCGCTATAGGAATGCAAGTTCTTTCTTTCGTTCTGGGATTGAGCCAACATTGACGGAGGGGAAGCCTGGGAGCAATCGTACAGAGAGTTTGAGATCCTGTCAGTTGACTTGTCCAAGCACAGTGAGTTTCATCAACTGCTGACTTGGACACGATGAGGGAACAAGCTGTCACTGGCCATCGCTCTGTACTTCATGCAGCCTTCCTGTCAGTGCAGTCCAGACCTGTCACTGCCTCCTATTGAGTCTGATTGGAGAGACAGAGTGGCTGTCTGCCTTCTGCCAGATACAAGGTCTGCTGGACAGAGACACAGATACCATGGCCTATCCCTCAACTTCAATTCAGCTGTGTCCAATAGAACCGTGACAGGAAGACTGCTCCCTGCAGGTGGGCCCTGGATAGCTCACATCATCCTTCCAGCTCCCATTGCTTCTCCAACATGTCCATCCATTCCAAAAGGAGCAGACTGAAGTGGGCTGACACCTGACCACCACTCAACTCTGCCTATTCCTCACCATCGCTCTCCACTCCACTCATCTCCTATTCCCGACCATTACTCGAACAGTACTCCCCACTCACTCCACTATTCCACAAAATAATAAAACAGAGGAATGCCTGGAAAAATATTTCATCTTCAAAGCCCTGGTAGGATTTCTCCTGAATTTTTCACAGGAGTCTGGAGTTTGACATTGAATTGTGGGAGATTCCAGGATAATCCAGGGAACCAGGTAAATCTCCTGAATCCGGGACAATGATACTGAAAAGCAGCTTTCATCTCAGAGTTACCCTCATCTCCAAGTCTGTTCAAAACCCTGGGAGAGTCCTGCAATTCTTTTCTTTGTTGTTTGATGGGGCAGTGGTTAGCACTGCTGCCTCACAACGCTCGTGATCTCGTTTCAATTCCTGCCAGTGTGGAGTTTGCACGTTCTCCCTGTGTCTGCATGGGTTTCCTCCCAGAATCCAAACATGTGCGGGTTAGGTGGATTTGCGGTGATGAACTGACCATAGTGTCAGGGGGGACGATAGGGTAAGTGCATGGGGATAGAGCCTGGGTGGGATTGTGGTTGGTACAGACTCGATGGGCTGAATGGCCTCTTTCTGCACTGTTGAATTCGATGATTTTGTGGATGTGGGCCTCACTGGAAAAGCCTGCATTTATCATCCATCCCTAACTGAAGGTTTCAGAGGATGACCACATTGCTTTGGGCCCAGTAAGAATGACAGAATGAAGCACGAGCTTCATATGCCGGATTTATGAGCTGAATTGAAATTCCACCGGCTGCCGTGTTGGGATGTGAACCCTTGTCCTATCAGATCAACAGCACCAACAATCATTGGTCCGAATGTGTAACCTTGACTTCCACTCTGTCACCATCACAAAGATACTGTCATTTTCCAAATCACAGATCTCAGGTCACGGTGACACAGACACTTCCTCCAATATTGTTTCCAGTTCAGAGAACCTCCTCCCCTTTCGACATGCTGTATTCCTCACACTTCCTTCTGCTCCACTGCGGATTAGTGGGATCACACTGAAACAGGATTCTCGATCCATCCCGTTCCTGTTTATCCCCCCCCTGCCCTGCCCAGAACTTGGGCAGCATCCGAATCCCAGTCCATATATCCTCCAGCTGTCTGTCTAACCTGCTCCTCAGTGTTGCCCTGCTCTCACTCAGCGGAGGACTGAATTACACAGACTCACACAAAACAAATCTTTCTCTGCTCCCCTAAATTAGTCACGTGAAACCTTCGATTGACTCAATGTAACATCCTCAGCGTGGCCCCTCTAACCAGCAGCCCATTACTATCTGACCACCCCCGTCACTCCCCCCAAGTGTGGCTGCCTGCACTGGCACAGCTCGATGACCCATTCTGCTGCCCTGGTTTGGTGGGGGGGGGCGGTCTTGTGGTTTGGAAGTGTTGGAGGTGGTGAGTTCCCCTGACCCGTTTGCTGATAAGAGTGAATTAGCAGGCAGCACTCGGCTTATCAGGCAGGCTGGGAGCGACACATTCCCTCCTTGCAGCCCACACACACAAATGCTTCTCCTTCCACAGAGGAGGCGTTCTGCTGGAGGCTGGCTGTGGGCCCAGAGCGTGGGCGCAGGGTGAGCTACCTTGCTGCAGGTCGCGAGGCAATCCACCCCTCAGTGTGGGCAGCAGTGTCTCAGGGAGTGGGACACCAGGGCAGTGAGGACAGCACATTAAACTGAAATACCTTGCATTCCTCACACCCTCAGGATGGACTGAAGCACTTTACACCCAATGAGCGTAAGAACTGGCCCCTCGAGCCTGCTCCGCCATTCAATAAGATCATGGCTGATCTTTTCATGGACTCAGCTCCACTTACCCACCCTCTCAGTGTAACCCTTAATTCCTTTACTGTTCAAAAATTCATCTATCCTTACCTTAAAAACATTCAATGAGGGAGCCTCAACTGTTTGACCGGGCATTCCCCAATGCAGTATTTCTGAAGTGTAATGTCATGTCAGAAACACAGCAGTCACTCAGCGCACAGCAAGATCCCACAAACATTACACAACATTAAAGACGGACACTCTGTTCTTCAGTTCTTTTTTTGCCAATATTCATTCTCAGAATGTGGGTGTCACTGGCAAGGCTGGCACTGACCAGAAGCTGGTGGTTGGTCACCTTGTTGCACTGCTGGGAAGAGGTGAATACAATTGAGTGACTCGGAGGGGAGAAGGGGGGCTGGTATCACACTGAGGCCCAGGTGAAGTTCTGGACTGTAGGTGAAGCAGATGGATTTTTACAGCAATCCATCCTCATGCTTTTACCTGAAAACAGCTTTTTAACTTATTTTCAGATCCTTCTCAAACTGCTGTGTTCGGATTCAAACTTTTTCATCATTGAATCCTGACAGTGCAGAAGGCAGCCATTCAGCCCATCGAGGTCAGCAATCCCATCCAGCTCGTCATCTGCCCAATCTACACAGCTTGGGACATGAAGGGGCAATTCATCATGGCCAATCAACCAAGCCTGCACATCCTTGGAGTGTGGGAGGAAACCCATGCAGACATGGGGAGAACACGCAGACTCCACAGAGTCACCCAAGGCTGGGATTGAACCCGGGTCCCTGGGGCTGTAAGGCAACATTGTTACCCATTGTGCCACCGTGCTGCCCAATTCTTCCTGAATTGCAAGTATTGCACCCTGATGAGGGTGAGCAGATGGAACTCACTGCCACGAGGACTGGCTGAGATCAATGGCACTGATTTATTTCAGGGAAAGCACTTTGGGCTGAAAGGAAGGGACGGCACGGACAGGTTGGGCCGAAGGGCCTGTTTGCACGCTGTAAACCTCTATGACTCGGATTTGAGGGATATGGCAATAGGGTTTGTTGAAGGCTGGAAGGAGTTGAAACAGCAGTGTGAAGTAGTTAGGCCAAATGGCCCATTTCTGTGCTGTAAATTTGATGGAATTCTTTGTTATTCAGTGACAATCACACTGTAACACAGCACTGTGTGCTCCTGAAACATGCTCAATTTTTCCAGCTGAGCGCTGGGCTTGCACAAGGAGCTTTAACAAACCCGGGACTCTGCAGCTTCAGAAATCTCCACACACGTGTGCGGCAAACAGCTAGCTGGATAACACTTTGATAACGTTGCCTTGTGTGGGAGGGATGAAGGCTGCTGTATGCATCTATTTGTTTAGGAGCAGCTGCATCTGTAGGGGGTGAGAGCCAGGAGCCACACACTCAGGCAAATGGACATTGCTTGTACTGTCCGCTTATCTGGGCAGATAGGGGAGCTTCACAAAGTGTTCACCTCATTAAAAGGCAGCTTGTGCAATTCTTTCAGTACACTCAGTGCACCCTGAGGGGCTCAAGAAAGGCTCAGTTGTCATATCAGTAAGGAGCCCATGAATAAGCTGAAATGTCCCACAAAGTGTCTGAAACTCAAACTGAACCGTCAGGTGTCAGAGGGAAGGGTCAGTCAGCCAGGTATTGAACAGAGGGGAGATCACACGAACCTGAGGTCAATGCAACTGAACGCAGAGAGGGGTGAGGGAAGCATCCAAAGGGTAGAAAGTCAGGCGGTGGTGATGGTTTGGGGACAGGAACCTGGTTCCTTGATGCGATGTGGTCCACAGATACGGTACTCTCATGGTGATACGAGGGACAGCCAATAACTGATCTTACCAATCCGCCTACCTGAAGAACAACACAAAGTATTCTTTCTGGTTGGTGTGGGCTCCTGCTCTGCCCAAGACCACAAGGAACTATTAAAGGTCATGAATGTAGCCCAATCCATCAGGCAAACCAGCCTCCCATCCATTGACTGTGTCTACACTTCCCGCTGCCTCGGGAAAGCAGCCAGCGTCGTTCAGGACCTCACACACCCCGGACATTCTCTCTCCCACCTTCTTCCTTTGGGAAAAAGATACAAAACTCTGAGGTCACGTACCAACCGACTCGAGAACAGCTTCTTCCCTGCTGCTGTCAGGCTTTTGAATGGATTTACCTCACATTGAGTTGATCTTTCTCCACACCCTCCACTCCGTAAGCTTCTGCTCCCAAATAAACCTGCCTCCTCGCTGACACAGCATGTGCCCCAGGCAGATTCTGTGCATTCACCCTCGCTATGACTGTAACACGACATTCTGCACCCTCTCCTTCTCTTGTGAACGGCATGTTTTGCCTGTATAATGCGCAAGAAACAATACTTTTCACGGTGTGCTAATACACGTGACAATAATAAATCATATCAAATCAAGATAAGCTTTGTGGGTACAGGAGGTGAGGAGACCAGTAACCCGGAGAGGACTGAACTCACATCCCATCAGAGTCAAATCAGAAAAGTGAATTGAAAACAGTCGACCGCAGTCACTCACAAACACCTTTTCAGGGGAGGAACCTTGGCTGGACTGAAAAGATGTCTGCCGTTGTGACCTGACAAGTCATTCAATTCTAACTCCCCAGCAATACTGGTGTCTTTCACAGCTGAAGACCAGTTTGTTCTCTGAAGGTCTGTGCTGCTCACTGCAGAAGGCCTGAGGAAGATATTTGTGCAATTTGGTGTTAACAGCAGAGCAGATTCCTGGTTCAGTGCTTGTCTCGGTGGATGAGGGATGGATATCAGGCAGGACACTGCGGAAAGTTTCCCTGCTCCTCTTCCAATTGGATTCTGGGAGGCCCGTCTGAGTAGAACAACTTGGACCCCAATTTAACATTGCACCTGAAAGACAGCACCTCCAACAGTGCAGCACTCCCTCGTTCCTCCAGCACTCCCTCGCTCCTCCAGCACCCCCTCGTTCCTCCAACACCCCCTCATTCCTCCAACACCCCCTCGTTCCTCCAGCACTCCCTCGTTCGTCCAACACTCCCTCGTTCCTCCAGCACCCCCTCGTTCCTCCAGCACCCCCTCGTTCCTCCAGCACTCCCTCATTCCTCCAGCACCCCCTCGTTCCTCCAGCACTCCCTCGCTCCTCCAACACCCCCTCGTTCCTCCAGCACTCCCTCATTCCTCCAACACTCCCTCGTTCCTCCAACACCCCCTCGCTCCTCCAACACCCCCTCGCTCCTCCAACACCCCCTCATTCCTCCAACACCCCCTCATTCCTCCAGCACCCCCTCATTCCTCCAACACCCCCTCATTCCTCCAACACCCCCTCGTTCCTCCAGCACCCCCTCGTTCCTCCAGCACCCCCTCATTCCTCCAGCACCCCCTCGTTCCTCCAGCACCCCCTCATTCCTCCAGCACCCTCTCGTTCCTCCAGCACTCCCTCGTTCCTCCAGCACCCCCTCGTTCCTCCAGCACCCCCTCGTTCCTCCAGCACCCCCTCGTTCCTCCAGCACCCCCTCATTCCTCCAACACCCCCTCGTTCCTCCAGCACCCCCTCATTCCTCCAACACCCCCTTGTTCCTCCAGCAGCCCCTCGTTCCTCCAGCACTCCCAGCACCCCCTCATTCCTCCAACACTCCCTCATTCCTCCAGCACCCCCTCATTCCTCCAGCACCCCCTCGTTCCTCCAGCACCCCCTCGCTCCTCCAACACCCCCTCGCTCCTCCAGCACCCCCTCGCTCCTCCAACACCCCCTCGTTCCTCCAACACCCCCTCGTTCCTCCAGCACCCCCTCATTCCTCCAACACCCCCTTGTTCCTCCAGCAGCCCCTCGTTCCTCCAGCACTCCCAGCACCCCCTCATTCCTCCAACACTCCCTCATTCCTCCAGCACCCCCTCATTCCTCCAGCACCCCCTCGTTCCTCCAACACCCCCTCGCTCCTCCAACACCCCCTCGCTCCTCCAACACCCCCTCATTCCTCCAACACCCCCTCGTTCCTCCAGCACCCCCTCATTCCTCCAGCACCCCCTCGTTCCTCCAGCACCCCCTCGTTCCTCCAGCACCCCCTCATTCCTCCAGCACCCCCTCGTTCCTCCAGCACCCCCTCATTCCTCCAACACCCCCTCGTTCCTCCAGCACCCCCTCGTTCCTCCAACACCCCCTCGCTCCTCCAACACTCCCTCGTTCCTCCAGCACTCCCTCATTCCTCCAACACCCCCTCATTCCTCCAACACCCCCTCGTTCCTCCAGCACCCCCTCGTTCCTCCAGCACCCCCTCATTCCTCCAACACCCCCTCGTTCCTCCAGCAGCCCCTCGTTCCTCCAGCACTCCCAGCACCCCCTCATTCCTCCAACACTCCCTCATTCCTCCAGCACCCCCTCGTTCCTCCAGCACTCCCTCGTTCCTCCAACACCCCCTCGCTCCTCCAACACTCCCTCGTTCCTCCAGCACTCCCTCATTCCTCCAACACCCTCTCATTCCTCCAACACCCCCTCATTCCTCCAGCACCCCCTCGTTCCTCCAGCACCCCCTCGTTCCTCCAACATCCCCTCGTTCCTCCAGCACCCCCTCGTTCCTCCAGCACCCCCTCATTCCTCCAACACCCCCTCGTTCCTCCAGCACCCCCTCGTTCCTCCAGCACCCACTCGTTCCTCCAACACCCCCTCGTTCCTCCAGCACCCCCTCGTTCCTCCAACACCCCCTCGTTCCTCCAGCACCCCCTCGTTCCTCCAGCACCCCCTCGTTCCTCCAGCACCCCCTCATTCCTCCAGCACCCCCTCGTTCCTCCAGCACCCCCTCGTTCCTCCAGCACCCCCTCGTTCCTCCAGCACCCCCTCGTTCCTCCAGCACCCCCTCGTTCCTCCAGCACCCCCTCGTTCCTCCAGCACCCCCTCGTTCCTCCAGCACCCCCTCGTTCCTCCAACACCCCCTCGTTCCTCCAGCACCCCCTCATTCCTCCAGCACCCCCTCGTTGTTCCATCACCATGTCAGCAGGGATTTTATACTCCAGTTTCCAGCAGTTGGATAGGAACCCATGACCTTATGTCTCAGAGTCGGGGATGTTATGCACTGAGCCTCAGCCGCCACTTTTGTACAGTACAAGTAGAGTCTTGGGTGAGACTGTCTGATCAGAGTGAGAGGGGAACAGGTTAAAGCCCCACTCCGGAGGTTTGAGTGTGAAACACCGATTTCTAATGCTGAAGGAACGCTGTACTGTTTTTAAACCGAGCCCCAGTCTTCGCTCCCAGGCGGGTGTCAAAGATCCCACGGCACTATTTTGAAAAAGATCATGGGAATTCTCCAGAATCTCCTCAATTCATCCCTCAAAGAACATCTCTAAAACAGCAGGAAAAAACAGAAAAATGCTGGAAAATCTCAGCAGGTCTGACAGAGAAAGTTAGAGTCTGGGTGACCCTTTGTCAGAGCTGTTTTGGATTCCAGCATCCACAATATTTTGTGTATATCTAAAACAGCAGATATGGCCGTTGCGGTGTGTGGAATCTTGCTGTTTGTGGTGATGGCAGTGAATCTCCCTCAAGGAGGATGTTGGCGGCTGTAAAATACTTTGGGGTGTCCCGTGGTTTGTGAAAGGTGCTGTATAAATGCTGGTCCCTCTTTGCTGAAGAGCTTGTCCTGGCGTTGGGGGCAATGCCCATGACAGAGCAACACCAGGCCTCGAGTGGGCCTGAGTGAGAAATACAGTCACAGGCCACTGAGTATCCAGTTACGCTTGCTTCCCTTCTGACCCCAGAGTGACCTTTTCACTGCCATCAAAGCGAAGGAGCTTACCTGCACAGGTGACTCTTTCACCTGCGGATATACCACAGTGAGCGGAATCCATGGGAAGCTGGGAAATTTGTTTCATTCTCCCTCAGTCGCAATCAGAGGCGATTGGAACATGCCAGAAGCAAAGGAGGCCATTGATGAAATAACTGTACAAAAAAGGCTCTCTTCTTCATTACACTCACCCTACACATTATCACCAAGTGAGGGGGAGAGATACAAAAGTGTGCAGAGGGGCAATATTTTCACACAGAGGGTGGTGAGTGTCTGGAACGAGCTGCCAGAGGTAGGAGTAGTGGCAGGTACAATGTTGTCTTTGAAAAAGTGTTTAGACAGTTACATGGGTAAGATGGGTATAGAGGGATATGGGTCAAACGCGGGCCACTGGGACTAGCTTAGAGGTTTTAAAAAAAAGGGTGGCATCGGCAAGTTGGGCCGAAGGGCCTGTTTCCATGCTGTAAACCTCTATGAGTCTCAGTGGGAAAGGGTGGAGAGATGACAAGAGGGGAAAAAAAATTCAAGCCTTGTCATAAGTTTAGAAGAACCACCACCTCGAGAATATCAGAAGTGGCAATAGTCAAAAAGTTGTGAGTTCAGGCCCCACTCAGAGACTCGAACACATTATCCGGGCTGACAGAGGGGGAGTGCTGCACTGTCAGAGATGCCATCTTCCTGATGAGATGTTCAACTGTCTGAGCCCTCAGGTACACATTGAAGATTCGACAGCCAAGGATGCAAGAAGAGTAGGGCACTTCTCCCAGGTCCTTGGCCAATATTTATCCCACATTGTCTTAAAAAAAATCTGGTCATTGCTCTTTGTGGGATCTTGCTGTGCATACATTGCCTGCTGTTTCTCCACAGTTCCACAACTGGCAACAACTTGCTGACTGCAAAATGCTCCTGAGTTTGTGAAAGGTGCCATTAGAAATGCAAGTTCTTTCTCTCTTTGCCTGTGTGACTGTATTTTCTGGCCAATTGATTTCATCCTGGGGACATGACCATTGCTGTAGGAGCCACACTTGCCCTCTTGCTGAATGTCCCTCGGGAAGGTGATGCTGAGAATGTGAGTGAGGTTCACTTTGAGGTCCACATTGACAATCCATTGCGGCGCTGGGGGAATTCTGCACTCTCTGGCGAGGAGGTGTAATCCTGTTCACGTCACACAAGGATCCCGCCGCACTCTCGGCAGAAATACATCGAGTTCTCCAAGTGTTCTGTTCACCCTTCCTGCCTGAAACACATGGTAACGGCAGATCAACTGGTCATCTGTTCACTTGCTGCTTTGTGAGACCTGTTGCCATGAGTTCCCTCGAGGCAGTGACTTCTCTTCAAGACCAATCCCCACTCACCGGACTTTGGGACGTGGTCAGTGCGAGCCCCCTCCCTTTTGAGATGAAGCTTCGCATCAGTAGAAAGCTGGGAGCAAGTGAGCAGTCTGCCTGGACAGCCCTGCAGAATGAAGACAGGCGAACAAAAGTTAAAAGGAAACACTTGAGCTTTCATGCTGGATAAGGGTTCTACAGCTGCAAAGTATCAAATTCAGAAGTTCTCACTGGTTCCGCGAGGTCAGGGGTCACACGGAAAGTGGACAATGCGGCCTTTTTCCTGCTGAAGGTTGTCCAACTGTTGAAAGCGATGCCTTATCTTATTTACAATTGCCCAAGTATCTCCACAGGTGAGAGACCATTAAAGGGCCCAACACAATCCAGAGTGATTCCTCGGGTGAAATGATCACCTGCAATCAAAACACTGGTGGATATTAAAGCTCGGGTTGAGATAAAGAGCATTAGATTACGTCAAAAACTTGTTTTGAGAGTCGGGGATTAAGGCACCCGGCTGTAAGAGGAGAACATAGAAGGAAGGACTCTATTCTCGGGGCCTTTGAGAAAAGGCCAGTTTGTCAACATCAGTAGGTCAATAAATTTGTGTGTGAATCTCTGTTTCAACCCCCATCTCTCTCTCTCTCTGAAACCTTTCTCTTTCTCTCTCCAGACGATCTCTCTCCTCCTTCAGCTCACTGACCCATCCTGATGATTTGATTCCTTTCAAAATTCAAATTCCCAAAAGGATTGAAGGGAGGTCAATGATGGATATGAAATAATCAATCTTAGGGACGGACAGGAAAAATACAGGCCAGCACAGACAGAGAGATGATGGTGGATAAATTGCAGCAAGTAATTTGTTCCAAACTAAACCATACAAAGATTGATAGGAAAGATAGCAAGTCTCCTTTCATTTGTCCTATTGCTTGTGGGAAGGACAACACTGAGACTGATCTGCTCATCATCAAATCTGCTACAGGATCTTAATACACAGCTCAGCAAACAATGGGCAAAGACAAAACAGCACTCCCTCAGTACTGACCCTCTGACAGTGCGGCACTCCCTCAGCACTGACCCTCTGACAGTGCAGCACTCCCTCAGCACTGACCCTCTGACAGAGCGGCACTCCCTCAGCACTGACCCTCTGACAGTGCAGCACTCCCTCAGCACTGACCCTCTGACAGTGCGGCACTCCCTCAGCACTGACCCTCTGACAGTGCGGCACTCCCTCAACACTGTCCCTCTGACAGTGTGGCACTCCCTCAGTACTGACCCTCTGACAGAGCGGCACTCCCTCAGCACTGACCCTCAGAAAGTGCAGCACTCCCTCAGTACTGACCCTCTGACAGAGCGGCACTCCCTCAGCACTGACCCTCTGACAGTGCGGCACTCCCTCAGCACTGACCCTCTGACAGTGCGGCACTCCCTCAGCACTGCCCCTCTGACAGTGCGGCACTCCCTCAGCACTGCCCCTCTGACAGTGCGGCACTCCCTCAGTACTGACCCTCTGACAGTGCGGCACTCCCTCAGCACTGACCCTCTGACAGTGCGGCACTCCCTCAGCACTGACCCTCTGACAGTGTGGCACTCCCTCAGCACTGACCCTCTGACAGTGCGGCACTCCCTCAGTACTGACCCTCTGACAGTGCGGCACTCCCTCAGCACTGACCCTCTGACAGTGCGGCACTCCCTCAGTACTGACCCTCTGACAGTGCGGCATTCCCTCAGCACTGACCCTCTGACAGTGTGGCACTCCCTCAGTACTGACCCTCTGACAGTGCGGCACTCCCTCAGCACTGACCCTCTGACAGAGCGGCACTCCCTCAGTACTGACCCTCTGACAGTGCGGCACTCCCTCAGCACTGACCCTCTGACAGTGCGGCACTCCCTCAGCACTGCCCCTCTGACAGTGCGGCACTCCCTCAGCACTGCCCCTCTGACAGTGCGGCACTCCCTCAGCACTGCCCCTCTGACAGTGCGGCACTCCCTCAGTACTGACCCTCTGACAGTGCGGCACTCCCTCAGTACTGACCCTCTGACAGTGCGGCACTCCCTCAGCACTGACCCTCTGACAGTGCGGCACTCCCTCAGCACTGACCCTCTGACAGTGCGGCACTCCCTCAGCACTGACCCTCTGACAGTGCGGCACTCCCTCAGCACCGACCCTCTGACAGTGCGGCACTCCCTATATTGCAATCAAGTCACAGCCTCGATTTGAATTGAAATCTCTGGATTGTGAGTTGAAACCGTGAAGTGAGTGAAATCTGAGCGGTGCAACTGATGTGGGGATGCCGGCGTTGGACTGGGATAAGCACAGTACGTAGTCTCACAACTTGTTGGACTTTACCCTGGTGTTGGGAGACTCCTTACAGTGCCATTGAGACCAGGGAATGAATTCAGATATGAATATTATTTATTTATTTGGCATTCACTACTTTCCTACTTCTGCTTTGAATTTTTTGCCCAGTTTGATTCTCAGAATACAGCGAGTCCAGTATTTATCACCATCCCTAATTTCCCTTGAGAAGGTGGTGGTGAGCGCCTTCTTGAATCACTGCAGTCCGTTTGAATTGATTTGATTTGGGTTATTATTGTCCCATGTATTAACATACAGTGAAAAGTATTGTTTCTTGCGCGCTATACAGACAAAGCATACTGTTCATAGAGAAGGAAACAAGAGCATACAGAATGGAGTGTTACAGTCATAACTAGGATGTAGAGAAAGATCACCTTAATGCAAGGTAAGTCCATTCAAAAGTCCGACAGCAGCAGGGATGAAGCTGTTCTTGAGTCGGTTGGTACATGACCTCCGACTTTTGTGTCCTTTTCCCTATGGAAGGAGGTGGATGAGAGAATGTCCGGGGTGCGTGGGGTCCTTAATTATACTGGCTGCTTTGCTGAGACAGTGGGAAGTGTAGACAGAGTCAATGGACGGGAGGCTGGTTTGTGTGATGGATTGGGAACATTCTCGACCTTTTGTAGTTCCTTGCAATCTTGGGCAGAGCAGGAGCCCATACCAA